>NC_083589.1:34000834-34340834 GCF_027579695.1 Neoarius graeffei | reverse complement strand
AAACGGGTCGGGGTGAAAAAGGTGAGAAGGGTGCGCGAGTGGTGACGTGGCCTCTGGTGTTGTTTTATTTTGTTTGGGGGGGGGTCCTCCCCCAGAATAAATATTATAGCCTCCTTACTAAGTATACTGTATTGACATTTGCACAAGGACATACAGTACAAATACATGTAGTTATAGTGAAATTATGCCCTGGAAAAAAATGCGAATAATAGAATGAAGAAAGTGGAACACACAAGGAATAGTGATCATTTTTTCCTTTTATTTGCCTGGACCACCAGTGTCTCCATGGCCCGCTTTCGCCGAGTTGCCACATGTTTCAGCCTTGCCCGCTTCTCTCCTTCAGCAGTCGGTTTCATGGCCTGCTGAGCACTGCAAGTTGCTTGAGAGCCATACTTGCTCTGCTGCTTTTCCTCCTTGTTCACCCTCTGCTGGTGTTTGTATGTGGCTGCTGCAGAGTTAATGTTCTTGCACAATGTTCTGTCCACTTCCCCAAACTTCACGTCCTCCCTTCTAAAGAGCTGCATAGCTGTCTTCCCCCTGGACATCAGCGTGTACTTGACCGTCTGTACTGCATTAAATGTTTCCACATTCATGTTGCCACTCCTTTGATCAATTACATCATTCATCATACTAAATGAGGACTCGACTCTAGGTCCATGAAAGATGGAGAGACAACACTTAACCAGTGCACCCAGGGAGGGGTACTTGTCTGGTCTGTCGAAGACATGACCCCACCACTCCACGATGCTCTCTCCCTCCTTGAAGCTGGGGATGGTCAGGTCAACACTGAACCGCACAAGTTCCCTCTGGATATCCTGGTCTGCTGGCAAGAGGTGCCCCAGCATACCACTCAGCCTACCGAGATATGGAAGTACCTGCAGCTTTCAGCTCTTTTTAAATCAAGGCTGAATACTTTCTTCTTTGCTGCTGTCTTTTATTAAATCAAATTTGAGACTTTTAATTTGATTTCTTTCAGCACGGACAGCACTACAAAATGGTGTCTCCACTATACAGTGCCCTATAGATAGTTTTCACTGACGTCACGGCATTCCGGGGAACGCCCCCCAGCTGCCATCTTGGGGGGCAAACAAAACGAACCATCGCCACTACTAGCTACGCTATCTCGGACGAATTTATGAAGTTATATAGTCAGTTTTCTAAAATAAAGATCAATGTCGGCAAAATCAAGCAAACAGAAGTATATAGATACATTAGACAACAGCTCATGACAACGGTATGCAGCCAAACTGGCCTTGATTGGGGGAATTGACCCCTACGAAGTGGACAAAGATGCATTTTCAAGTGACTATGCAGGGCTGCCAAAGCCTGAAACTGCCAAAGCCTGCTCCAAAGCCTGAAACTGACTTCATCAAACTTGAAAGGCTGTCTGATATATACAACTTTATATATTCACAGCGCGCCTTTTGGCGGATGCCGCCTGAATCACGCAGATCCGATTTTTTTTTTTTTTAGGGGGGGCGTTGGAGTGTCTGATTATAATTTCAAAGTAAATTCTGTATTAAAATTACTAAATAAGCAAATCCGTTACAGTCCATGAAACAGGAAGTATAAGGATGAGGAAAAAAACAGTTTAAATCGCAAAGCTACGCACATTTGTGCAGCCCGAGCGGTGTGCAGGACTGCGCAAATGTGCGCAGCTTTGCGATTTAAGCGATTTAAACTGTTTTTTTCCTCATCCTTATACTTCCTGTTTCATGGACTGTAACGGATTTGCTTATTTAGTAATTTTAATACAGAATTTACTTTGAAATTATAATCAGACACTCCAACGCCCCCCCTAAAAAAAAATCGGATCTGCGCGATTCAGGCGGCATCCGCCAAAAGGCGCACTGTTTGCATCCCAAACACAAATCAAATCATACAGAATAGACCTAAAATGTTTTTCAAAAATGACCCTTGCGTGAGTGAAGTGACAAGTTTCAAATAGAAACGTGACAAACGAGCGATATTAAGTGTACATTACAATGTAAATGTACACTCAGCGGTTCCAGTTAGGCATTCTCCAGAGATTGTTCTCATGATGTTTTGGTTTCCAAAAACAAACAAACACAATTGATTGTTTATTTAAACAACTTACCACTTATAAAATGATCGGAGCAGACTTTGCTGTGTTTGGAAGGCTGATAATCCTTGCAGTTGATTCTCGCAAGCCATAGATTTCTCCTTTGTATGCTGAGTTTGTTTGCTCGCCTTCGTGCTCCCGTACAGTGGGAATTCCATAAAAGCTCCGCTTGACTTCATCATCTGACCTATTACGACAGCCATGAATACAACAGGTGTGCACCATTGCTAGCTTTAAATAGCCTGCTTGGGTTCTTTTGAAGACTTTGTACTCGCGCGTTACAATGTGTGCTCAGTCACCCGTACGGTAAGCTTGACCCCCAAGATGGCCGCCACTAGAGAATCCCCGACTCTGTGACGTCATGTGAAAACTATCTATATAGACCCCTTTGCAGTAAACGTCATTCATACGCAAGAGGAAATTGCGCGCGCAGCCTGGACTCAAAAAAGACTCAGAAATGCCTAGTTGTTGTGTTTTCGGGTGTCAGAATCGTAGCAGTGATGGGGTTAAAATGTTCAGAATTCCAGCAGGATCTCACCCATTCCAAAAAAATCGCCGACGTCTATGGCTACAAGCCATCAAACGTGTAGACTGGGATGAAAGCACTATCAAAAATGCGCGGGTTTGCAGCGCCCACTTCATCACAGGTAAGATCAGGCTATTTATTAAACCTTTCTTTTTTATTCTTTCTAGTCTTCGTTTATTGATGTAGCAAAATACTTTGGTAACGTTTGTCTGATTAGCTGGGTCATAGTTACACAATGTAATGAATATTGTTAGCATGTTAACTTAGCTTTGCATGCAATTTTGTTTGTAGGAGAGGTCTCGCTTGACTCAAGCAGTCCAGATTTTGTGCCATCATTATTTGTGTATGCCGAAAATCACAATTTTAAAGCAAGGATGGAAAGGTAAAATTGTGTGCCCTCACTCTAAATGCCAACTTACAATTTATTTTGGTTGCGATTCCAGCTTTCTCGTTTGCGCTCCCTGACTTTTTGCTTGCAGTTTTGGCACAAACTTCACGTGTGGGTGGGCTGTCCAGGAATGCATTCCCATTGGCTAACTTGTGTTTGACTGACAGCTACGCTCAGCCATTCCCTACTCGGATTCTGGCGGACTGTTTAACGAGTGACCGATCCATTGACGGTAAACAAGGATCGAGTGGACTTCAGTAGCGACTATGATATTGAATTAACTCAACAAAGTGTAAATTCAATATCATAGTCGCCACTGAAGTCCACTCCATCCTTGTTTACCGTCAATGGATCGGTCACTCGTCAAACAGTCCGCCAGAATCCGAGTAGGAAATGGCCGCAACAGCCTCCGGGGGAAATCGCTGAGCGTAGCTGTCAGTCAAACACCAGTTAGCCAATGGGAATGCATTCCTGGACAGCCCACCCACACGGGAAGTTTGTGCCAAAACTGCAAGCAAAAAGTCAGGGAGCGCAAACGAGAGAGCTGGAATCGCAACCAAAATAAATTACGTCAAACAAAACTGAGAAAGACGCGGAACAAAAATAAAAGGTTTCTGAAGAGTAATAGACTGATATTATGCACGATTACACGAATAATTTGTTTGCCAGTCTAAAAAAATTGACTTTTTTTTTGTTTTTTTGTATTTTGATTTGTCGTTTTTGTTTGATATTTCAAAAGTATTGTATGAACATTTTGGCACAAAATTGATTCCATAGACTCCTCAGATATATTACGCGAGATCAAGTTAGCGTGGCACAGAAACTGCCAAAAGAAATGTCCTTCTAAGGGTTAATTTTTACTTTGACACTTTGCGTACATTTCAGAGCCTGTACTTTTACGAGAGTTTTTTTTTTTTCTTTTCCACAAGGATCTGTACTTATACTTCAGTAGACACCGTGTATACTTTTGTGACCACCGGTCACGGTGTATAATCCACACTCATTCGTGTGTGATCCTAAGACACGCTCCCTGCCATGGGCTTTCTCTGCCTCCAGACCTGCCTCCAAACCTGACACTAGCGTGGTTCCTGCTGCTTTTTCACGCCGCCATTTTGCTTGTACAATTCACGTTCCTGTCACAGTGAAAAACCTTTTCCCGAAGCCTCAGTGACTGACACTTTCCAAAAGCTGCCTCTGTGATTATTACTTTATAAGCTACGATATTAGTCTCGGCTCATATTAAGACTCTGGCAAACATACCGACACGTAATATCCTGTATATTATCAAGACGGTTAATCTGACTTGTATTTGCTTTTTATAACCCAAGCACTATTATACTTTCATTAATAAGGTTCATGTGAAAATCCCACTGTCCAGTGTCACCCTGAAGATGCTCAATTTTTGACTCTGGCTCCTCGTGTCGTCTTCGGGAGTGTTTCCTTGCCACTGTTGCCTCTGGTTTGCTCATTAGGGGACTAAACCTGTGTCGGAACAACTGGAAGAAGAGCCACGGGATGTTTGGTACCATGATGCAATGTGTGGAGGATTATCTCTCGTCTCTCCTTCTCATTGCTATTTCCACACTAACCCACTGTCTTACCGTGCCCTCAAGTGCCCAAAAGTAGTGCTGTAGCATTCACATGGGACACACACACACACAGCATTATAGATTCAGCAGAGCGCTCATTTTCCGCTAGTTACTGTTAAAAATTCAGTACACACACACACACACTTGGTCAAAGAAGATGAGGCTTGTGTGAATAAATATTCTGACCTAAAGAGGTTAAATAGGCATACAACAAAGAGCCAAATCTAACATGTTTAAACATAACGTTAATGGCGGTGATCATTAGAAAGTGAATAAATACTAAGAGTGTAATATTCGGACGATTTGGTTAGGACACATTTTTGAATGGAGGCTATTCAACTAAATCGCCTTGTATCGTATCTGGTCCAGGGATATCGTCAGATATTCAGGAATTTTACAGCAGCATATTAGGGCCAGTGTAGGTTAAAAAAAAATTCAGTTCGGAAGTAAAATTACGAAGCTGGGACAAGGGAGGGGTATTCCTTTAAAAAAAAAAAAATTATATTTAAAAAAAAAAAAACGCTCAGCATTACCAAGTCATAAATTTCCCCAAAAAATAAAAAAATAAATTCTCAGAGAATATCTGAGGGTTATCAAGTCATAAATTTACTAGGTTAAAAAAAAAAAAAAAAACTTAGAAAAATTGTTTTTTTATTTTCTTTTTTTGGTCGAGGAACCACATCGATTCACTTTTCCGGCTCAACATCACGGCTGAGCTGAGAGTAAAAGCATGTGCAGTTTTTCCTTAGAGAGAGAGAGCGAGAGATAGATAAACTCAATCAATCAAGCAAATTTTCTCCTACATTTCCGAGAAAGCAGGGCGGCACGGTGGTGTAGTGGTTAGCGCTGTCACCTCACAGCAAGAAGGTCCGGGTTCGAGCCCCGGGGCCGGCGAGGGCCTTTCTGTGTGGAGTTTGCATGTTCTCCCCGTGTCTGCGTGGGTTTCCTCCGGGTGCTCCGGTTTCCCCCACAGTCCAAAGACATGCAGGTTAGGTTAACTGGTGACTCTAAATTGAGCGTAGGTGTGAATGTGAGTGTGAATGGTTGTCTGTGTCTATGTGTCAGCCCTGTGATGACCTGGCGACTTGTCCAGGGTGTACCCTGCCTTTCGCCCGTAGTCAGCTGGGATAGGCTCCAGCTTGCCTGTGACCCTGTAGAAGGATAAAGCGGCTACAGATAATGAGATGAGATGAGATTTCCGAGAAAGCACTGCAGCAGGGAAGCATGTGATTGTTTTCTCAGAGATTTATGACTTTACAATCTCGGAAATGTTCTTGAAGGGTTTTTTTTTTTTGTCTTGTACTATCACCCCTCCCCAGCTCTGTAATTTTTAACCTTTTTTTTCCCCCTCCATAAATTTATAACTTTGATTTCAGAGTATATCTGCTTTTTTTTCCTTGCAAATTTATGACTTTATAATCTTAGAAAATCAGTTTTTCTTGCAAATTTAGGCCTTTAATCTTGGAAATTCTGAGTTTTCCTCTGAATATTACCACTTTCCCTCAGCTCCGTAATTTTTCCCTACAAAAGCCCAAATACACCGTCGTAATAATTGGCCTAAGAGTTGAAATTGTACTGTAATCACAGCATGTTCAGTGGCATCATCAAAGATCACATCTTTGCCTTAAAGGAACAGTCCACCGTACTTCCATAATGAAATATGCTCTTATCTGAATTGAGATGAGCTGATCCGTACCTCTCCGAGCTTTGCGCGACCTCCCAGTCAGTCCGACGCGCTGTCACTCCTGTTAGCAATGTAGCTAGGCTCAGCATGGCCAATGGTATTTTTTGGGGCTGTAGTTAGATGTGACCAAACTCTTCCGCGTTTTTCCTGTTTACATAGGTTTATATGACCAGTGACATGAAACAAGTTCAGTTACACAAATTGAAACGTGGCGATTTTCTATGCTATGGAAAGTCCGCACTATAATGACCGGCGTACTAACACCTTCTGCGCGCTTCGGCAGCGCATTGGTACGGAGCTCAGATATCAATGCGCTGCCGAAGCACGCAGAAGGTGTTAGTACGCCTGTCATTATAGTGCGGACTTTCCATAGCATAGAAAATCGCTACGTTTCAATTTGTGTCACTGCTCATATAAACCTATGTAAACAGGAAAAACGTGGAAGAGTTTGGTCGCATCTAACTACAGCCCCAAAAAATACCATTGGCCATGCTGAGCCTAGCTACATTGCTAACAGGAGTGACAGCGCGTCTGACTGACTGGGAGGTCGCGCAAAGCTCGGAGAGGTACGGAGCAGCTCGTCTCAATTCAGATAAGAGCATATTTCATTATGGAAGTACGGTGGACTGTTCCTTTAAGGACTGAAATTGGGTCGTGATGTGTGGAAGCTGCAGATGCGTTCAACCGCAAGCAGACTGACAGGTCAAAATATTCAACCTGTAAAAGGATTATACTGAAAATGTCCTGGTTTTGTGTGTGTGTTTACTGGACACTAATGCAGAAGCAGTTAAATATCCACCATCCGGCTGAGTTTTTGAAATCGCCACAGCTGACACACACACACGCGTCTCAACTGCAGAGCAGAAAATATTATTACACCAGTTTATACTTTCCTTAAACCTGAAATGGTGGAAATGTACAAGTATATCCAAATCCTCTTTATTTTAAGCTATCAGTTCTGGATGATTAAATCATTCATCAGGGCTTTTTTTTTTAAAATGTAAAAGCCCAAACAGCGAAACAAACACACACAAACAAACCTTCTCACTGTTCTTGTACTTGTCCCAGCTTTTCAGCATCTTCAACCATTTTTCTGTCCTCTCCAGTTCCAGATGCTTTTGCTGCATGAAAAATACAAATTCCATTGAACAATCACATCATTCAACAAAAATATACACAGGACTGTGCAAAAGTCTTCGACGCCCTCATTTCTTTTCTTTTTCATACAACTTTATCGATTTCTATTTGATGACTTCGACATTATCGAGTCGGTACAAAAACATTTTAGAGTTCCAAACGTTCGTATTTTTTCCAGCACAAAATTAAATGTTACAGAAAAAATAAAAAAGTGTTTGTATCTGAGCAGCATATTACATAAGAGAGCACTTCATCTCATCTCATTATCTCTAGCCGCTTTATCCTGTTCTACAGGGTCGCAGGAGCCTATCCCAGCTGACTACAGGCGAGAGGCGGGGTACACCCTGGACAAGTCGCCAGGTCATCACAGGGCTGACACATATGCCGCTTTTCCACTACCAACGCGGCTGGGTTGGGCTGAGCCGTGCGGTGCTGAGTTGGGCTGAGTCGAGCTGAGTGAGGCTGTTGGAGTTGCATTTCGACTACAACCGCGCTGAACCGTGCTGGCTGGAAGTGGGTGGACACATTGGGTGGAGTTAGCGAAAGTGGGTGGACGTCACGTGATGTCATTAGGCGGCCCAAACAGTGACATCAGTGATCTTTTAAGCGGTAGTCTCACGACCCGGATAGTAAACAATAAACATGGAGGACATGGAGTCGTTAGTGTTGCTGGTCTTGGTTCTGTGGCTTGTTGTCACCGACAACGCCAACAGATACTGGCAAGAGCGTATAGATGAGGCGAGGCGCATAAGGCTTCAGAAATTCTCGTAATTCTCCTTCTTCCGGGTTTACGGTGTTTACAGATCCCAGCGTGCTCGCAGGGCGTGTGTGGGCGTGTGAGGACACTCCTCCTCACCAATCAGTGCACAGGGGAGTGTCTCCTCACGCCCCTAGCCCCACTCAGCTCGGTTTGGCTCGCTTCAGCCCCACTCCAAAACCGTGCGAGTTTTGGGTGCTAAGCAGGGCTGAAGCGAGCTGAGTCGTGCTGTTCTGAGGTAGTCGAAACGCGAGCCATGTCGGGCTGAAGTGAGCTGAAAAAGGGTAGTGGAAAAGGGCCATTAGACATAGACAACCATTCACACTCACATTCACACCTACGGTCAATTTAGAGTCACCAGTTAACCTAACCTGCATGTCTTTGGACTGTGGGGGAAACCGGAGCACCCGGAGGAAACCCACGCGGACACGGGGAGAACATGCAAACTCCACACAGAAAGGCCCTCGCCGGCCCCGGGGCTCGAACCCGGACCTTCTTGCTGTGAGCCGACAGCGCTAACCACTACACCACCGTGCCGCCCTAGAAGAGCACTTTTCAAATTAAAAAAGAAAACATAATGAAGGCGGCTGGGTTTTGGTGCAAAATGAAGACGCGAGCGTGACAGTCAAAGCGTCCAGAAGAACTGTGGCTGGTTCTGTAAGACGCTCAGTAAAACCAACAGCTCATTTCTGCATAAAACTGCACTCACTGGACCTGACACTACTATTTATTTCTTTTTAAAGCAAAGGGTCGTCTCACACCAAATACCGACTTTGTTTCATTGATTATGACTTACTGCTTACAGCATTTTGTAATGTTGAAACATTTCATTTCATTATTTTTAAGCTATTTTTTTGATCTACAGCATTTCTTTACATGTGCCCAAGACTTTTGCACAGTACTGAAAATGGACTTTATATCTAAAAAAACAAAACAAAAAAACAAAACCTGAAATAGCATAGTTTGTCCATTAAGACCAGATTTGACGAAAAATATTCAGTGAATATTTTATGAAACGTTTTTATCCTAATGAGCATGGTCTCCTTGAAGATGACAATGCTCACGCCACAGAGCACACAACGGTTTGAAGATTACAAAAATGCTGTTACTCATACGCTATAACACTCACTCATTATCTTTCGACAAACCAAATCAGCAAATTAAAATGAATGTCTGCTCAGAATCCAGTGCTGTTCATCATTGCTTCAGTCTGGTCGTTACCCTGTTAGAAGGCACGCCAGCATTTCCGGTCAACTTCGTCTGAGTCCGAAACATCAGATACTGTCAACTGGTCGATTCAGGAGTCTCTGGAGACCCTGATTTTCTGGTCATTGCTTGTTAAAATATTCATTTGACCAAACCAAGTTCGCGACGTAATGCGTAAGGGATTTCGCAGACCGTTCCCGACAAGATAAAGCATCTGTGTAATTTTCCCAAATTACCCCTGATAGCACAGAGCCGGAATGTCATGTTTCACTCCCTTCCTCAACATAAACAGCATGTGGCCATGTCCATTTAGCAGATTACATTCAAGTACCATTACCAAGGGAGCTCTGCGTTTGCAGAGAATTATATTACATAAGCTTATTTTCTCTGGACTTACAACCCCGATTCCAAAAAAATTGGGACAAAGCACAAATTGTAAATAAAAATGGAATGCAATGATGTGGAAGTTTCAAAATTCCATATTTTATTCAGAATAGAACATAGATGACATATCAAATGTTTAAACTGAGAAAATGTATCATTTAAAGAGAAAAATTAGGTGATTTTAAATTTCATGTCAACAACACGTCTCAAAAAAGTTGGGACAAGGCCATGTTTACCACTGTGAGACATCCCCTTTTCTCTTTACAACAGTCTGTAAACGTCTGGGGACTGAGGAGACAAGTTGCTCAAGTTTAGGGATAGGAATGTTAACCCATTCTTGTCTAATGTAGGATTCTAGTTGCTCAACTGTCTTAGGTCTTTTTTGTCGTATCTTCCGTTTTATGATGCGCCAAATGTTTTCTATGGGTGAAAGATCTGGACTGCAGGCTGGCCAGTTCAGTACCCGGACCCTTCTTCTACGCAGCCATGATGCTGTAATTGATGCAGTATGTGGTTTGGCATTGTCATGTTGGAAAATGCAAGGTCTTCCCTGAAAGAGACGTCGTCTGGATGGGAGCATATGTTGCTCTAGAACCTGGATATACCTTTCAGCATTGATGGTGTCTTTCCAGATGTGCAAGCTGCCCATGCCACACGCACTAATGCAACCCCATACCATCAGAGATGCAGGCTTCTGAACTGAGCACTGATAACAACTTGGGTCGTCCTTCTCCTCTTTAGTCCGAATGACACGGCGTCCCTGATTTCCATAAAGAACTTCAAATTTTGATTCGTCTGACCACAGAACAGTTTTCCACTTTGCCACAGTCCATTTTAAATGAGCCTTGGCCCAGAGAAGACGTCTGCGCTTCTGGATCATGTTTAGATATGGCTTCTTCTTTGAACTATAGAGTTTTAGCTGGCAACAGCGGATGGCACGGTGAATTGTGTTCACAGATAATGTTCTCTGGAAATATTCCTGAGCCCATTTTGTGATTTCCAATACAGAAGCATGCCTGTATGTGATGCAGTGCCGTCTAAGGGCCCGAAGATCATGGGCATCCAGTATGGTTTTCCGGCTTTGACCCTTACGCACAGAGATTCTTCCAGATTCTCTGAATCTTTTGATGATATTATGCACTGTAGATGATGATATGTTCAAGCTCTTTGCAATTTTACACCGTCGAACTCCTTTCTGATATTGCTCCACTATTTGTCGGCGCAGAATTAGGGGGATTGGTGATCCTCTTCCCATCTTTACTTCTGAGAGCCGCTGCCACTCCAAGATGCTCTTTTTATACCCAGTCATGTTAATGACCTATTGCCAATTGACCTAATGAGTTGCAATTTGGTCCTCCAGCTGTTCCCTTTTTTGTACCTTTAACTTTTCCAGCCTCTTATTGCCCCTGTCCCAACTTTTTTGAGATGTGTTGCTGTCATGAAATTTCAAATGAGCCAATATTTGGCATGAAATTTTAAAATGTCTCACTTTTGACATTTGATATGTTGTCTATGTTCTATTGTGAATACAATATCAGTTCTTGAGATTTGTAAATTATTGCATTCCATTTTTATTTACAATTTGTACTTTGTCCCAACTTTTTTGGAATCGGGGTTGTATTACCCGACTCATCAGTAATCACATACGTCCTCTCGGAGGTAAAACTGAAGCGACTGCAACACAGCTTTACTTGTTAACTCAATGTACTTGATGGCATTTTTATATAGATTTAAAAAAAAATTTAAAAATGCATGTGATCAGTAAATCCACAAATCCAGTCAGTTACAACTCATGACTCATGTACGACGACAGCGTCTACACTTTCTATAGAGACTAAAGAGAGCCTGTCCATCCTCGCTACATTTTTATAACAGCACTGCTGAAAGTGTTTCGTCCAGTGGCATCACTGTCTGGTACTCCAGAGTCTGGCAGCGGATAGCGAGAGCTGCTGAGGAGGTCATCGGAGTGTATCTACCTTCCCTACCACAAACACACACTCATCTGGAGCACAGAATTGTGGAAGACCTTTCTCACTCCTTACGTGAACTCTTTGCTCATCTGGAAAGTGGTGCCGAAGAAGCCAGACTGTGTAAGAGTTTCATACCACAAGTTATCAGCTCGTCGGTCTTTACTTGATATAGCTCCTACTCAAATGCTGCCAATAACTGCTCCTGTGTACTGCTACTATGGGTTTTTGCACCGTGGTCCATGGAGATACATGGTTCCATCTCACTATGTACATAGTTGCTGAGGACAACAAAGAACCCTTGACCCTTAACCCCTTAACGTTCCGACATCTTCAACAGGACTTAAATACATACATCGCCTGGCCAAGAAGAAGTTACGCACTATTTTATTGGACCACGTTTTCCTTAGATTATGGTGCACATTCATCATGGCATTGTTTCAGCGTAGTCATAGCGTTTATTTCCATCCAGATTTGCATTAATTTTTCACCAAGATCTCATCTCATCTCATTATCTCTAGCCGCTTTATCCTGTTCTACAGGGTCGCAGGCAAGCTGGAGCCTATCCCAGCTGACTACGGGTGAGAGGCGGGGTATACCCTGGACAAGTCGCCAGGTCATCACAGGGCTGACACATAGACACAGACAACTATTCACACTCGCATTCACACCTACGGTCAATTTAGAGTCACCAGTTAACCTAACCTGCATGTCTTTGGACTGTGGGGGAAACCGGAGCACCCGGAGGAAACCCACGCGGACACGGGGAGAACATGCAAACTCCGCACAGAAAGGCCCTCGCCGGCCACGGGGCTCGAACCCGGACCTTCTTGCTGTGAGGCGACAGCGCTAACCACTACACCACCGTGCCGCCCTTTCGCCAAGATATTGTACTGAAAATGAGAAACTTTCAGAAAATCTTCTCCAGCATCCCAAAGACTTTCGATGGGGTTCAGGTCAGGACTCTGTTATGACCAATTCATATGTGAAAATGATTCATTATGCTCCCTGACCCTCTCTTTCACAATTCGAGCCCAATGAATCCTGGCATCGACGTCCTGGAACATACCCGTGCCGTCAGAGAAGAAAAGGTCCATTGATGTGATAACCTTAATACAATTCAGTCCATTCAGGTCTTCAGCTGACTTCATTTTATTGCCCCATAACGTTGCTGAGCCTCGACCTGACTCAGTGAAGCAACCTCAGATCATCACACTGCCTCCAGAGGCTTGGACAGTGGCCACTATGCACGATGGGTGCATCACTTCATGCGCTTCACTCCCTTACTCTGACACGCCCATCACTCAGGAATCCTTGACTTGCAAGCAAGCAAAATAGAAACCCGGATGTCGGCCACGTTGGTGGAGATACAAGTGCGGGGTCAAGTGACATTCCGTACAAAACAGTCATGCGTGCGCAACTCTCTTTGTTTTTCCACTGTTTTAAGCGTTCTTTTACCTACGTCATATCTTTGTGCTGTATACGGTTGTGGTCACAACAGTACTCGTGACCGTGGCACGTTCCGATTTTTTAGAATCCCGTCCGTGATTCAGAAAGAGGGCGAGGAAACTCTGAGGCTTAGTACGGAGAGGAGACGAGCACGGCTGAACAACATCTAACAGAGCTGATCTAACGGAGGCTGAAACCAAAACAGCTCATGTTTGCAGTAATCATTTTATCTCCGGAGAGATTCAAAAGCTTTCTCGAGAATATCATGGAAGAATTCTATTTCGTGGTGCTAGAATTTTGCTATGAAATGAGCGTTCTCTTGTCGTGGTTCACTCGGTCGTTGTTATAATTTTAACATGTGTATTACCATTTCGCTTCTAGGAGCGCCAGCAAAATTATACGATAGAAACGCGCTGTCGGCTCACAGCAAGAAGGTCCTGGGTTCGAGCCCCGGGGCTGGCGAGGGCCTTTCTGTGCGGAGTTTGCATGTTCTCCCCGTATCCGCGTGGGTTTCCTCCGGGTGCTCCGGTTTCCCCCACAGTCCAAAGACATGCAGGTTAGGTTAGCTGGTGACTCTAAATTGACCGTAGGTGTGAATGTGAGTGTGAATGGTTGTCTGTGTCTATGTGTCAGCCCTGTGATGACCTGGCGACTTGTCCAGGGTGTACCCCGCCTTTCGCCCGTAGTCAGCTGGGATAGGCTCCAGCTTGCCTGCGACCCTGTAGAACAGGATAAAGCGGCTAGAGGTAATGAGATGAGATACAATCCAGACTGGGCACCCACTCAGAAAATGGGCTATGTTTCGTCCAAGGTCGGACTTGATTCTTCGGCAGCCAAACCAGATAGAACATGATATCTGGGTACTCGATGGTCAGTCGAAGCGTCTTATCTTCAGAAAAATCTGACTTTTTTTAAATAATATGGGCCAAAACCCACACACTTCTATCTTCTCTTTGTATTGAATCTTCGCTCGATCGTTCAAATCATGGTAATACTGAGAAAATTCAGCATTGTTTACAGACACACTTTCAGCGGCTGCCATCCTAATTGCTCTGTATATCCACCATCATGGCGGACGCTCATAACGTAGCACATTTTGATCACGTGGTTGCAAGTCATCTATAGGGTCAATCTGGACACTTCAGTCCAGGCTTTAAGCTCCCTCACAAACTAAAGCCTTTTCTTCGGATTAGTCTCATTAACAAGTGGTTTTCTTATGGACACACAGCTGTTTAGTCCCGATTCGGCGAGTTCTCGTCACATTGTGAATACAGAAATGCTCTTAATTTCACTCTTAAACATAGCCGCGAGTTCGACTGCCAATTTTTTTTTACAATGCGACTTCACCATGTATGTAAGTGATCTCTGATCATGGTCAGTCAAGATTTTTTTCCGACCACCTTCCTTCAACAGAAGTTGATGCCTCACCACTATCCTTCCAGGTTTTAATAACACACTGGACAGTTCTTAAACCAATTCCAGTCATTTCAGTGATCTCCTTAGTTGATTGCTTGATCCAGGCCAATAATTTGACCCTTATAAAACACTAACATCTTTTTCATGAGCACAGGATACGTCTTCTGACGCAGCTGTTTAAGAAATGAGAAGCTACTCACTGCATCATTTAGAGTTAAACGAATTGTTGCCAGCTGAAACATATTAATCACTGCAGTAATTATCCAATCAAAGACTCTTAAGAATTTATTTAGTCATTTAATTCCAAATGGTGACTTTTTATTGGCCAGGCAGAGTGTGTGTGTGTGTGTGTGTGTGTGTGTGTGTGTGTGTGTGTGTGTGTGTAAATAAAAATTCCTCTCTTTTTCGCATTGAAGTTTTTGTGTTAGTAAGGGATCAAATCAACTAACATGGCATGAGTGGGAGGCAGGAAGAGAGAGAAGGAAGGAAGGAAGGAAGGAAGGAAGGAAGGAAGGAAGGAAGGAATGGAAGAGAGGAAGGAAGGAGGGAGGGAGGAATGGAAGAGAAGAAGGGAGGGAGGGAGGGAGGGAGGGAGGGAGGGAGGGAGGGAGGGAGGGAGGGAGGAAGAGAGGAAGGAAGGGAGGGAGGGAGGGAGGAAGAGAGGGATGGAGGAAGGGAGGGAGGAAGGAAGGAAGGGAGGAAGGAAGGGAGGGAGGAAGGAAGAGAGGAAGGAAGAGAGGAAGGAAGGAAGGAAGGAAGGAAGGAAGGAAGGAAGGAATGGAAGAGAGGAAGGAAGGAGGGAGGGAGGAATGGAAGAGAAGAAGGGAGGAAGGAATGGAGGGAGGGAGGGAGGGAGGGAGGGAGGGAGGAAGGAAGAGAGGAAGGAAGGGAGGGAGGGAGGGAGGGAGGGAGGGAGGAAGAGAGGGATGGAGGAAGGGAGGGAGGAAGGAAGGAAGGGAGGAAGGAAGGGAGGGAGGAAGGAAGAGAGGAAGGAAGGAAGGAAGGAAGGAAGGGACGGAGGAAGGAAGGAAGGAAGAGAGGAAGGGAGGGAGGAAGGAAGGAAGGAAGCTATTCAGCCAGATTTTAGTTTTATAGAGGGTTTACTAAAACATTCAAAAATGTATTTGTGAAACAGTAATCATGCATAATAAGCATCAGTTGAGTAATAGAGTGCATTATTGCTAATGAAATCAAATCAGGTCGGCAAAATGACATATTTGCAGATATCTTGGAGAGTTTTCTTTTTTTGTGATTAAATGGGCTTTGTAAATGTGCCTCATAAACATCATCATCGTTATTATTCAGCAGGGTGATTATGATTATATCTAAGTGTAACGGGATCATGGTGCTCACCTTTTCCTCCATGGCATTAGAGGCTGGAAGTTCCTCCTCACTAAAAGAAAGGACGGACACACACACACACACACACACACACACACACACTTTTCAGATATTAATTCTATCCTATTGCAGTATTATTTCATCATTCTGCCCACAGGACAATTATTCCTCTAATTATTCCTCCTTGTTATTTTACTTTCCTCAGTGAAATGTCTCTAAAATCACAACAATGTCTAAGTAAAAGCTGGAAACACACATTTATGCCACTAACTAAGTGAAAACACTGGCGTGGCAGTAGAAGGTAGCTAGTACAAACCAATAAATCATAAGCCATCATGTTGCTGAGGTCACTTGTGGACCAAAAAAGGAAACAATCTGTTCCACAGGAAGTGGATTCGCTAAACACATTAACATCGCTATGACAACGGGTCACCCGTGACGCCACTCAGCTCAACCGGGTTCAAAGTGAGGAATCATTGACATTTACACAAACAGGAAACGATAACATTCCATGTCAGACATTTCGGGTTATTTGGTCTCGCTTCGTAGCCGGGGCGAGCGTGAACGCTCCTGCAGCGCTCTCTCACACTGACCAACTTGCCCTGTCTTTCCCTCAGGTTAAATCCTCACTCATGATCAGATCAAGTGAAGTTTGTCAGACTGCTGTTACATGAGGGATTCAAGTCCACTCAGGAATGCATCTTACCCACAAGGCATTGCAAACTGATGCAATTTCCTTTTAATGCAGAGAAAATAAAACACATTTGTATGGAAGCCGCGAGAGGCCCTTCATATAATCTTTTTTTATTCACCTTGCTATCCCGAGATAACAACATAATTAATTCAGGATCTCGAGAAAACAACACAACTAATTCGAGATCTCAAGAAAACAAAACCGTTATTCCGAGATAACGACATAATTCAAGATCTCGAGAAAACAACACAACTAATTCGAGATCTCGAGAAAACAAAACCGTTATTCCGAGATAACGACATAATTAATTCAGGATCTCGAGAAAACAACACAACTAATTCGAGATCTCGAGAAAACAAAACCGTTAATCCGAGATAATGACATAATTAATTCAGGATCTCGAGAAAACAACACAACTAATTCGAGATCTCGAGAAAACAAAACCGTTATTCCGAGATAATGACAATTAATTCAGGATCTCGAGAAAACAACACAACTAATTTGAGATCTCAAGAAAACAAAACCGTTATTCCGAGATAACGACATAATTAATTCAGGATCTCGAGAAAACAACACAACTAATTCGAGATCTCGAGAAAACAAAACCGTTATTCCGAGATAACGACATAATTAATTCAGGATCTCGAGAAAACAACACAACTAATTTGAGATCTCAAGAAAACAAAACCGTTATTCCGAGATAACGACATAATTAATTCAGGATCTCGAGAAAACAACATAATTTGAGATCTCAAGAAAACAAAACCGTTATTCCGAGATAACGACATAATTAATTCAAGATCTCGAGAAGAAAAAAAAACGTTATTCCGAGATAACGACATAATTAATTCAGGATCTCGAGAAAACAACACAACTAATTCGAGATCTCGAGAAAACAAAACCGTTATTCCGAGATAACGACATAATTCAGGATCTCGAGAAAACAACACAACTAATTCGAGATCTCGAGAAAACAAAACTGTTATTCAGAGATAACAACATAATTAATTCAGGATCTCGAGAAAACAACACAACTAATTCGAGATCTCGAGAAAACAAAACCGTTATTCCGAGATAACGACATAATTCAGGATCTCGAGAAAACAACACAACTAATTCGAGATCTCGAGAAAACAAAACCGTTATTCAGAGATAACGACATAATTAATTCAGGATCTCGAGAAAACACCACAACTAATTCGAGATCTCGAGAAAACAAAACTGTTATTCAGAGATAACATAATTAATTCAGGATCTCGAGAAAACAACACAACTAATTCGAGATCTCAAGAAAACAAAACCGTTATTCCGAGATAACGACATAATTCAAGATCTCGAGAAAACAACACAACTAATTCGAGATCTCGAGAAAACAAAACCGTTATTCCGAGATAACGACATAATTAATTCAGGATCTCGAGAAAACAACACAACTAATTCGAGATCTCGAGAAAACAAAACCGTTAATCCGAGATAATGACATAATTAATTCAGGATCTCGAGAAAACAACACAACTAATTCGAGATCTCGAGAAAACAAAACCGTTATTCCGAGATAATGACAATTAATTCAGGATCTCGAGAAAACAACACAACTAATTTGAGATCTCAAGAAAACAAAACCGTTATTCCGAGATAACGACATAATTAATTCAGGATCTCGAGAAAACAACACAACTAATTCGAGATCTCGAGAAAACAAAACCGTTATTCCGAGATAACGACATAATTAATTCAGGATCTCGAGAAAACAACACAACTAATTTGAGATCTCAAGAAAACAAAACCGTTATTCCGAGATAACGACATAATTAATTCAGGATCTCGAGAAAACAACATAATTTGAGATCTCAAGAAAACAAAACCGTTATTCCGAGATAACGACATAATTAATTCAAGATCTCGAGAAGAAAAAAAAACGTTATTCCGAGATAACGACATAATTAATTCAGGATCTCGAGAAAACAACACAACTAATTCGAGATCTCGAGAAAACAAAACTGTTATTCAGAGATAACAACATAATTAATTCAGGATCTCGAGAAAACAACACAACTAATTCGAGATCTCGAGAAAACAAAACTGTTATTCAGAGATAACATAATTAATTCAGGATCTCGAGAAAACAACACAACTAATTCGAGATCTCGAGAAAACAAAACCGTTATTCCGAGATAACGACATAATTCAGGATCTCGAGAAAACAACACAACTAATTCGAGATCTCGAGAAAATAAAACCGTTATTCAGAGATAACGACATAATTAATTCAAGATCTCGAGAAGAAAAAAAAACGTTATTCCGAGATAACGACATAATTAATTCAGGATCTCGAGAAAACAACACAACTAATTCGAGATCTCGAGAAAACAAAACTGTTATTCAGAGATAACGACATAATTAATTCAGGATCTCGAGAAAACAACACAACTAATTCGAGATCTCGAGAAAACAAAACTGTTATTCAGAGATAACATAATTAATTCAGGATCTCGAGAAAACAACACAACTAATTCGAGATCTCGAGAAAACAAAACCGTTATTCCGTGATCTCGAGAAAACAAAATTATTTTGTGATCTCAGCTGGATCACTGTATCTCCGTCGGTAGAGACGAAGCCGGGCCAGTCTTCTGCGGAGGTGCCGCGGACTAATTTTGAAATGATCCCTTATTAAAAGACTTAATGCAATCTCTCCCTGTGTCAGCCCCTGATCAAAATATTGCCTTATTAGGTGATCGATTACTCCAGACATTCTAATGACCAAAGTTGCGTCTATACAGAATGAGAAATAGCCCCAAAGTCAGCATATCACAAGTCTCTTGGCGCACCTGCATGAACCATTTCTCAGCTGTTTACTCGAGATCATGAAATAATTGTTTTGTTTTCTCGAGATCACGGAATAACGGTTTTGTTTTCTCGAGATCCTGAATTAATTATGTCGTTATCTCGGGATAACAAGGTGAATTAAAAAAAAAGGATTATATGAAGGGCCTCTCTCGGCTTCCGTACATTTGGATGTTGGACGCCATAATTCTGAATGGCAGTACAGTCATATAAACATCACCACGAATACCTCATCATCATCAGTCCACTGCTCGTGTGTCCCACACACTCTGATGATGTTATACACCACATAACACACACACGGTGGTTTTTACAGCCTTTATAGTGGAAAAGGTGTGTCGTTTGGGACACACAGTGGACTGACTATAGTGAGGTATTTGTAGTTGGGTTTATGTGGCTTGTATAGTGAATAAGGACTGTGGTTTTGGACAACAGGACATCAGTACACGCCGGTCCATGGAACTCACCTTACCGCACAAAACATTCACCACAATGGTCACAAGAAGAGAGATAAATTCCCTCAGCAAAACAAAGTCATGGGGATACAAAACACTCAAAGCAATTCAAAGATTAAAATAAACACTAGAGTGAGTAAGCAGTGTGGTTTGGGATGCATCCATGATCCGCTTGGTGGGAGGAGGCTGATGTCCTGCTATCAGTAGTGCCTTCACTGTTGATGCGTCCCGTACTATTTGCACTATACAGACCACATTAACCACCGGTAGTCCATTGTGGATGTGCTTCTTATCCACGATACGGTCTATTCTCCTCTGTGAACTGCATTGTGAGTGTTCTGTCCATCCATAGTTTTGTTTTGATGAGGGAATTTCACTTGGTCTCTTTCAAACATCCCACTTGATGTTATTTCCCATCTTGTAGTCAGTATAACACTTGTGCTGCAAAGCCACTTGCTGGATCGTTCCGTTGTTTACCTCGATGATAATCGTTCGCTTCTCTTCTGCGTCTACCCCGCCCATCCCTCTCACAGCGGGGGTATTGAACATTTTTACCCTCTCCAAAAACCCTACCCTTTTCCACCTGTTATTTACCATTTCACAAGCCTACCCTCTAACATCCTTTTGTCTTTCCCACTGCCAGAACACACTCCCTTTTTCTTTGTAACCCTATGATTGTGGCTTCCTGCTCTGCCAGCCACACGTGGAGGCCTAGAAATATCCCATAGTACACTGCTGTTTAAGAAACCTGGGAAAGCCACAAAACTCCATGCCAGAGGAAGAAGGAGCAAATAAGGTAGATACAGAAAAGAACAGTAACGGCGTAGAAAAGTGTGCATATACAGCAGCATGCAGGTGCATGGAAGAGGAGAGACTTTGCAAAGATGTTGTCTGTAGCGTGTGTGCAGAGGTATCAGGAACCAGAAGTATTGGGGTGTGTAGAAGTATGTTGGGGCGTATACAGATGTATAGACTTGTATAGAGGTACAGAGGTGTATAAAAGGTGTGTAGAGGAGTAGAGAGGTGTGTAAAGGTCTATACAGAGGTGTACAAAAATGTATAGAGGTGTTATAGAAGTGTGTAGAGGTTATAGAGGTGTACAGAGATGTATAAAGGCGTGCAGAGGAGTACAGAGGAATAGAGGTAGAGAGGTATATAAAAGGTGTGTAGAGGTATGTTGAGGTTATAGAGGAGTATAGAGGTGTACAGAGGTGTGTTGAGGAATACAGATGTGTAGACAGGTGTGCAGAGGTGTACAGAGATGTATAAAGGTGTGTAGAGGAGTACAGAGGAATAGAGGTAGAGAGGTATATAAAGGTGTGTAGAGGTGTGTAGAGATTATAGAGGAGTACAGAGGTGTATAAAGGTGTTATAGAGGTGTGTTGAGGTTATAGAGGTGTACAGAGGTGTATAAAGGTGTTAAACAGATGTGTTGAGGTTATAGAAGAGTATAGAGGTGTATAAAGGTGTGATAGAGGTGTGTTGAGGTTACAGAAGAGTACAGAGGTGTATAAAAGGTGTTAAACAGATGTGTTGAGGTTATAGAAGAGTATAGAGGTGTATAAAGGTGTTATAGAGATGTGTTGAGGTTATAGAAGAGTATAGAGATGTATAAAGGTGTGTAGAGGTGTTAGAGGTGTGTAGAGGAGTACAGAGGAATAGAGGTAGAGAGGTGTATAAAGGTGTGTAGAGATTACAGAGGAGTACAGAGGCGTATAAAGGTGTTATAGAGGTGTACAGAAGCGTATAAAGGTGTTATAGAGGCGTGTTGAGGTTATAGAAGAGTATAGAGGGTATAAAGGTGTTATAGAGGTGTACAGAGGCGTATAAAGGTGTTATAGAGGCGTGTTGAGGTTATAGAAGAGTATAGAAGGTATAAAGGTGTTATAGAGGTGTACAGAGGCATATAAAGGTGTTATAGAGGTGTGTTGAGGTTATAGAAGAGTATAGAAGGTATAAAGGTGTTATAGAGGTGTACAGAGGCATATAAAGGTGTTATAGAGGTGTGTTGAGGTTATAGAAGGGTATAGAGGTGTATAAAGGTGTTATAGAGGTGTGTTGAGGTTATAAAAGAGTATAGAGGGTATAAAGGTGTTATAGAGGTGTGTTGAGGTTATAGAAGAGTATAGAGGGTATAAAGGTGTTATAGAGGTGTACAGAGGCGTATAAAGGTGTTATAGAGGCGTGTTGAGGTTATAGAAGGGTATAGAGGTGTATAAAGGTGTTATAGAGGTGTGTTGAGGTTATAAAAGAGTATAGAGGGTATAAAGGTGTTATAGAGGTGTGTTGAGGTTATAGAAGAGTATAGAGGGTATAAAGGTGTTATAGAGGTGTACAGAGGCGTATAAAGGTGTTATAGAGGTGTGTTGAGGTTATAGAAGGGTAGAGAGGTGTATAAAGGTGTTATAGAGGTGTGTTGAGGTTATAGAAGAGTATAGAGGTGTATAAAGGTGTTATAGAGGTGTGTTGAGGTTATAGAAGAGTATAGAGATGTATAAAGGTGTGTAGAGGAGTACAGAGGAATAGAGATAGTGTATAAAGGTGTGTAGAGATTACAGAGGAGTACAGAGGTGTATAAAGGAGTTATAGAGGTGTGTTGAGGTTATAGAGGAATATAGAGATGCATAAAGGTGTGTAGGAGTACAGATGTGTATAGAGATGTTATCAAGGAGTATGGAGGTGTACAGAGGTGTGTAGAGGTTATAAAGGAGTATAGAGGTATGCAGAGGTGAATAAAGGTGTTATACAGGTGTGTTGAGGTTATAGAGGAATAAAGAGGTAGTGAGGAATATAAAGTTGTGTGGAGGTGTTATAGAGGTGTGTAGAGGTTATAGAGGCGTACAGAGGTGTGTAGAGGTGTTATAGAGGTGTGTAGAGGTTATACAGGAGTATAGAGGTGTACAGAGGTGTATAAAGGTGTGTAGAGGAGTACAAATGCGTGGAGAGGTGTGCAGAGGTGTATAGAGACATTATCAAGGAGTATGGAGGTGTACAGAGGTGTGTAGAGGAGTGAAGATGTGTATAGAGATGTTATCAAGGAGGATGGAGGTGTACAGAGGTGTGTAGAGATTATAGAGGTGTGTAGAGGTTATAGAGTCGTCTAGAGGTGTACAGAGGAGTAGAGATGAGTGTAGAGGTGTATAGAGATGTTATCAAGGAGTATGAAGGTGTACAGATGTGTATAGAAGAACACAGAGGTGTGTACACACATACAGAGGAGTATAAAGTGTGCAGAGCAATACAGAGGTGTGCAGAAGAGCATAAAGGTGTGTCGAGGTGTGTAGAGGAGGACAGAGTTGTGTACACAAGCATACTGTAGGTTTGTCAAGAATATCCTCTATAGACCTGTACATTGTATGAGTGTACAACTATATAACGGCGCATAGAGGTATGTAGAGGAGTAGAGTACACATCTGAGTGTACAAGAAGTACAACCCCGATTCCAAAAAAGTTGGGACAAAGTACAAAAACTGTAAATAAAAACGAAATGCAATAATTTACAAATCTCAAAAACTGATATTGTATTCACAATAGAACATAGACAACATATCAAATGTCGAAAGTGAGACATTTTGAAATTTCATGCCAAATATTGGCTCATTTGAAATTTCATGACAGCAACACATCTCAAAAAAGTTGGGACAGGGGCAATAAGAGGCTGGAAAAGTTAAAGGTACAAAAAAGGAACAGCTGGAGGACCAAATTGCAACTCATTAGGTCAATTGGCAATAGGTCATTAACATGACTGGGTATAAAAAGAGCATCTTGGAGTGGCAGCGGCTCTCAGAAGTAAAGATGGGAAGAGGATCACCAATCCCCCTAATTCTGCGCCGACAAATAGTGGAGCAATATCAGAAAGGAGTTCGACAGTGTAAAATTGCTACAGTGCATAATATCATCAAAAGATTCAGAGAATCTGGAAGAATCTCTGTGCGTAAGGGTCAAGGCCGGAAAACCATACTGGGTGCCCGTGATCTTCGGGCCCTTAGACGGCACTGCATCACATACAGGCATGCTTCTGTATTGGAAATCACAAAATGGGCTCAGGAATATTTCCAGAGAACATTATCTGTGAACACAATTCACCGTGCCATCCGCCGTTGCCAGCTAAAACTCTATAGTTCAAAGAAGAAGCCGTATCTAAACATGATCCAGAAGCGCAGACGTCTTCTCTGGGCCAAGGCTCATTTAAAATGGACGGTGGCAAAGTGGAAAACTGTTCTGTGGTCAGACGAATCAAAATTTGAAGTTCTTTATGGAAATCAGGGACGCAGTGTCATTCGGACTAAAGAGGAGAAGGACGACCCAAGTTGTTATCAGCGCTCAGTTCAGAAGCCTGCATCTCTGATGGTATGGGGTTGCATTAGTGCGTGTGGCATGGGCAGCTTACACATCTGGAAAGACACCATCAATGCTGAAAGGTATATCCAGGTTCTAGAGCAACATATGCTCCCATCCAGACGACGTCTCTTTCAGGGAAGACCTTGCGTTTTCCAACATGACAATGCCAAACCACATACTGCATCAATTACAGCATCATGGCTGCGTAGAAGAAGGGTCCGGGTACTGAACTGGCCAGCTTGCAGTCCAGATCTTTCACCCGTAGAAAAAACATTTGGCGCATCATAAAACGGAAGATACGACAAAAAAGACCTAAGACAGTTGAGCAACTAGAATCCTACATTAGACAAGAATGGGTTGACATTCCTATCCCTAAACTTGAGCAACTTGTCTCCTCAGTCCCCAGACGTTTACAGACTGTTGTAAAGAGAAAAGGGGATGTCTCACAGTGGGAAACATGGCCTTGTCCCAACTTTTTTGAGATGTGTTGTTGTCATGAAATTTAAAAATCACCTAATTTTTCTCTTTAAATGATACATTTTCTCAGTTTAAAAACATTTAATATGTCATCTATGTTCTATTCTGAATAAAATATGGAATTTTGAAACTTCCACATCATTGCATTCCGTTTTTATCTACAATTTGTACTTTGTCCCAACTTTTTTGGAATCGGGGTTGTATAAATAGACAGTAAAACTAGAATAAGTATAAAAAGGGGTAGAAATGAGTACTGAAGAAGAGAGATGTGCAGAGAAGTATAAAGAAAAACAGAGGAGTGCAGTGGTGGGTTTCCCAAAAGCCTCTCAACACTAACAGCATCTTAACTAGGAGAGAGCGAGTGTTCATTGTGCTACTCGCTCTACCATTTAACGATGATCTTTGTGCGATGATGCTTTTGGGAAACTCAGGCCAGAGTGGTACAGAAGAAAACATTCAGCATTTAGAAAGATGACAGTGGCGTATGATAAAGGGGTATAAATGAGTGTAGAACTGAACAGAGGAGTAGAAAGGTGTATAATGGGACAGCTGTATCAAGCTCCAGGTCGACGTGCGTGTTAAGTCTCTTACTGCAGGAAGCCGAAGCGGTCCACCACTTTATAGAGGTCATAGTTCGCCTCTTCCCACGGCTCAACCGAACCACCTTCCACGCCCTGAGGAGAAAACAGACACAAAGTCAACAGTACAGATCTGTTTACACATCCTTGGTGTGTGTGTGTGTGTGTGTGTCACTGGCTTGGTTTTAAGAACACAGCAGTCTGTTAGATTGAGGGCAGGCAGCCAAAGTGAGAAGTGCTCATAAATATTCATGTATATTAATATCAGATGCATGGCAATGTGCAGTGTGAAGGCATCATGCTGGGTGTAATTTAGTGTCATGGACTGGAGTGACCTTGATACATGTTTGGCACACAAATTCAGTTCCTAAAAGTCACAAACACTGAAAAAAAATAAGAATAAGAATATTGAACTTTAACGTAGTAACTGGCTTGTAACATATCGATCCTGGTAACTCGTACAGAATTATTTATTGATGAATGTCAGAAAAGATTTCCAAGATGATTTGGGATCGTTGTGAAAAAGTTACCATCGCCAGCGTGACTTTGCACAGGAGTCGTTTTCTTTGTGCAACGTTGATGCGACAGCTGATGGTTTTCCAACAAAAAAATGTACCGCAACCTTTTCCTGGCATTACACACACACAAGTCCAGAAGGTTTCTTATAAATAAACCACATGTATGTTCATTAGACGAGGCTACAGGAATGTTCTACTTCCTTGTCTCCAGACCACCAGATGGCGCAGTTTAGACTGTGTGAAACCCCTTGCGCTAGCCACTCATGGGGGAGTGGCACCTGAACGAGGAGGTAGTTCAGATAATTTGGAAAACATACAGACCAGCGGAGGTGGACCTATTTGCCACCAGAGAGATGACCCACTGTCCGAAGTGGTTCTCACTGCAGGGCGAGCCTGGGTCCCTGGGGCAGGATGCGTTGGCCCATCAGTGGCCAAACCTGAGGCTGTATGCGTTCCCTCCGTTCCCACTGATATGGCAGATACTCGAGTGCATACGGACGACCAACCAGCCTGTGCTTCTGGTCGCACCATACCGTGTATACAGTCCCTGGTTTTATCTTCTGAAAGCACTATTGACAGGTCCACCCAGCCCTCTACCAGTCAAGACAGACCTGCTGACCCAGTTGAATGGCAGTCTGTGGCACAGACACCCTCAGAGACTGAAGCTCTGGGTCTGGCCCTTGGGGGCTCACCCGGCATACTAGAATGTTCACAGGGGGTCAGGAACACTCTTCTAAATGCTCGTTCTCTATCTACACACCTGTTGTATAGTGGCAGATGGAAATATTATTCAGCATGGTGTTCTGAAAGCAGTATTGACCCAGTGGCAAGTACTTTGAAGAACATTTTGGAATTTCTGCAGGGCCTTTTGGAGGCTGGTCGCTCTGCATTGACCCTGAGAGGATATGTGGTTACGATGTCAGCCACAGGGGTCCAATTGATGGGCACCCTGTCGGGGCGCATAAGATGATTGTGACCTTCCTGAAAGGTGCAAAACGTTTGAATCCACCTCGCAAATGCATCGTACCTCAGTGGGACCTCCATATTGTGTTGAACAGTCTCTGTAGCCCTCCATACAAACCTCTGGGGAGTGCTGACATTAAGTGGCTTTCAATGAAGACTGCTTTCCTGATTGCAGTGGCCTCAGCGAAAAGGGTAAGTGAGCTGCAAGCACTCTCCGTCAGCCCACTGTGTCTGCAGTGGGGGCCAGAGATCTCACGAGTAATGTTGTGGCCGAACCCTACTTTTCTACCTAAAGTGTTAGTTCCAGAGTTTGTTAACAGGCCTCTGATTATTTCTGCTTTGGATCCTTCAGATAATACACTGAACATGGACCTTTGTCCTGTTAGGGCACTAAGGCAGTATGTGACAGCCACAGCAGACTGGCGAACCACTAACCAATTGTTTGTGTGCTTCAGTGACAGATGTAAAGGAGCGGCCTTGTCTAAGGATAGGTTGGCTCATTGGATTACAGACACTATATCTTACGCTTATTCTTCTACAGGCCATGACATGCCGACGGCAGTGAAATGTCACTCCACTCGTTCTGTGTCTACCTCTTGGGCTGCCCTGAAGGGTGTGAGTCTATTGGATATTTGTTCAGCCGCAACCTGGACGTCGGCCTGCACATTTTCCAGGTTCTACAGGATAAATGTTGCTACTAGTTCTTCATCATGCATGCAGGCTGTGTTTAGCGCTGCTCCATCTGTTCATTAGCTGTGGACAACAGCAGTTCCTTTCATGGGAGGTGTGAGCTTTACAGCCTCCACCAGTTCTTGATTGTTACAAATGCAATAATAGAAGTGTAACTAATCTGACTTGTTCAATAAAGTGAAGTCAGTAACATAACACTAGTCTGTGGTGTTTTTTCCTTTGTTATGTCTTATGTATTACTGTAGTTGGGCCCTCGTGACAGCTTGGACATAAGTCTTCCACACAGTATAAACTGCACCATCTGGAGGTCTGGAGACAAGGAAGTAGAACGCTGGTTACGTAGGTAACCGTGGTTCTACGACTGGTGGAAGACCGCCAGATAGACCAGTCACTCGGGAGTCACTGGCGAGAAAGGCTCCAGCCAATAATAGACGTGTGTGCTACTGTTTTATCATTTAGGGCAAGTCATACGTCACGAGTTGACAACTTTGGTATAAATTCTCGGCAAGAGATGCGGCTAGCGCAAGGGGTTTCACACAGTCTAAACTGCGCCATCTGGCGGTCTTCCACCAGTCGTAGAACCATGGTTACCTTGGTTCTAACCAGCGATCTGGGCTGGACTAAGAAGACTGCTCTGCTGTTTCATCTGCACACACACCAGGCGTGTAGTACTCAAGTCCAGGACTCGGATGAGAGTCCAGGACTCGTGCCCTAATTTTAATGACTCGCGACTTGACTTTGGACTTGAGCACTGATGACTCGGACCTGGACTCGTACAACCCCGATTCCAAAAAAGTTGGGACAAAGTACAAATTGTAAATAAAAACAAAATGCAATAATTTACAAATCTCAAAAACTGATATTGTATTCACAATAGAACATAGACAACATATCAAATGTCGAAAGTGAGACATTTTGAAATTTCATGCCAAATATTGGCTCATTTGAAATTTCATGACAGCAACACATCTCAAAAAAGTTGGGACAGGAGCAATAAGAGGCTGGAAAAGTTAAAGGTACAAAAATGGAACAGCTGGAGGACCAAATTGCAACTCATTAGGTCAGTTGGCAATAGGTCATTAACATGACTGGGTATAAAAAGAGCATTTTGGAGTGGCAGCGGCTGTCAGAAGTAAAGATGGGAAGAGGATCACCAATCCCCCTAATTCTGCGCCGACAAATAGTGGAGCAATATCAGAAAGGAGTTCGACAGTGTAAAATTGCAAAGAGTTTGAACATATCATCATCTACAGTGCATAATATCATCAAAAGATTCAGAGAATCTGGAAGAATCTCTGTGCGTAAGGGTCAAGGCCGGAAAACCATACTGGGTGCCCGTGATCTTCGGGCCCTTAGACGGCACTGCATCACATACAGGCATGCTTCTGTATTGGAAATCACAAAATGGGCTCAGGAATATTTCCAGAAAACATTATCTGTGAACACAATTCACCGTGCCATCCGCCGTTGCCAGCTAAAACTCTATAGTTCAAAGAAGAAGCTGTATCTAAACATGATCCAGAAGCGCAGACGTCTTCTCTGGGCCAAGGCTCATTTAAAATGGACTGTGGCAAAGTGGAAAACTGTTCTGTGGTCAGACGAATCAAAATTTGAAGTTCTTTATGGAAATCAGGGACGCCGTGTCATTCGGACTAAAGAGGAGAAGGACGACCCAAGTTGTTATCAGCGCTCAGTTCAGAAGCCTGCATCTCTGATGGTATGGGGTTGCATTAGTGCGTGTGGCATGGGCAGCTTACACATCTGGAAAGACACCATCAATGCTGAAAGGTATATCCAGGTTCTAGAGCAACATATGCTCCCATCCAGACGACGTCTCTTTCAGGGAAGACCTTGCATTTTCCAACATGACAATGCCAAACCACATACTGCATCAATTACAGCATCATGGCTGCGTACAAGAAGGGTCCGGGTACTGAACTGGCCAGCCTGCAGTCCAGATCTTTCACCCATAGAAAACATTTGGTGCATCATAAAACGGAAGATATGACAAAAAAGACCTAAGACAGTTGAGCAACTAGAATCCTACATTAGACAAGAATGGGTTAACATTCCTATCCCTAAACTTGAGCAACTTGTCTCCTCAGTCCCCAGACGTTTACAGACTGTTGTAAAGAGAAAAGGGGATGTCTCACAGTGGTAAACATGGCCTTGTCCCAACTTTTTTGAGATGTGTTGTTGTCATGAAATTTAAAATCACCTAATTTTTCTCTTTAAATGATACATTTTCTCAGTTTAAACATTTGATATGTCATCTATGTTCTATTCTGAATAAAATATGGAATTTTGAAACTTCCACATCATTGCATTCCGTTTTTATTTACAATTTGTACTTTGTCCCAACTTTTTTGGAATTGGGGTTGTACATTAACTGCATTCAGACTTGTAAATTGGAGACGAGGAGTCAGATTTTTTCTTTATTTTTTGTAACATGCCATAATAATTTGGCATCTCATCTCATTATCTCTAGCCGCTTTATCCTTCTACAGGGTCGCAGGCAAGCTGGAGCCTATCCCAGCTGACTACGGGCGAAAGGCGGGGTACACCCTGGACAAGTCGCCAGGTCATCACAGGGCTGACACATAGACACAGACAACCATTCACACCTACGGTCAATTTAGAGTCACCAGTTAACTTAACCTGCATGTCTTTGGACTGTGGGGGAAACCGGAGCACCCGGAGGAAACCCACGCGGACACGGGGAGAACATGCAAACTCCGCACAGAAAGGCCCTTGCCGGCCATGGGGCTCGAACCCGGACCTTCTTGCTGTGAGGCGACAGCGCTAACCACTACACCACCGTGCCGCCCATAATTTGGCACAAGATATTTATATTTATAGCTACATTAACTTTTATCCTAATTTGGTGCAAGAGGATGCACATTCACCTGTTCATACGTCATGTTCAGGAACAAACTAAGATTAATGGTGCTAAAATGCCTGAACAGAACGCCCCTAGGATTGTCCGCTTTGCTTATACAGACTTCTCGTGCAGTGGGAAAAAAAAATGCATTTGTGTCGGACTCGACTCGGATCAATAGTGGACTCGACTGGAAATTTTCTTTAATGACTTGGACTTGAACACTGGGGACTCGAGACTGGACTCGAGGTTTAGTGACTCGACTACAACACACACACACCATGAACAGTGTATGTCTTGAAGTCTATTAAAGGCCAGCAGAACTTTGATCAATACACATCACAGACAGGACTTTTTCCCCCCTCCCTATAATTGTAAAGCGACCTTGGGTTTTGAGAAAGGCGCTACATAAATTGAAATTATTATTATTATTACCTCAGCTAACAGCATCACAGTCACCTAGAACAAGTGTTTATCTTCATAGATCTAATGTTTTTTTTTCCACCAATCTACCAATCTCAGATGTAACCCAACACGCTAACCAAACGTCATGATGGGCATGCATTTGAGTCTCCCTTCCTGCTACAGCCCTCGAGCAGAACTAAACATCAAGCTTAACACGATCACGTGGCTCATCTACCACACAAGTCCGAACGTACTGCATAAGTAAAAGCTGTTAGTACACAAAAGATAACGAGCGCATTGATATAAAACTGTGATCTGAATGAAATCCAGCACTGGCAAAACCTTCTGGCCAATCAGAACGGAGAAATCCACAGAGGTGTGGTTTCAAACTGGTTCCATTAAGCAGTAGTTAAGAATAGTGGAATAGTTTGCATCTCTCTTTCTGAGAGTGATAGATATATTCCTGAATATTTCGAGAGCACAGAAACACCATATTAACGTTTTTTTATTCATTTCTTTCCAACTCAATAATGCTTCTTTATTTGCCATTCATTTCTGGTACACTGCTGCCACGCCAGAAAAACGAACACGGATCAGTATCACGTTAAAACGTGAACAGTTTATTGTTATCATGATGCTTGGCATGTTTTAACAGATATTTTCAGGTTATTATGATACACTTATAAAAAACTTTTCCTGTTATTATAATAAACTATCTTGTTATAACGTGATAAATTACTGTTATAACAAAATGTTTCACGTTACAGCTTAAATTATCTTACTACAGTGTGAACTGTTTTATGTTATAATAATAATATATCACGTTATAACGAGATAAATAGTTTACTGCGATAACAAGAAGCATGATAAGTTTGTATTCCGTAATAATGTGAAAAATAATATCTTGAAACTCATGTTTGAATGAAGAAACGGTGCATGAAGAACAGATAAACTGAAGAATCTGGCTCACACAGTTTTTAAGTTCTACTTCATGCTTCGGTTGAAACATGGGGAGAGTCTGCTGTTATTGATCATGGAGGATAATAATAATAATAATTAGTATCGGTAATCGTATGGTTCCTCGTAAAATTAAGGATTAATTTCACGAGTGATTTCGAAGTTTTGAAAATTCGACTCGGGCAATTTCAAAACTTTCAAATCACGAGTGAAATTGATCCTTAATTTTACGAGGAACCATACGATTACTTGTTTATAATATATAGGGCCAAATTCATACTTCGGAAGCCATTCAAGTTCACAACATTTGTCATTCACGTTTTCTGAACCAATCAGGGCGCGAGACTATCTTGCACGTTTGAATCAGTTTCTAAAGCGTCTTTCATCATGACACGGCGACACGACACGAGGATTTTGAAAGTGGTTTACAAAATTTTATTGGAACTTCTTTACAAAAGCCTGCATTACTTTGAGAGAGTCTGGTTCGTAGTTTTCCCCGTTTTCTTTCCTCACTTCTGCATAAAACTGCGATAGCACCTTGTCTAACTCACAGCATTCATATGCCACTAGAGTGTCGTTTATTTGTCTTTCCGTGGCCCATTTCTTAAACACGGAAAGCCAAAAATTCTTACTTTTTTTGGTATTTTCATTTTCGCTTGCAGCTTTCAATTGGTTTATCATTTCTTCGTCAAATATAGCGAAACGCGGCATTGCGGAGTCAGCAGAGTCAGCCATTTTGTTGACAAAATTTGCTAATTTTTGTAACCGTTAACCAAGCAACAAACTAGCCAATAGCATTTCAGAAATACGGCCCCGTGTGAAGGAAAAAAGCCCTCCTTGATGGACCGATCAGAATTGAGTAATTTGGCCCTATGTATAATAATAATAATAATAAGAAGGAGAAGAATGTGAATCCTTACAACATGAAACATTTCATGTCAATACAATTTCTTATGTTTTAACATGACGTTTTACGTCATAAGATAAATAGTACATGCCTTTAAAAAAATATATGTCATGTCATAACAAATATCTTGTCATCACAAACTTTTCACGTTATAACCTGACACTGATCCGTTTTTCGTTCTCCGTCATGGCAGCAATACGCGTCTGTAAATTTTCTTTACTTCTTTACACTACTTTCATTTTTCATTTGAGGATCACGGTAAGGGGTGAAATGTGTTCTCATGTCAATTCAATATTAAATAAAGTTACGACTTGACCAAAATTCAATAGGCATTTATTCTATCCATCCATCCATGATCCATAACCGCTTATCCTGTTCTACAGGGTCGCAGGCAAGCTGGAGCCTATCCCAGCTGACTACGGGCGAAAGGCGGGGTACACCCTGGACAAGTCGCCAGGTCATCACAAGGCTGACACACAGACACAGACAACCATTCACATTCACATCTATGGTCAATTTAGAGTCACCAGTTAACCTAACCTGCATGTCTTTGGACTGTGGGGGAAACCGGAGCACCCGGAGGAAACCCACGCGGACACGGGGAGAACTCGCCGGCCGCGGGGCTCGAACCCAGAATCTTCTTGCTGTGAGGCGACAGTGCTAACCACAACACCACTGTGCCGCCCTCAATAGGCATTTATGCAAAATTAAAATAGAATGAATGAATAAATAAATAAATAAATATATACCCTTTTATCAACTCCCTTCAATGGGAAGAAAATCAGGGTTTGTAGAACAAGTTAGAAGCTTTTTTTTTTGAATGGGGAGCACAGTGTGTGAGAAAATGAGCGCAGCACTGATACATCACATGCACTGAAAACCAAAAGCAACACTGAATGATGTACATGGTGCAGAGGAGCCGTAAACGACATCTCAAACCTGCAGTGCAATAAAGCTGGAATTAAACATGGGCTAATGGAACCCAAACCCCACATTAAAAACAGATATTTCATCTTTCAACAGATAATATTTCATAATTTCATCCACACAGCGACCCATTAATCTTTCTATCCATCCACCCAGCCCTCACTAATCGATGTAACCACTCACATGGCAAATCCCTAAAGGCACATCTTTCTGCAGGGGTGTGTGCGTGTAAGCAAGGAGAGCAGAAAGGACATTCGGAACTAATTAATGAACACGTCAGTCACCTGACAGACAGCCACGCTTACACTCAATTACACTCCAAAACGTCCTCAACTGTGGGGACAAATCAAGACAACCACGGGCCATTAAACACACACTCATGCTCACATCCAGCATAAACATAAGAGAGAGATGAAAATGCACTAAAAGTACAGCGTCTTGCAAAAGTATTCATCCCCCTTGGTGTTTGTCCTGTTTTGTTGCATTACAAGCTGGAATTAAAATGGATTTTTGGAGGTTTCACACCATTTGATTTACACAACATGCCTGCCACTTTAAAGGTGAAAAATTGTTGTTTTATTGTGACACAAACAATAATTAAGATGGAAAAAAAAACAGAAAGGTGGAGTGTGCATAGGTATTCACCCCCTTTCATACGAAACCCCTACATAAGAGCTGCTCCAACCAATTCACTTCATAAGTCACATAATTAGTTGATTAAGATCCACATGTGTGCAATCAAAGTGTCACATGATGTCTGTATAAATCAACCTGTTCTGGAAGGGCCCTGACTCTGCAACACTACTAAGCAAGCAACATGAGAACCAAGGAGCCTCCAAACAGGTCAGAGACAAAGTTGTGGAGAAGTATAGATCAGGGTTGGGTTATAAAAAAAATATCCCAAACTTTGAATATCCCAGGGAGCGCCATTAAATCCATTATAGCAAAATGGAAAGAATATGGCACCACTACAAACCTGACAAGAGAAGGCCGCCCACCAAAACTCACAGACCGGGCAAGGAGGGCATTAATCAGAGATGCAACAAAGACACCAAAGATAACACTGAAGGAGCTGCAAAGATCCACAGCGGAGATGGGGGTATCTGTCCATAGGACCACTTTAAGCCGTACACTCCACAGAGCGGGGCTTTATGGAAGCATGGCCAGAAAAAAGTCATTGCTTAAGAATACACGTTTGGAGTTTGCCCAACAGCATGTGGCAGACTCCCCAAACACATGGAAGAAGATTCTCTGGTCAAATGAGAGTAACACTGACCTTTTTGGCCATCATGGGAAATGCCATGTGTGGCACAAACCCAACACCCTGAGAACACCATTCCTACAGTGAAGCATGGTGGTGGCAGTATCATGCTGTGGGGATGTTTTTCATCTGCAGGGACAGGAAAGCTGGTCAGGACTGAAGGAAAGATGGATGGCACTAAATGCAGGGCAATTCTGGAGGAAAACCTGTTTGAGTCAGCCAGAGGTTTGAGACTGGGATGAAGGTTCACATTCCAGCAGGACAATGATCCTAAACATACTGCTAAAGCTACACTGGAGTGGTTTAAAGGGAAACATTCAAATGTGTTGGAATGGCTTTGTCAAAGCCAAGACCTCAATCCAATTGAGAATCTGTGGCATAACTTGAAGATTGTTGTACACCAACACAACCCATCTAACTTGAAGGAGTTGGAGCAGTTTTGCCTTGAGGAATGGGCAAACATCCCAGTGGCTAGATGTGCTCAGGTAATCGAGACATACCCCAAGAGAACTGCTGTAATTGCAGCAGAAGGTGGCTCTACAAAGAATTGACTTTGGGGGGAGTGAATACCTATGCACACTCCAGATTTCTGTTTTTTCATCTTAATTATTGTTTGTGTCACAATAAAACAACAATTTTCACCTTTAAAGTGGTAGGAATGTTGTGTAAATCAAATGGTTCTAACCCTTCAAAAATCCATTTTAATTCCAGCTTGTAATGCGACAAAACAGGACAAACGCATGAATCACGCATGCGCATTCTGTGCTACGCACTTCCTGGTTCCTGAGCTGTTTGCGGCGAGTCCTTTTTTTCCCCACGAGTGTTGGCGTTAATTACTAATCTTTTTTTGTTTATTTCTACAAGTAATTTTCCAGTATCATCTTCATTTTTATTGTACTGTCGTTTTCTTTTTGTACTTTCCACTTTCGCTTTCCTTTTTCCGTTTTTTTTTCTTTTTTTCAGAAGAATGCCGAGACCGGAAGCTTTCTTATTCTTTTTCTTTCTCCTCCTGCGTAAAGACCACAAGTGGAGGCCATCCACATCGGATCTGCTTTAATATCGACAGATCTTCGATTAAGGTACGTGAATCCTTTCATCATAGCACACCTTCAGCCTGTTCAGTGTGCTGAGCGCAGGATGTTTAGTCATTCTTCCTCCGTCGCTAGCGATAGCTTTACTTGTGATAAGTGCAGATTAGTTAGCTCTCTGACGGAGAAGATTACAGTGCTAGAAGCATGTATCCAGGCTTTAGAGAAGGTCAGTGAGCATGAGAACAGTGTAGTTTCTGTAGAGGAAAGTCTGGATGCCCTAGGTGGAGTTAGTAATCCCCCAACTCTGGCATTAGAGCCTTTACAGCGGAGCGAATGGGTGACGGCTCGGCAGCATAAGCGTAGAGCCAAAGCTACTGCTGAGGCTCGGCCACGGGAGCACCACTCCTCTCTGCTTCACGTGTCGAACAGGTTTGCTCTCCTTAGTGATCCACCCACTGAGAAACCTAAAAGAGCTCTGGTTATAGGGGACTCTATCATACGGCACATGAAATTAGCTAGGCCTTTAGGGGCACCAGCAGCTTTAGTGAGGTGTATACCGGGAGCCAGGGAGCCGGACATAGCAGGTGATCTCAGGGTCCTAGGCAAGCACAGGTTCTCAAAGATAGTTATCCATGCAGGAGCTAATGATATATGCCTTTGTCAGTCTGAGATTACGAAGAGTAACTTTGTAGAGGTGTTTAAATTAGCGAAGGCGATGTCCGATGCTGTAGTATGCTCTGGTCCCATCCCAATGCGGCGTGGCGATGTAGCTTACAGCAGGTTATGGTTGCTGAACTGCTGGCTGTCCAGGTTGTGCTCTGAAAACAGTGTGGGATTTATAGATAATTGGGCTAATTTTGAGGGCACTGCTGGCCTGTTAGGGCGGGACGGTATCCATCCCACTTGGGAAGGTGCTGCTCTCATTTCCTGCAGCATAGCTCATAGTCTCAGAACAGACCTAGTTAAATTTCTGACAATCCAGAGCCAAGGCCAGGGAGCAGACAAACAGGCTAAACTGACTGTCTGCTAGCTGCACAGTCTCATCACTCAGGGTCCACTACATCGAGACTGTGTCTGTTCCCCGAGCTCAACAAAAAGGTAGAAATTTTCAGAGAGAGTTTGTTCCAGTAACATACTGTAATCAATATAAAATTAGATCATACTGACTGTACAGCTGCTGCCAGCACCTTTGATCTAAAGGTGGGGCTATTAAATATTAGATCTTTTACATTTAAAGTAGTAATGAACTCATTACTGATCAGGAGTTTAATGTACTTTGTTTAACTGAAACATGGATGAAGCCAAATGAATATATAGCATTAAATGAAGCGAGGGGCGGCACGGTGGTGTAGTGGTTAGCGCTGTCGCCTCACAGCAACAAGGTCCGGGTTCGAGCCCCGTGGCCGGCGAGGGCCTTTCTGTGTGGAGTTTGCATGTTCTCCCTGTGTCCGCGTGGGTTTCCTCCGGGTGCTCTGGTTTCCCCCACAGTCCAAAGACATGCAGGTTAGGTTAACTGGTGACTCTAAATTGACCGTAGGTGTGAATGTGAGTGTGAATGGTTGTCTGTGTCTATGTGTCAGCCCTGTGATGACCTGGCAACTTGTCCAGGGTGTGCCCCGCCTTTCGCCCGTAGTCAGCTGGGATAGGCTCCAGCTTGCCTGCGACCCTGTAGAAGGATAAAGCGGCTAGAGATAATGAGATGAGATGAAATGAAGCGAGTCCTCCTGGATACAGTTATATACACCAGCCTCGTCTAACTGGCAGAGGAGGAGGCATTGCAGTTATTTATAATGATTATCTAGGTGTAACAAAAACCTGGTTATAAATTGAATACATTTGAAGTTCTTCATACTCATACAGTGTATGTAGCCTTGAAAAATACGTCTACCCAGTTAATTCCATTGCTTATTATTTACAGGCCCCCGGGGCCATATTCTGAGTTTCTTTCTGAATTTGCAGATTTTATCTCAGATCTGGTTATTTCCTTAGACAAAGCTTTAGTTGTCGGAGATTTTAATATTCACTTCGATAACCCAGAAGACCCTTGAAAAACAGCGTTTGTGTCCATTTTAGATTCAGTAGGGATTAATCAGAATGTCATAGGACCGACCCATAATGGTGGTCACACCCTCGATATAATACTAACATTCGGGTTAAACATAGACAATATAGTCATACTTCCACAGTCTGAAGTTATCGCAGATCATTATCTCATCTCATTCAAACTATGTCTGAGTAATAATATATGCACCTCACCACGCTACTGTATTAAACGTACATTCGCGTCAACTACTGCACAGAGCTTTATAAATGATCTCCCAGAGTTATCAGCTTTGATTGGGTCACTGTCAGCCCCTGCAGAACTTGATCAGGCAACTGAATGCTTAGAGTCAACATTCCACCATAAAAGGAAAATGGTCAGAGACAAAAAATTAGCACCCTGGTATAATGATGACACTCGCACTTTAAAACAGACCACTCAAAAATTGGAACATAAATGGCGTCAAACAAAATTGGTAGCGTTCAAATTAGCGTGGAAGGAGAGCTTCCTGAAGTATAGAAAAGCGCTTAGTTCTGCTAGATCAACATATCTCTCCTCTCTAATAGAAAGTAACAAAAATAATCCTAGATTCCTATTTAATACTGTAGCAAAATTAACCAGGAATAAGTCCACTATCAACACATGCACACCTGCAGTATGTAATAGCAACGATTTCATGATTTTTTTTAATGACAAAATTGAGAATATCCGACAAAAAATTCAAATTACTAATTTAAGGTTAGACAATGAAAGTGACCCTGTAGTTAACAATATAACTGTGTCAGATCAGCAATTAGAATGTTTTACTCCCCTAAAAGAAACTGAATTACTTTCATTAATCTCGGCATCAAAAGCCTCAACTTGTGTACTAGATCCCTTACCTACACGTCTATTCAAACAGGTAATACCTGAAGTAATTGAACCGCTTCTAAAAATAATAAATTCTTCTCTTAGGATTGGCTATGTACCCAAATCCTTTAAACTAGCAGTTATCAAACCCCTGATTAAAAAACCTGACCTTGATCCCTGTCAGCTGTCCAATTATCAGCCAATATCAAACCTCCCCTTTATCTCCAAGATCCTTGAAAAAGCTGTGGCACAGCAGTTATGCTCATATTTACATAGGAATAACATCCATGAAATGTATCAGTCAGGATTTAGACCTCATCATAGCACAGAGACAGCTTTGGTTAAAGTAGTAAATGACCTACTGTTGGCATCTGATCAGGGCTGTGTCTCGCTGCTTGTGTTGCTTGACCTTAGTGCAGCATTTGATACCATTGATCATTCCATTCTTCTGGATAGACTAGAAAATGTTGTGGGAGTTAGGGGAACAGCCCTCTCCTGACTGTTCCCCTAACTCGCTATCAGTATGTTGATGTAAATGGTGATATTTCTAGACGTACTGAGGTAAAGTTTGGTGTTCCACAAGGTTCTGTCTTGGGTCCACTGCTTTTTTCTTTATATATGTTACCTCTGGGTGATATTATTCGTAAACATTGTATTAGTTTCCACTGTTATGCTGATGACACACAGTTGTATGTTTCTGCAAAACCAGATGACAGACACCAGCTTAATAGAACTGAGGAATGTGTTAAGGACATTAGACACTGGATGCTTATTAATTTCCTTCTGCTTTACTCTGATAAGACTGAAGTACTTGTACTAGGACCACATGCAGCTAGAAGTAGGTTTTCTGATTACACAGTAACTCTGGATGGCCTTTCTGTTTCTTCACGTGCAGCAGTAAAAGACCTCATCGAAACTCACATTGATAACATCACCCGGATAGCTTTCTTTCATCTCAGAAATATTGCTAAGATAAGAAATTTAATGTAATTACATGACGCGGAAAAACCAGTCCATGCTTTCGTTACCTCCAGGTTGGATTATTGTAATCCCTTACTGTCTGGATGTTCCAATAAGTGCATAAACAAGCTCCAGTTAGTTCAAAAGACAGCAGCAAGAGTCCTTACTAGAACTAGAAAATATGACCACATCACCCCTGTCTTATCCACACTGCATTGGCTCCCAATCAAATTTCGTATTGATTATAAAATACAAAGCACTGAATGGTCTCGCAACACAATACCTAAACGAACTTCTGCTCCTCTATGACCCGCCACGCCTACTTAGATCAAAAGGTGCAGGCTATCTGCTGGTACCTCGTATAGTGAAGGCTACATCAGGGGGCAGAGCCTTTTCTTACAAAGCCCCACTGTTATGGAACAGCCTTCCAAGTAATGTTCGGGAATCAGACACAGTCTCAGCATTTAAGTCTAGGCTGAAAACATATCTGTTTAGTCAAGCCTTTTGTTAATGGTGTTTATGAGGTGAAGGTGTAGATCTGGAGGGTCCTCAGATATAGAGTGTTTTGATAAACTGGGATGTATGGATGCTGTCAGTCCCCACTCGCTTGCTCACTCGAGTTTGTTGACGGTGTAGTGGCTGGCCGCTTTATGTCCCGGGGCTCCCTCATGCCTGTGTTACCTTCTGGCTCTCTCCTTTTAGTTATGCTGTCATAGTTAGTTGTCGGAGTCCCTGCTTGTACTCAGTGCAATATGTATACTGTTCCTACTTATTCAGGTGACATTGGGCATACCTAACAACCTGTGTTTTCTCCCCCCCCCCCAAAAAAAAAATCTGTCCCTCTGAGTTACATGGAGTCAACAGGAAATCTTTTGGTGGAGAGGGTGGAGACCTCGACTGGCTATCGTAGCCTGCAGGGAATCGGCCGTCAGACATTCTGTCGCATGTCCCAGACCTGGTGAAATGTAACTGAATTGTCTTGGCCAGCCCTAAGGGTCCCATCTGCATCCCATCATTGCTGAGGGGTGTGCTCCTATCACCCAATCAAGCATCCAGCCAGAGCAGGTCATATTTTTTAACCATATTAACATGCCATTGTTGTGTGTTATGCCTGATGTCAAGACTCTCGTCTCTGCGAGCCTACCACACAGATTTAATACCTGTGTCATTTTTAGGGCATACCTAACAACCTGTGTTCCCCCCCCCAAATCTGTCCCTCTGAGTTACATGTTGGTCCTGGGATTGAGATGCTGGCCTCTTCTGCCCCTCGGACCTGCTTGATCCATCCTGGTGCCCTGTGTATGGTCGGAGTTTTATCGCATCGCTCCTGTGAAGGACGGCCCCATGAGGACAGTTGAGGGTTATACCTGGAGGATGCTCTGGACTCTTACAGTAATGCTTTTATGGCTGAGGACTACAGTTGACTTGCTAACTTTAGGACTGCGGTTGTCATGAACAGTTTTGCACTCAAGTTTCCATCAATGAAGAGTTACAACATCGACGAAACTGACTTCATGTTAAAACTGTTATAGTCGTGTTGTCTGTTGTTGCCCAAATGAGGATGGGTTCCCTTTTGAGTCCCGGTTCCTCTCGAGGTTTCTTCCTCATGGCGTCTGAGGGAGTTTTTCCTTGCCACCGTCGCCACAGGCTTGCTCATTGGGGATAGATTAGGGATAAAATTAGCTCATGTTTAAAGTCATTCAAATTGTGTAAAGCTGCTTTGCGACAATGTTTATTGTTAAAAGCGCTGTACAAATAAACTTGACAAACACCAAAGGGGATGAAGACTTTTGCAAGACAGTATATTTGAAAACCAGAGCTACAGTCGTTTAAGGAGAGCAAAAGTGACCAAAATTTGCTGCAGTGCTAATAAGGAAGAATTAAGTGACAATTCAATCTTCATGGTACACAACACTCATATTCAGGCCATTAAAGGAAGAGTTCAGCAAAAAATAACACTTGCACAAAGTTTCCTTTTCCCCTAAATGTACCAATGACATATTTAAGGTTTTGCGCTGGAGCTACGAGGCTAAGATGGTTAACAAGCAAGTAAAGCCGTTCACTAACAGTTTAGCACAAAGCCATGCATTCTTAACCGAAAGTGTGTTTACCCTGAATAACCACAGTGTACACGCTCACAAAAACCTCTGAAAGCCAGGAGCAGATAAATAGTAACGGCTGTAGGGCTCAGAAGAGCTGCACATCTGGAGAGGGTGAAGGCTCTCTATATGATGGGAAAAATGTGGGATCGGTTGGGAATGGGAACAATGTGAGTTTGCTCCTCACTCTCACCTTGTCATATCTGGCTACGATTTCGGCCCGTTCCTGATCCAACTTCACAGCGGCATCCTGCTCTCCGTCAGAAGCTGAGGAGAGAGAGAGAGAGACGCACACAGAAACCGAGAGAGAGACAAAGAGAGACACACAAAGAGAGAGCGAGAGAGAGACACACACAGACAGAGGGGGGGAGAGAGAGAGAGAGAGAGAGACACGCACAAAGACACAGAGAGAGAGAGAGAGAGAGACAAAGACATGCACACAGACACGGAGAGCGAGAGACAAAGAGATGGGGAGAGAGCAAGCGCAAGACACACAGACACAGAGAGAGAGACAGAGAGAGAGACACACAGAGAGAGAGAGAGAGAGAGAGAGAGAGAGAGAGAGAGAGAAATTCAGTTTATTATTAACAAACATTAACACACTATACAAGCGCATGCAATTACATTGTAAAAAAACCTCCTCACACACACACACACACACACACACACACACACACCTCATTACTGAAATCACCAAACTACTGTACACAGGAAAGTCCCTGCCTCAGTTTATGTGCATTTACAATGCAGGTATAAGCCAGACACACACACTTTCATGGATCTAATTAATGCAACCACAGTGACCAGAGAAAGGAAATGTTTCACTTAATGAACACATTAAATTCCTGACAGTTTGTGTGCGCGCGCGCTTTCTTCTCCGCACTGGGGGCCTTCATTACCCAGAGCAACCCGCCTCAGCCTGCACGCTGCTTCTTTACTTTTCCCCACCTGCAGTGAGTTTGGAGAAAGCAAAGATGCAATGTGGTAGGAACCAAAGGATGAAGTGAACGAGGGATAGATAAAGGGAGGGAGTGTGTTTTAATTGCCTACATGTTGGTGGGCACCGGTACAAGGTGCTGGACTCCAGCCCACCCTCAGATGTGGGCGTTGTGAACAGAGACATCTGAGGCCATAAAAGGTTAACCAAACTCTCAGATGGAACATCTGAGACTGACACACACACACTCACACACACACACACACAGTCTCACAAAACTCCCACGATCTTTTCCCCTTTTGAACCAACATTCTACTGGAAAAATAAAAGTGACAGTAGGCCTATAAGATTTAATTACTTTGGCCATAATCTGATTTTCCATTAATCCTAAGTGTGCACAGCCCAACACAAATCACTCCACCAGTCTCAATATTCACAAATCCCCCTTTCACACAGGAGCTCACAGTGGGGATGAGTTAGCCTGGCTAACGTGACTTCAAAGCTCTACGCGCTATTGGTCTGGCCAAGATATTCAGCCCAACCGTTTCCCAGAGCCCGTGGTTGACCCGCCTCCCTGAAATGCCTCAGTTTGCTACTGGTCGAAGCCAGAAAAGGCTGTGACGAAGCTTAAACCAATCACATCACTCTTTCCTCTGACGTATGCGACGCGACGGGGCTAACTGGTAGATTAAACTCTTACCGAAGCCGGTCGGGAGCAAGGCAAAAACGTCCTTCCTTTCAATAAATACCTCCAGGGCTGCTCTTTGCTCCGTTTTCAATGAGAACTTCCCTTTTGAATGCTTTCAATACAGCATGATTCTGTAAACAATCTATGGCTTCCGGTCGCAGTTCTACTACGTCAGTGCCTTGAACACGCCTCCACCCAGGGCCGTTGGAGATGCTCAAAGTTGATTGGCTCCCGATTTTTCCGGAGCTTGGAAAAGCTGGAGATAGCTTGCCTGGCCAGACTAAGCTCGCAACAGGCCCTCGTGTTGCGTCACGCTTAGGATGGGCGGGCCCAGGCTAGGGATGAGTCGAGTTCAGTCCAAAAGCTCACTACTCTGGTATTCACAATGCTCAGAGACGCAATGTTTATCATTAAAACCTGTGGAAATTTGGTTGATTGCTGATTCGAAGCATAATTACAGCGGAAATTTAAATGCATTCAGTTTTATCTATGGGGAAAAAAAAAATCACTTTTTCAGTGCTTGGACCAACTCGCAATCTCTGAAATAAAACCCCCATTCGGTTTCTTTCGGGCCATTTCAGAACACGTGTGCTTCAACGAGCCGTTCAGATCCGGCGCCCCTTCTTACCTAAAAAGGGGAGCTCATTAGAATTATACCGCCTCCTCATCTGGATATCTCCGCCCACAGCTTGAGAACTGGCTTTATAACGAAGGCACCACTTTATTCTTGCAAGTCTCAAAGCTACTATGTTTAAGCGAGTCAAGTACAGGAACGGCTCTGCAGCAAAGACACGTCATTTCATCGACCCCCAGCCTCAGAAGACAGAACAACTGGGTGGGCCGAGTTTATTTCTGATGGCAACGTCCCAGCTACAGTCGGCAAAACTGCTCCTGTGTGTGCGACATTGCAGAGCTATCAGAGTCAAGTTTTACCTAGTTTTCTATTTATGATCATGTGACCTTAATACAGCGAGGCAAACTGGGTTACAGGAGATATTTTAATCTTCATGTGCTCGACTCCTTCTCAAAACTACATCACCACTCTGGAGTGATGGCGAGCCAGGCCGGAGAAGGGGGCTATCCCGGGAACCTGAGGCCACCACGCAAGCGCAGAGCAGAGCCTCCAGCACCTGGTTAGCACTCCCGGTCATACTTTTTGCTTACGTCTAGTCTCTGGGAAATAAAACGGACGACCTGCTTCCTTGGCTATCTACACAGAGGTATTTTCAGAACTGCTCCGTGCTGTGTTTCTGTGAAACATGGCTTAGACAGTGGACCCCGATGAGTCCGTAACACCAAGAAGTTACACGGGTTTCAGAACCAACCAGAATGCAGCAGCGGTTTTGCTACAAAGTTTTGCCGGTTTTGGTGGAGAAGGAACATCGGTTCTCATTAAACAGCCCTGGTGTACCAACAGTGGTGAACTGATACTATTAGAGCTGAGATTTGAGCTCAACCAAAACTTAGTCAGACACCCAAAAAAAAAAACGGGACAAAGGATTTTGCAAGGTATTAGCGGTACTGCCAGGTCGCTCCGTTGTGTGTAGCTGTCGATGTTGATTTTAAAAGTAACTAATGCCGCTTTTCCACTACCAACGCGGCTGAGTTGGGCTGAGCCGTGCCGTGCTGAGTTGGGCTGAGTCGAGCTGAGTGGGGCTGTTGGAGTTGCATTTCGACTACAACTGCGCTGAACCGTGCTGGCTGGAAGTGGGTGGACACATTGGGTGGAGTTAGCGAAAGTGGGTGGACGTCACGTGATGTCGTTAAGCGGCGCAAACAGTGACATCAGTGAGCTTTTAAGCGGTAGTCTCACGACCCGGATAGTAAACAATAAACGTGGAGGACATGGAGTCGTTAGTGTTGCTGGTCTTGGTGCTGTGGCTTGTTGTCACCGACAACACCAACAGATACTGGCAAGAGCGTATAGATGAGGCGAGGCGCATAAGGCTTCAGAAATTCTCGTAATTCTTCTTCTTCCGGGTTTACGGTGTTTACAGATCCCAGCATGCTCGCGGGGCGTGTGTGGGCATGTGAGGACACTCCTCCTCACCAATCAGTGCACAGGGGAGTGTCTGCTCACGCCCCCAGCCTCACTCAGCTCGGTTTGGGTCGCTTCAGCCCCACTCCAAAACCGTGCGAGTTTTGGTTGCTAAGCAGGGCTGAAGCGAGCTGAGTCGTGCTGCTTTGAGGTAGTCGAAACGCGAGCCGTGTCGGGCTGAAGCGAGCTGAAGTGAGCTGAAAAAGGGTAGTGGAAAAGGGCCATAAGTAACAGGGTATCTGCACATTTTTCAAGTACAAATTTAAAGACTTTTAAGACCTTTTCAAGACCTCTAAATGGAAAAATTAAGACTGTACCACGGCAAAGAAAACGATAAATACGACAACTTAAAACTGTTTTCTGCAATAGTTTTTTTACTAACTTTAAGAAGAATGCACACAATTGGTGAACAACAGGGTGCATCAATGGCAACTGTTAGACATGCAAACAGCTGAAGCACAGTCGTGTGTTCTGGGCTGCAGAACTACTGTAGCAGCAAGGAGAAGACTGGGGTTTACTGGAGAAAACACCATGAATCATTTCAAAAACGAAAACAATAAACGGCAAGTAGAACCAGCTGAACAACCTTAGCCGGCATTATTTCAATCCCCAAAGATTATCTCTGATGTGTCATTTTGTGTCCGACAGCAAAATCAGTCTGAGTGTGGTACAGTATACAGCTGGCTGAGGAAGTTCTCGAGTATCTTCTGCATTATAGCAGGAAACAGCATGAACCCGTTTCTGCAGTCATACAATCATCAGAGCGTTACATTAAACACAGAAAAACAACTGTCACCTTTCATAACCATTATCCATATTAATCAATGTGTTGTAATAACTAAACTAATTATCATCAATGCAATTGTTATATCAATGTTTATTATTCAAAAATAATCATTAATTATTATCTATAATCCATGAATAATTGTTTGTACTACTACTACTAATAATAATAATAATAATAATAATAATAATAATAATAAACTACTTTTTTATTAATAATTAAAAAAATTAACTCAATTTTATAACATTTTAATAATCACTACTTATTAGCTATATTAATTAATAGAGTAGCAATTATAATTCAGTATTATTAATTACTACTTAATTAATAAGCAGTGATTATCACAATGTAATTTAATAATTAGTAATTATTATCAACTACTAAACTATAATAATAAATAAGTAGTGATTATAAAAATGCTATAAAATTGAGTTAAGATTAGTTAAAATTATTATTAAAAAAGTAGTAATTATTAGTAGTAGTATTGATAAACTATTCATGGATTATAGATAATAATTTGTTTTTAATAGTGAACACTGATATAACAATTGAACTGATAATAACTAACAAGTATTACTAGTAGTATTATTGTGTATTATTAGTAGTAGTACAATTATTTTATATCTATTTAAAAAAATTATCTATAATCCATGAGTATGTTTGTATTCTACCAATTACTACTTTTTAATAATTTGTAATAATTATTTTAATAACTTAATTTTATAACATTTAATAATCCCTAGTACTTATTAATCACTAATTCATAAGTAGTAATGATTAATAATCAATAATAGTTACTATTACTACTAATTATTATTAGTGGTTGTTAATATTCTTATTATTATATTAAAAACACTGTTGTCGACGATAAGTAATAAAACTAAAAAACTTTTTGTACAAATTATTTATATTGTACTATATTTAGAATTATTGTATTTTCTGGAGTTTTTTGTAATTGAGTTTTGAAATAAAGGTTGTTTATATATTTATATTAAACTTAGTACAATAAACAATGTTAGTTTGTTTTTTTTTTTCTTTTTTATCAGACATCTAATTTTTGGGTTTGTTTACCTGACATGTTTCGACGTACAACTTCCGTCTTCCTCAGAGTGTCACCGGATGTTAATTGGTGACGCATCTTTTATCAGCTGCTGTTTCTGAAGGCGTGGCCTTCCTGTCTGGTTTGACAGGTCGGTCACGCCTTATACTGTCTGTTCGTCCCCTGCAAGATGTGACTCCAGGTATGGGAGAGCATGTATGGGAGAGCTGATAAAAGATGCGTCACCAATTAACATCCGGTGACACTCTGAGGAAGACGGAAGTTGTACGTCGAAACATGTCAGGTAAACAAACCCAAAAATTAGATGTCTGATAAAAAAGAAAAAAAAAAAAAAACTAACTATATTTAATATAAGACATAATGAACGTAATCGAAAGAATAAACAATGTTAATTATGTAAAAAAAGATGCTAATCATTATTATTAGTAGTATTTCCTATAAGCCCCATTTTCCACCTGACTCTTGTGCGCATGTGCGAACTCCCCTGCGTTTCACTCCGGAGCGCTTGACCTCTAAGGCGCACGCGCGCCTCGTGTCCGTGAAAAGCCAGTTTCCCAGTCCGCCGTGTCCCCAGCGCTGCAGTATCGTCTTTAAACACATTTGTGCGATCCAGCGCTTTTTATCGCAAACGATTCTTCTCCTTATTTTGAGGGTATTTGTCATCCCCCAACCACTTATCGTTAAACAGACATCTTCCCATAATTATCAACGCTTTCTAGCGCCTGCGTAAGCTCCCTGCGCATCTCTCACTCTTCACAACCACTGCACCACACCACACCGCCTCCACTGCACCGCACCACACCGCCTCCACTGCACCGCACCACACTTCCTCCAGTAGCCTCCTAACGTTAGCTCTTGATCTACGGAATGCACAGAAGACGCACAGAACCAATGCTGTCCCCAAAAGGTACGCTGGTCACTTTTAAAATTACGGTTAAAAAAATACCCCAAACCGGATGGAGACATTTCACTCGTTCGGTCCAATATTAAATTTAATACCTCCCTTTCGAAAATTCCAGTCATTCCAAACAATTTAAGACGTTTTAAGGCCTTGAAAACCGAAAGTTGTATTTAAGACTTTTTAAGGACCCGCGGGAACCCTGAGTAAATTACACTGGGAAATGAATACTTAAGTCTGAGTGAAAAATACTGTGGCGAGCGTGTGTGTGTGGAAGAAGAGTCTGGAGACAGAAATCTTAGTTTCTCTGTCGTTAGCCTGTGCTACTTGCTCTCGACAGCACTGGCTTGACCACTTTATTAACATTCTCCAACACTACTGATGAACGCTACACCGGCTGGAAGATGACTTCACTGCTGCACTGACAGCACCAATTCGCGGTTAAGCTCGTGTTGGCCTTCGAGAACGCCGAGGGTGATGAATTTTTGGTCCCTCCCATTATAAATCAAAATCTGATTGGTTAATTCATCTGTCGCTTCCTACATAAACATACACTGCCATGGCCTTGGTTATTCCCAGCAATGAAGTCCGAACCAATGAGTGAGCCAGCTCTAAACTCTTCTCAGCCTAGAGACAACAAACAAACAAATCTCATTGGATAATTCGATTTTAATGTTTTCAGGACAGTAACCCTTTCATTTCTGAAGCAGATTTGATAGAAAATGAAATCAAATTAAAATTAGAAGAGAATAATTATAATGAAATTATGAAAAGAGGAAAGAAATTAAATATAGCATTTGAAATGCTGATACATTTGGGCCTTCTCTGAAGGCCCTGACGGTTCCCTTCTGTGTACCGACACTCGGGTAACATCCCAGTCCTCTTCTGGGGACGTGGAATATTATTTAAAGTGCTGGCCATTTTATTTACCAACAGAACTGCAATGCATATCCTGAGTTTCGTTTACTTTTCTCGTCTGCCAACAAGGATTAATTACACTGCATTCACAGTACGCCACTCTTGTTGTTTTGTGGGATTTGAATCACTGAGTGCGTTTACATGCACATGGAGAAAATCGAATTTCTGCCGTAGCTTGACTGAAATCGAAGTTCTAAATGCCATGGATACACCTTAGCTCGGCTGAAATCGAAACGAACTGGATTTCTCGTTATCGAGCTACGCGACCTAGATTATGCGATTGTGGCCGAGCTACTTAGTGCATGTAAACCCTATCGAGCTACGTAGTCGAGCTACTTACTTCCCTTCCGGAAGTGACGAGTGACGAGACCACAAGCGGGAAACACAACAGCCTCGGTCGGCATGACAACAGTAGTAGTAGCGAGCAGCAGAAGAGGTCAGGAGGAACAAGGAGACAAAAAACAAATGTTACAATTGAACTTTTTGTGTGTTTATTAAGACACAAGTTTAATTGTAAGCAAAAAATGGACTTTAGAAAAATATACAATTGTGCAAAATAAGTTGTCTTACGGGCGGCACGGTGGTGTAGTGGTTAGCACTGTCGCCTCACAGCAAGAAGGTCCTGGGTTCGAGCCCCGGGGCCGGCGAGGGCCTTTCTGTGTGGAGTTTGCATGTTCTCCCCGTGTCCGCGTGGGTTTCCTCCGGGTGCTCCGGTTTCCCCCACAGTCCAAAGACATGCAGGTTAGGTTAACTGGTGACTCTAAATTGACCGTAGGTGTGAATGTGAGTGTGAATGGTTGTCTGTGTCTATGTGTCAGCCCTGTGATGACCTGGCGACTTGTCCAGGGTGTACCCCGCCTTTCGCCCGTAGTCAGCTGGGATAGGCTCCAGCTTGCCTGCGACCCTGTAGAAGGATAAAGCGGCTAGAGATAATGAGATGAGATGAAGTTGTCTTACAAAACAGTGGTCTGCGCAGGACAGTTTGTAGCCAACAGGTGGCAATGACATGTGGTGTGAATGTAAAGTGGAAATCACTCCTCTTCTTCATGACGACAACCGGAAGTGTACCAACACGATGGGGCGTGTAGCGCCACCTGTGGCTCGGGTGCACAATGCACCTCACACAATAGCTCGATTTCCTTGTGTGCATGTAGGATTGGATTTCTCTGGCACCCTGCTGGGACCCTTAGCTCGATTACTGACAGCAGCTCGATTTGGATGTGCATGTAAACGCACTGACTGTAATCTTTGGAGAATATATATACACGACCATTCAAAAGTTTGGGGTCACCCAGACAATTTTGTGTTTTCCATGAAAAGTCACACTTTTATTTACCACCATAAGTTGTAAAATGAATAGAAAATATAGTCGAGACATTTTTCTGGCCATTTTGAGCATTTAATCGACCCCACAAATGTGATGCTCCAGAAACTCAATCTGCTCAAAGGAAGGTCAGTTTTATAGCTTCTCTAAAGAGCTCAACTGTTTTCAGCCGTGCTAACATGATTGTACAAGGGTTTTCTAATCATCCATTAGCCTTCTGAGGCAATGAGCAAACACATTGTACCATTAGAACACTGGAATGATATGGCCCTTTTCCACTACCCTTTTTCAGCTCACTTCAGCCCGACACGGCTCGCGTTTCGACTACCTTAGAGCAGCACGACTCAGCTCGCTTCAGCCCTGCTCAGCCCCCAAAACTCGCACGGTTTTGGAGTGGGGCTGAAGCGAGCCAAACCGAGCCGAGTGGGGCTAGGGGCGTGAGGAGACACTCCCCTGTGCACTGATTGGTGAGGAGGAGTGTCCTCACATGCCCACACACGCCCCGCGAGCACGCTGGGATCTGTAAACACCGTAAACCCGGAAGAAGAATAATTACGAATTACGAGAATTTCTGAAGCCTTATGCGCCTCGCCTCATCTATACACTCTTGCCAGTATCTGTTGGCGTTGTCGGTGACAACAAGCCACAGCACCAAGACCAGCAACACTAACGACTCCATGTTTATTGTTTACTATCCGGGTCGTGAGACTACCGCTTAAAAGATCACTGATGTCAATGTTTGCGCCGCCTAACGACATCACGTGACGTCCACCCACTTTCGCTAACTCCACCCAATGTGTCCACCCACTTCCAGCCAGCACGGTTCAGCACGGTTGTAGTCGAAATGCAACTCCAACAGCCCCACTCAGCTCGACTCAGCACGGCACGGCTCAGCCCGACTCAGCCGCGTTGGTAGTGGAAAAGCGGCAATAGTTGCTGGAAATGGGCCTCTATACACCTATGGAGATATTGCACCAAAAACCAGACATCTGCAGCTAGAATAGTCATTTACCACATTAGCAATGTATAGAGTGTATTTCTGATTAGTTTAAAGTGATCTTCATTGAAAAGAACAGTGCTTTTCTTTCAAAAATAAGGACATTTCAAAGTGACCCCAAACTTTTGAACGGTAGTGTATTTAAAAGATAGTTATATGTTTGGGCTGTTTAGCACTAGCTAATGCTAACAGCTGAGGCAGTAGATGTGCGCTAATTTTCTAGAAAGTTATTCATGTCACTTGCTACAGGAGCAACAATACGGTTAACGCTACGAGTTTGTTAGCTGTAAAAGTCGGATCAGCCGTCAGAGAAAAGTAAAGAAAAGTGGGGGGAAAAAAAATGCCTTGGTTCTTTCCCCCCCCCCATCCGGTTTTAGCATGGATTTTGCACTGTGCATTGAAATTTAAATATGTAAATAGCTTCAGTCTGATTGGTCAACATCCATCAATCAGCTATCCGGCTGTAAAATACTTGGTGGATCAGGAGTCGGTTTCACAAACATGGTGGTAAAAATCGATCAGCCTAAAACGTCTAGTTAAGTGTGAATTCCTCACACAGTGAATGCCTAGATGGGCGAAAGTTTGCGGACACCTGACCATCACAGCCAAAAGGGCTTGTTGAGCATTTCACTCCAGATTTAGTCCCCTCCTGCTGTAATATTAACCACCAGTCTTCTGGGAAGGCTTTCCACTAGATTTTGGAGCGTAGCGATGAGGATTTCTGCTCATTCCGCCACAAGAGCACGAGTAAGGCCAAATACTGATGTTGGTTGAGGAGGCCTGGGACCAGGAAGTCAGCATTCCAGTTCATCCACTCCAACCTAAACACGCATGCTGCTTGCTTTGTGCACAGGTGCATTGTCATGCTGGAATAGGATTGGGCCTCTTAGGCCAAGTTTACATTAGACCGTATCTGTCTCGTTTTCTTCGCGGATGCACTGTCCGTTTACATTAAAATGCCTGGAAACGCCGGGAAACAGGAATCCGCCAGCGTCCACGTATTCAATCCAGATCGTGTCTGGTCCGGTGCTGTGTAAACATTGAGAATACGCGGATACGCTGTGCTGAGCTCTAGCTGGCGTCTCATTGGACAACGTCACTGTGACATCCACCTTCCTGATTCGCTGGCGTTGGTCATGTGACGCGACTGCTGAAAAACGGCGCGGACTTCCGCCTTGTATCACCTTTCATTAAAGAGTATAAAAGTATGAAAATACTGCAAATACTGATGCAAATACTGCCCATTGTGTAGTTATGATTGTCTTTAGGCTTGCCATCCTTCCACTTGCAAGTGGTAAGTGACTTGCGCACAGCGGCTCAGTCCCGAATCACTGCTCGTGCACTACACTCGCGCGCTCTGTGAGCTGCGCAGGGCCGGAGTGCGCACCCTCCAGAGGGCACTCGCTGTTCAGGGCGGAGTGATTTGGAGCGCAGCCGCTGAGGAGGAAGCGATGAGCCGCACTGACAGATTTCAACTTACGTGCCGAATTAGTCATGTGATTAGCGTATCCGTGTATTGGCGTTGCTGTGTGCACGCGAATCGTGTATTGGCGTTGCTGTGTGCACGCTAATCGTTTTAAAAACATTAATCTGATGATCCACTGATACGGTCTAAGGTAAACCCCACCTTAGTTCTCGTGAAGGGAAATTATCACCCAACAGCATACAAAGACGTTCTAGATAACTGTGTGCTTCAAACTTTGTGGCACCAGTTTGATGAAGGAAATCAGAAGAACCATAATTCGATTCTGTCCGTAATCAGTTAGCGGCTATCCGAATGCCCGTGATGAACCTGTACTGCAGTCAGAAGAGAAGACTTTAAAAATGCTTCGCTTGTTGGTGAAAAGAAACATTTTTCAAAAATCATTATAAAGCCTGTAATTTTCTACGATGCTGACAATAACATTTCAAAGAGAAGAAAAGAGATGAATATGCATAGCTTGCGCAGCATGGAAGTGATCGTTAATATTTTTAAAACTAAAACTTCTATCATTAGGCAGTGAGAGAAGAGCATCACGAACCTTTCGGAGAGAGAATTTGTCATGTCTTACTGTTTAGTTTCTGCACCAGCACACATCCACCCCCTCCCGCACCCCGTACACACACATGCTGAGTGGGTGTTATGTGCAAGGCTTTAATGATCCAGTGTGGCTTTGCAGAACAGTGTGTAAGTGTGTACTGGTGTCTTTTTCAAAGCCAGAACCACATAATGAACTCCAGGTCCAGTGCAGAAACATGATTCACTATTCTGGCTCCGGTGTAATGGAGTTAAACTAATGAGTGAGCTCAGATCACACTGCCACGGTTTCCTCACGCACAGCACTACACTGCCCACAAATTCTGAAAAGGATCGGTATTATTGGGTTATGAAATACCCAAGGTCCGCTTTCAGTGGCTGTATGCACACTTGCGGGCTAAATATTTGCCATGCCTTGAAGATACACAAGGGATCATGTGCAGCCAGTCAGTCTTTACTGCAAAACAGACCAGGATGTGAAGCACTGACTGCAAAGATGACTAACTCGCCAAACAAATTATTTGATTATCATTAAACCAGGGGGGTCAAACTCAAATACACAGTGGGCCAAAATGTAACACTTGAACAAAGTCGCGGGCCAACATTGAACAAATGAACCTTTTAATATGGACCCAAACAAGTTTTGCTTTAACATTGAATATGGAACAAGCAACGCTTATTACTATACAATATATAACAATAGTGCAGACATGCTAAATCGAATTTCAAATTAAAAAAAAAAAAAAATCAATGGCATTAATTTATTAAATGAAATTTAAATAAAAATAGTATGCCTCTTTTCTATTTGCAGCCTTCTGATTTAAATATCAAAATAAACTTTTTCCACAGGCTAATAATTTTAAAAATAAAACAATAATAAATCAGGGTGGCACGGTGGTGTAGTGGTTAGCGTTGTCGCCTCACAGCAAGAAGGTCTGGGTTCGAGCCCCGGGGCCGGCGAGGGCCTTTCTGTGTGGAGTTTGCATGTTCTCCCCGTGTCCGCGTGGGTTTCCTCCGGGTGCTCCGGTTTCCCCCACAGTCCAAAGACATGCAGGTTAGGTTAACTGGTGACTCTAAATTGACCGTAGGTGTGAATGTGAATGGTTGTCTGTGTCTATTGGCCCTTTTCCACTACCCTTTTTCAGCTTGCTTCAGCCCGACACGGCTCGCGTTTCGACTACCTCAAAGCAGCACGACTCAGCTCGCTTCAGCCCTGCTCAGCTCCCAAAACTCGCACGGTTTTGGAGTGGGGCTGAAGCGAGCCAAACCGAGCTGAGTGGGGCTAGGGGCGTGAGGAGACACTCCCCTGTGCACTGATTGGTGAGGAGGAGTGTCCTCACATGCCCACACACGCCCCGCGAGCACGCTGGGATCTGTAAACACCGTAAACCTGGAAGAAGGAGAATTACGAATTACGAGAATTTCTGAAGCCTTATGCGCCTCGCCTCATCTATACGCTCTTGCCAGTATCTTTTGGCGTTGTCGGTGACAACAAGCCACAGCACCAAGACCAGCAACACTAACGACTCCATGTCCTCCATGTTTATTGTTTACTATCCGGGTCGTGAGACTACCGCTTAAAAGATCACTGATGTCACTGTTTGCGCCGCCTAACGACATCACGTGACGTCCACCCACTTTCGCTAACTCCACCCCATGTGTCCACTCACTTCCAGCCAGCACGGTTCAGCGCGGTTGTAGTCGAAATGCAACCCCAACAGCCCCGCTCAGCCCGACTCAGCCCAACTCAGCCGCGTTGGTAGTGCAAAAGCGGCATATGTGTCAGCCCTGTGATGACCTGGCGACTTGTCCAGGGTGTACCCCGCCTTTCGCCCGTAGTCAGCTGGGATAGGCTCCAGCTTGCCTGCGACCCTGTAGAACAGGATAAAGCGGCTAGAGATAATGAGATGAGATGAGATAATAAATCAATCAACCAAGGAGTAGCAAGAAAAAGTGCATAAAGAAAAGGTTAATTATTGCTCAGTTTGCTACACACTGATCTAATCTGATGTGCCCAAGCCAGATACCTGGCATCTCTTCTTGGATGCTAGTTCATCAATGTCTGGGCTCAGGCTCTGAGCTGAGGAAACCCTCAGTATCGAGCGAAGGTATTCTTCCTCCCACCTGTCCAGAAAGCTCTGGTTTTCTGCCTTTCTTTTCGCCATTTTTGGGAAGGGGTAGCACGATGAAAGTTGTAGCGTGAAGTCGCTATGGCAACTGTCCATTTGTTGTTGAACGTTTGGACGTCCTACTGCGTTTCTGGGTCCTGTCCTGATTGACGCGCCAAAACAACAGCAGAGCATTATGGGATTTGTAGTATTAGCGGTGAATGCGCTGTATACACAAATCCGACGAGTAGTCATTTGGGATTGCCTCGTGGGCCAAATATAATTACACTGCGGGCCAAATTTGGCCCGCGGGCCAGAGTTTGACACCCATGCATTAAACTTTCCAACAGCCACGATTTTTCTGTACTTTAGGAGTTTTGACCAAATCTAGCTGAGGCTACTGACAACAAAAATGTCATACTGGACGTCCATTTTCTTTTTAAACTGCGCCTACATTTTAGTTTATAATGGAATTGCCAGTGATGAATTGCTTCAGCTTAGTTTTTAATGGAAAGTTCACGGAAGTGCAATTCATCGTCCCCCAGAAAGATTTACAGCATGCTCTCGGACTAACGATAAGAAAACAGCGGTCATTCAAAACCAGTTTCAGCATGGTCTAAAAGCAGCAGGAACAACCGTTACACAGAAAACAAACACTGAACTGCACCGCACCGCAATCGTCCACTCAAAATCACACACAAAACCATTTCTGATTTCTAAAATCAGACCTCTTTTGGAACAAAGAGACAAAACAAAAAAAAAAAAGAAGAAGAAAGAAATCTTTGGCAATAATTCAGCTCGTGTTTGGTGAAAGAATGTCTGCGTTTATGATCCCAAGAACTCAACACCCACAGTGAAGTATGGAGGTCGGGGTATCATGATATGAGGGCTGCTTTAGTGCAAACAGCTCTGGGGCATTACAAGTCATAAAAGAAATCATGAACAGAGCAATGTACCGGGACATATTAGAGTAAAATGCTTCATCAGTTTCATCAGTTCAGAAAATGAATCTGGATAAGAGATGTGGGAAAGACGACATCCCTGAAACATGAAGTCAAAATAACTCAAGAAGACCTTGCATGGCCGCGCCAATCTCCTGACTTGAACCCGTTTGGAAATTTATGGAGGGTTTTGAAATTCTGACCGAGTTCATACTCAACTCGTAAACTCTGGGAATTGAAGAAATTTAACCAAAAGGAACAAGCCAACACTGAATCATGATGCTTCAAAAATCTACCTGCTTCTTACCATAAACGTCTCGAAGATGTACTTACAACCAACAACTTTGCAACAAAAGTACTAATGTTGGTAATTTGTGGTGTCCGATTTGTTTTCGCGATCAATTTCATTTTTTGAACATGCTCTATATGGCCAAAAGTATGTGAACACCTGACCATCACAACCATACATGGTTCTTCTCCAAACTCTTGCCACAGAGTTGGAAGCACACAACTGTATCGGATGTCTTTGCATGCTATAATATTGCAATTTCTCTTCATTGAAACCAAGAGGCCCAAACCTGTTCCAGCATGACAAAGCCCCTGTGCACAAAGCAAAGTCCATGAAGTAATGGCTTGCCAAGGTTGGTTGGAAAGAACTCCAACGTCCTGCACAAAGCCCTGACCTCAACTCCACTGAACACCTTTGGGATGAACTGAAATACTGGCTCTACCCCAGGCCTCTTTACCCCGACATAAGCCTCCTCACCCAACCTGACTAATGCTCTTGTGGCTGAATGAACGTGCCAAAATTGAGTGGAAAGCCTTCCCAGAAGAGTGGAGGCTGTTATAGCAGCAAAGGAGGAACCTGCACTATATACATGATGCCCATGATTTTGAAATAAATGAAAACAAGCATGCAGGGATGTGATGGTCAGGCGTTCACATACTTTTGGCCATGTGGTTTATGGATACAAGTACATTTTTTGTTCATATCAATAAGTTAAAAGACATTGTCCGAACAACAAAACACAAAAAAGTGTCCGAATACGGATTTCCCCACACTGTATATGGTTCATTCTAGAATTCGGGGTACATTTCGTGTCTCCGAGATAAACCTTTTTTTATTTTTCACAAAAGAAATATTCATTGAGTCAGTTTTGAACAATAATGCAAATCATGACACAATTTCACCAATAGCAGTGCTTGACGTACATTTTAGACCCAATTTATCCATAAAACATTGACTAAATGGCTCCCACCCCTCCCCCCACATTACTGACGGTCTTCGACTCCTGATACATACATTCAACTTGAATAAACATGAAGTGATTCAGTCGAACAATCTGTTTTGGGGGCTTATTCAATGAACTGTTATAAAATCAATTGCACAGAAAGTCTATTTTCTGTATTATGTGAAGTTTCAGTAAGAATTTTTTTTTTTAATCCATCCCAATGTTCTTGTCAACTCTGTTAACCCTGTTATAAAACCGCATAAAAAAACGCAAAGACTTTTAATAACACACATGACACCCGCACCGAGAGAGGTCACTTCCTCTGGCGGGAAACTTCAGAAAGGCAGTGAGGTATGTTATGTTTCTTCTCTCGTTAATTTGGAGAAAGAGAAAAAAAAAAAGAGTTGCAGATACACCAACAGTAGATTAATTATTCGTCAAATCTGTTATTGTGATACTGGAGTGAATCTCTCACTCGTTTTTTTTTTTTAAACAATAGGATTAAAATCCATAAAATTCTGTTTTTATACGGTACACGCCGTGTGGTAGCTAGTTTGAGGTTCGCATGTGGAGTTAAGACACAAAATGGTGGGAAATGTCAACTCTGTTATCGTCGATTCTGTCAACGGTAACGGAGTCGACGATGACGAACAGAGTCAACGCTTGAAATGTGCCCGCAATTACAGAATGGACCATATGCTCATGCTGGCTAATATTAGCGAACAATTTCAATCAGTGGTTTTATTTAGTAAACAACATGGCAATGTGTCGGTGCACTCGAGTCAGAATAACAGTACGCTTTTTCCCATCCTTTGGAATTGCCCAACTTCGGTGACGTTTCGCAATCTCGGCCTTTCAAATGGGATAATATTCACTGAACCTCCAAATGCTCCAAATTAATTAATTAAATAAATAAATAAAGCGAGCTCCAGACATCTCCTACACAGACTGCAATGTCTGAACATCTGACCCACTCAGCCCGTGACTGTCCTCTCGGTATTCATTAACGGACAACTGATTTTTCACACACGCCGAACACTGGATGAAGGAAGGTAGAAGTATCAAACAAAAATGTGAGGTGGATCATTAATCCAGGATCAGATTCATCAGGTCTTTCAGTACAGCTCGAGAAACTGGAGAGAGATGAAGAGATGGAGCTCTTACTGAGAACTGAGCTGCTTTTGTTCGTGCTGTCACTCGGCCTTGAGAGCTGCCCAGATTGTGCTCGCACTGTTCTAACTAACACACACACACACACACACACACACACACACAAATGCATACATCAAGCTCAGACGGGAGTCAGACTGACTGTGAGACATTCTCAAACTATTTTAACCAAATGCTTTTAGAACTTGGATTACTTCTAATTTTATCTTGAATTAGACACATACAGAGCATTGTGTGTCTTCATTACCAATATCTCCGAGAGAGAGAGAGAGAGCTTGAGGTATGCCAACATGGCTAACAACAAATAAAGTCAACATAATCTGCCTCAATTTAACTGTTTACATGCTACACAAGTCTCTGTCTGACAAAGAAATGTGTCTTGATCACCAATATATCCAACACCTCCCCCACCACACACACACACACACCCACCCCTTAATCTCATTTAGCTTGAATCACATGCTAACATGGCTAACAATAAATGGAAGCCAGCACAGCATCCAGTCTCTGGTTCACTGTTAGCTTCTTTCTAACTCTTTAAACGCCACACAAGCATCCATTTGGACATAAATATTATAATATTTCCTCATAAGGTCACGGTTTTCAACTTTCTAACAAATATTTAGTGAATAAACTGGACAAAAATATCGATGTAAGATGGTGGTTCTGTTTTTTTTTCTAACAATATATTAGACATTGACGGGTGACATGGTGGTATAGTGGTTAGCGCTGTCGCCTCACAGCAAGAAGGTCCGGGTTCGAGCCCCGTGGCCGGCGAGGGCCTTTCTGTGCGGAGTTTGCATGTTCTCCCCGTGTCCGCGTGGGTTTCCTCCGGGTGCTCCGGTTTCCCCCACAGTCCAAAGACATGCAGGTTGGGTTAACTGGTGACTCTAAATTGACCGTAGGTGTGAATGTGAGTGTGAGGCCAAGTTTACATTAGACCGTATCTGTCTCGTTTTCTTCGCGGATGCACTGTCCGTTTACATTAAAACGCCTGGAAACGCCGGGAAACGGGAATTCGCCAGGGTCCACGTATTCAATCCAGATCGTGTCTGGTCCGGTGCTGTGTAAACATTGAGAATACGCGGATACGCTGTGCTGAGCTCTAGCTGGCGTCGTCATTGGACGACGTCACTGTGACATCCACCTTCCTGATTCGCTGGCGTTGGTCATGTGACGCGACTGCTGAAAAACGGCGCGGACTTCCGCCTTGTATCACCTTTCATTAAAGAGTATAAAAGTATGAAAATACTGCAAATACTGATGCAAATACTGCCCATTGTGTAGTTATGATTGTCTTTAGGCTTGCCATCCTTCCACTTGCAAGTGGTAAGTGACGCACATGCCCGATATGCACTGGGATCACACACACAGCGGCTCAGTCCCGAATCACTGCTCGTGCGCTTCACTCGCGCGCTCTGTGAGCTGTGCAGGGCCGGAGTGCGCACCCTCCAGAGGGCACTCGCTGTTCAGGGCGGAGTGATTTGGAGCGCAGGATGCCTGCGGAGCCGAGCGTATCCGTGTATTGGCATTGCTGTGTGCATGCGAATCGTGTATTGGCGTTGCTGTGTGCACGCTAATCGTTTTAAAAACGTTAATCTGATGATCCGCTGATACGGTCTAATGTAAACCCCACCTGAATGGTTGTCTGTGTCTATGTGTCAGCCCTGTGATGACCTGGCGACTTGTCCAGGGTGTACCCCGCCTTTCGCCCGTAGTCAGCTGGGATAGGCTCCAGCTTGCCTGCGACCCTGTAGAACAGGATAAAGCGGCTAGAGATAATGAGATGAGATGAGATGAGATGAGATAGACATTGACAAAACCATGCTGGTCAAAAAAGTTGTTCTCTCCATACAGCCAACATCATCTAATAAAGGGTCGGATTTTTATTATCATTATTGTTATTTTTATTACAGTAGCTTATAATACATAGGGCCAAATTACTCAATTCTGATTGGTCAATCAAGGAGGGCTTTTTTCCTTAACACGGGGCCGTATTTCTGAAATGCTATTGGCTAGTTCGTTGGAATGGGTAAAAAGCCAAACAAGTCCAAAAGCCTGACGAAACAAGATGATATTCTGTGGAAATGCGGTCCTCGTGTCGTGTCGCCGTGTCATGATGAAAGACGCTTTAGAAACTGATTCAAACGTGCAAGATAGTCTCGCGCCCTGATTGGTTCAGAAAACGTGAATGACAAATGTTGTGAACTTGAATGGCTTCCGTAGTATGAATTTGGCCCTATATATTATAAACAAATAATCGTATGGTTCCTCATAAAATTAAGGATCAATTTCACCTGTGATTTGAAAGTTTTGAAATTGCCCGAGTCGAATTTTCAAAACTTCGAAATCACTCGTGAAATTAATCCTTAAATTTTACTCGGCCCCATACGATTACCTATACTAAAACTACAACCACATAATATCCAAGTTGTTCGAATACGTTCTCTGGGTGGAAAATTCACGTGCCAATTAAAAAGCCAAAATGTTATGGTACACATTTAAATAATGGGATATACACACAATACCAGTCAAAAGTTTGTACACCCCGACTACTCATTCATAGGTGTTTCTGTATTTGGACTATTTTCTACATTGTAGAACAATACTGAAGACTTCAAAACTATGAAATAACACATGGAATAGATTTGGAATTATGTCTCATCTCATCTCATTATCTCTAGCCGCTTTATCCTGTTCTACAGGGTCGCAGACAAGCTGGAGCCTATCCCAGCTGACTACGGGCGAAAGGCGGGGTACACCCTGGACAAGTCGCCAGGTCATCACAGGGCTGACACATAGACACAGACAACCATTCACACTCACATTCACACCTACGGTCAATTTAGAGTCACCAGTTAACCTAACCTGCATGTCTTTGGACTGTGGGGGAAACCGGAGCACCCGGAGGAAACCCACGCGGACACGGGGAGAACATGCAAACTCCGCACAGAAAGGCCCTCGCCGGCCACGGGGCTTGAACCCGGACCTTCTTGCTGTGAGGCGACAGCGCTAACCACTACACCACCGTGCCGCCCCAGTGCCATCTCTAACAATAAATATTACTGATAAACCCTTGGTAGTGTAATAATTTAATAACATTTAATCCCTTAAAAGAGATACGCAGAACCATGGCCTCACTTTTTGTTTATAAATGCCTTGAGACCTCAAGAATGGCACAGGAAAAGTTTTAAGTGTTAACAATAAATCTAATACAGACCTTGACATCTGTGACGTCACCGCAGGAAGTCTATTGGTCTTATCGCCATTTCCGCTGTACTAAAACACAGAGCTGACTGCAACTCCGAGCTTCCATTTTGAGTTCATTTTTTCCCCATGCCATGTAGATGTGTTGCTGGCGGGTGCAGCAACACGACAGAAGGTGGATTTACGTTGCATTCATGGCCCAAGAATGTTCAAACTGCAAAGATTTGGACGTGTTTTGCGAGAAGTTCATGGGCACATTGGGCACCGATGAAGCGGTCTGTCCTTTGCTCTGCACATTTTACTGAAGACTCGTACGAGACCTCTGATCTGTTGAGGAGCGTTGGCTATAAGCCCGTATTGAAAGAGGGTGCAGTACCAACAATTAAAGGAAAAGAAAACTACAAGAAAAGGAAAGTAAGTTCAGTTGCATCAGTTCTCGCGGAGTGTTAGCCGAGGGTTGTTGCTAAAACCCGGAACGGAACGGGATGGGATGTGACATCGCTCGGGCAGTGACCTCCCCATGGTTGTTGCTAAAACCGGTGACATCCCGTCCCGGGTTTTAGTGATTGCCTGAGCCGAGCAGTAATGGCGGAGTACTCAGTATGGAGAAAATGGAGAATGAGTGGACCAGCCGTCTGATTTCTCCGCTGGATACGCTTGCCTCAGCAGCAATATCTCGCCCTTACATGGAAGAAGCGAATGAACGGAGAACTGAACGAACAGCTGAAAGTCAGATTGTTTCAAAACAATCGGCCTTCAAGAAGCGAGAACACAGACAGGTCAGCTCCGACTCGCATTTGGATACAAAACAACAAAAACACCACCACTGGTCGTTTACCTGCATTTAGATTAATCCATGTAACTTGTATTGTGTGTTTAAGATTATTTAATTTGCTTCAGAATGTGATTGTCTCAGTTCATCTGATTATTTAATTAGCCTTTTACGTTTTATCAGTGAAAATGCATGCATGTACATGTATGTTGCATAAGTTATGTTGCACCCATCCTGTTTTAATGAGAGTCAACCCACAATCAATGAAGTCAAATCAGTCTTAGTTGAGCGAGTCGGTAACGCTATTTCTTACTTTCACCATAAATGTTTATTTATATGACTTTGGTCTATAGCTGTAAAAGGCCTCGGCCTTAAAACCGGTTACCGCTGTGACGTCACGCACTCAGGGCTGGCTGGCTCAGCGGGGCAGCTCGAATGCCAACTTTGCGGTCGATTTTAACTCTCAAAAACATATTCTTCTGTAACTTCTGACTTAAAATATGAACGCACGTTAGATGACGATCAAAAGTGAAGCCAATTTCACTGGACACACCTTTAACAGGAATCTAGAAATCAACGCGAGTCCAGTGGTTCGCCAACAGTCTACCAGTGAGTGCCCTTTCTAAGGGATGCATTCCTATTAATAGAGAAAAGTAAACAACACTGTTCTTATCCCAATTATCTTTTAATGGAACTACTGTACCTGCACTGGCTTGGTTTATTAGCACATCCGGCCATCGTGTGTTGTCCGTCGTCCACACTTCATGAAAATCGCTTCTTCTTTCTCAATTCTTCAGTGATTTTTATTCTTTTTAACAGGAAGGTATATGGGGTGCATATGGCTTCTACCCAAATTTGCATAATTGCAATTAATAATGAAGATATGGAGTAATTAAGCCCTAACGAGCAGTTTCCACCCAAATTGCTGCTTCTCCTTCAACTCTTCACCGATTTTGATTCTTTCTGGCATGAAGGTAGGGGTACCTAGGGTGCATAGAACTTCTACCCAGATTTACTTAACGACAATTATTAATGAAGTTATGGACTAATTAAGCCTTAATGAGCAGTTCAACAAAAGTCGCTGCTTCTTGGTAAAGTCCTCGCCGTTTGGATTCTTTCTGGTAAATAGGTCGGTATTCCTAGGGTGGATATCGCTTCTATATATAGCTTGTGTATAGCGTATATAGCTTGCAACATTTACTGTGCAAGGTGGCCCACTTTAAGCCTTGGTCACAACCGGCCGTACATGCTCCTACGTGCAAAAAACGCAAGAAACGCACGGAGGGCGCGCGTGTGACGTGCTGATTTTCGAGCCGTAGACTGGCCGCAGAGGTTCTTTGTCATGTCAAACAAATTCTATGGGCACTTAGGTTTTTTTTTCAGGTTGCAAGACAAACTTACGGCCAACGTGCGTCTTTCTCCACGAACAAAAAAACCCCAGCAATTTGGGAAACGCCAAAAATCGCACGGCCAAAAAATCATACGTCCGGTTGTGACCTAGGCTTTAGATCAGACCTGGGCATTTTACGGCCTGCAGGCCACATCCGGCCCTTTGGTTCGTTCTGACCGGCACACGTAAGGTTAATTAGAAATTACAAAATAAACGTATTTTCTAATTTTACCTCATGCATGGACTGAATGTGCATTGCTTTTATTTTGAAGTTGTGTTCAACAAAAACGCAATGTGCGCGACATGAACATGACATGAAATCGCACGAAACTTAATCCCGCAATAACTACTTCCGTAATTTGTCCAGACCAACCACAAACTTGTACGTCATCCTTCAAACGGTCCAGCCAATCACACAGTGTGACGTCACCAGCAGGCGCCGGAGCCCGAGCCGATCTGTAGATCTGATGCCTACACCGAATTGATGTTGTTGCGAGCAGGTCACAAGAAGACTTTAGCCCCAAAAATGTCCGCAAAAAGAAGAAAGGTAGATGCCGAATGCAGGGCTTTCAACAAAACATGGACTGCTAAGTATTTATTTACTGAAGTCAGAGATAAAGCCGTGTGTTTAGTTTGCGGAGAGCAGATCCGAAAAACTGAAAAACACCAAATGAGTGTTTAAAAAAAAAAAAAAAAAAAAAAGGTACAAACGTTCACATTTTGTTAACCATTGTTTTGGGAAATTTGATTGAATAAATGACATTTTTTGTTAGGCAACCTCGTTTTTTCCATACTCTTACCAGTCTTAGCAGCTTGTAAAAACAATGTCATTTACTGCTTTATATAAAGAAATACAAGTAATATTATGCAGAATTTAGTTCAGCCTTTTGGTCCGGCCCTCCACAAAATTTTCTGTTTCTCACGTGGCCCCATGGAAAAAATAATTGCCCACCCCTGCATTAATTAAATCGTTCCTTCTGGACTAGATGGGGCCGGAGTGAGCTACGCCGTCACTGACGGTCTCGTTGAATTATCAGTGTATTCTACTGAATGAGTAAATGCCAAGTAAACAATGCACAGTACATGTTGGCTTGGTTATTGTTATTAAAGGAACAGTCCACCGTACTTCCATAATGAAATATGCTCTTATCTGAATTGAGACGAGCTGCTCCGTACCTCTCCGAGCTTTGCGCGACCTCCCAGTCAGTCAGACGCAGTCAGACACGCTGTCACTCCTGTTAGCAATGTAGCTAGGCTCAGCATGGCCAATGGTATTTTTTGGGGCTGTAGTTAGATGCGACCAAACTCTTCCGCGTTTTTCCTGTTTACATAGGTTTATATGAGCAGTGATATGAAACAAGTTCAGTTACACAAATTGAAACGTAGCGATTTTCTATGCTATGGAAAGTCCGCACTATAATGACAGGCGTACTAACACCTTCTGCGCGCTTCGGCAGCGCATCGGTACGGAGCTCAGATATCAATGCGCTGCCGAAGCGCGCAGAAGGTGTTAGTACGCCTGTCATTATAGTGCGGACTTTCCATAGCATAGAAAATCGCTACGTTTCAATTTGTGTAACTGAACTTGTTTCATATCACTGGTCATATAAACCTATGTAAACAGGAAAAACGCGGAAGAGTTTGGTCGCATCTAACTACAGCCCCAAAAAATACCATTGGCCATGCTGAGCCTAGCTACATTGCTAACAGGAGTGACAGCGCGTCTGACTGCGTCTGACTGACTGGGAGGTCGCGCAAAGCTCGGAGAGGTACGGAGCAGCTCGTCTCAATTCAGATAAGAGCATATTTCATTATGGAAGTACGGTGGACTGTTCCTTTAATGTCAGCAAACCAGATGCATTGATTTTTTTAATTAAAATGCCCCTTATAATATTTATACCAGAATGCTTGTGGTCATAAACATCAATTCCACTGGTTGTCGTTGACTGATCTGCCAGGGACGTTAGACCTCCTGAACAATCTCGTCTGATTGCACATGGCAGGTAAAATCGTCTTTTTTTTTTTTAACTTGCATTTGAGAGTCAGAATTTACCTGGATGAATGAATATTTGCTCATTTTTCCAAAGCTAATTTTTTTCCACGTAGGTGTGACAGAAACTGAATTGGACATCTTTATTCCTGATCTTGAAGAAGACAGGAGGCTCAAACTGGCACTTTCCCCCCTCGGAATTTCAGTTCAGAAAGTGTTTGAGTGTGTGAGGTTTAACAGAGCAGAAGCGCACAATCAAACTGAAGTGCGATGACACCCAGCTTGTTGTCTCCTTTCTTTCACTTGTCAAATCTGCAGGCGCTCAATCAACCCGTTCCTGACAAGCTTGCGTCATTCCACTCCTCATTGTCTTCATTTCTCTCCCTAGTCATCCATCACCATCTCGCTCCCTCTCTTTCTCCATCCAGCCTCCTTGGCAGTCGGATTCATTTCCTGCCTCTCGTTTATAGGCGTCACATTTCTACAGTCATCATCTTTGTCTCAATCATGGTCACCTTCATGCCCTTCTGTCTCTGTTCCTCACTTCTCCGCTCTCTCCACGTAATCCACCATCCCCGGCATGCAATCGAATAAAAAGCATGATTGGAGGCTCGAATATTTCCCTCCATTTGTTCTCTGCTCCCTCTTTCGGTTCATACAGGACAGAATATTATGAAAGACAGAAAAGAGATGAATGATGAACTGCTGCTCAATCTCACAGATGTGCCCAGAAACGTTAGAAATCGCAGACAGATCGTGTCACATCACGCAGACACAAGTGTGTAAGAATACACCAGCTATCCACACAACACATCTGCATTAACATCACCAGGCATAACGGGTCATGAACTGGTTTTAATATTGTATAGGATATCACGGCATTTGGCGGCACGGCGGTGTAGTGGTTAGCGTTGTCGCCTCACAGCAAGAAGGTCCTGGGTTCGAGCCCCGTGGCTGGCGAGGGCCTTTCTGTGCGGAGTTTGCATGTTCTCCCCGTGTCCGCGTGGGTTTCCTCCGGGTGCTCCGGTTTCCCCCACAGTCCAAAGGCATGCAGGTTAGGTTAACTGGTGACTCTAAATTGACCGTAGGTGTGAATGTGAGTGTGAATGGTTGTCTGTGTCTATGTGTCAGCCCTGTGATGACCTGGCGACTTGTCCAGGGTGTACCCCGCCTTTCGCCCATAGTCAGCTGGGATAGGCTCCAGCTTGCCTGCGACCCTGTAGAAGGATAAAGCGACTACAGATAATGAGATGAGATGAGATCACGGCATTTTGTATAATCTTGGAGAAAAGACCGCCATTACCTCTGGACACATCTGTAATGCTGCAGAGTTATACCCTGTCCACACTAGGGATTTTGTACCGATACGAAACTACTTTCGTACCGCAACACCTGTCCACACTAGCAACTATACCGGTACTGTAGCGGTATAACTGTATCGGTACGAAACCCACAAATGTATGGGTTTCGTACCGGTACAGTATCGGTACTGTAGCGCTTCGCTGTAGTGTGGACAGATGAAGCGGTTCGGTATCGATACAAATATAATGCGCATGTGAAAACGAAACGACCGTGGAGCTACATGGAGCAAAGAAAGGGGGGAGAGAGGGAGGAAGAAAGGAGGAAGTGAGGGGGGAGAAAGGAAGATTCGTTTTCTTTGTTTCTTTCTCAACTGCCTCGCGCGTTTTATACGATTCGACTGAATAAATGACCACCAGAAATACAGACTGTACACTGACAACAAAAAGCAAACACACGTTGTTTCATCCGCCATATTCTCAGAAGGAAGTTACTCGGTAACCACGGAAACATTTCACGCACGCACATTTCAACTACCGTGAGAGAAAACCGCAAACATTTCTCACTAGTGTGGACAGATGCACTAAACTGTACCGGTATACTTTGTATCGATACAGTTATACCACTTTCGTACCGGTATAAGTGTGAACACAGCATTAGTGAAGCCTGAGGACGTTATTATGGTCTAGTTAGACACAATCAAGTAAACACACACAAAGATTTATTTTAAATATCATAAAGCTCTAATATTCATAACATAGCACTCTTTCAATGCTTGTGCAGTGCAAAAACATCAGCAATAGCAATAATAATGTTCAGATCTGACATTTGATTGTTCGTTCCTTTGCTCATTTATTTTCAGTAACCACGTGTCCTCTGTGGTCATGTTCATGCTGAGATATTTAAGTTATTCCACGAAATTGAATCGCGTCGTGCCGAGTCGACTATTAAGGCCTCTGCATGCTCTTGCGACAAGGCTTTCGCAGACAGCTTTTCGCAGACAGTTGTAATTTATCGTTGAGCGGGGAGTAATAGGCGTGCGCGATGTTATTCACCGCCACAACGCAAGGGGGCGCGAAGTCGCGAAATCGCTAGGAGTAGTTGGTGGGTGTGGTTAGTGGAGTGTTTATCCTCCGGTTACTTATAATGACTAGAACTGGAGTCGTATAGATGTACGTACTTCCTCACTTCCTCGATCAACCGCTCTTCGTGCTGCTCCATCTTCGCTCGTGTTTTTAAAAATGGCGGTCGTGAAAACAAAACAAACCGGGAAAGGAGGGAAGTGGAAGTGCGTGTACAGCGGATGTAGAGTGGACCAATCAGAGCCCTCTTGTCTGCGACGCTGTCTGCGAGGCTTCTGCGGTGGTCACAATTTTTGGGAGGTGCGCGCAGAGCGTCTGCGAAGGTGGGAGGGGCTACGCAGACACTGTCTGCGACGCTATCTGCGAGGACTGCGTTGTCAGCATAAATTGGCCTTAAGCCATGTACGACGAGATTGAGTGGAATAACTGTTTTATTCTATCCACAGTCACTGGATTTACACATAACAGCCAACACAATCATTTCCACTTAGAATATAAATAAACTGGCGAAATGACAGGGGCAATTTGTGAAAAACGTTCCAATAATAATTCTTGAAAACAAAATTTTTTTTAAAAAAAAGATACGTTCTTACCATCAAATACTTGTGTTCCATATTTTGTTGCTTTTTTGGGGTTTTGTTTTCAAGTCGAGTTTTTATTTCGTCCTCGGTTGGTTCAGCAACACGCGCCGCCATTTTGTTTTCCTCTACTCACGGTATATGAGCTGATATCCGAGTAGTAGAGCAGCCAAATCAGAGCGCACAATTGATTGATCATATCCAGAGAACATGGACAGAATAAATCTCGATATATCGAATGCTGAAACATGTGACTTCCATCCCTCCAATCATCAATTCTTCCAAAAATAAAACATTTAAATAAATAAATAAATAAATCCCGTTTCCACAAGTTTTTTTTTTTTTCCCCCGCATCTCATTTTAGCATCTGAGTAAAGCGTAAAATCATCTTTGCAATTTTTTTTTCCCCTAAATTTCTGGCTTTTCTGTTCATGGTTTTTGAAACTGTTATTGCAAATTCATATTAAGATGAAGAGAGATTGAAAAATCTTTGCCTGGTCTAATTACCTCCACCGAGGAGATTGTTTTCAGTGCAGTTTGTTCGTCTGGCTGTGAGCAGGACTGAACAAAACCTACCAACCAGATTTTAATAATAATAATAATAATAATAACGCAATTCTAATGACATAGATCAGTGTTTATCAACCTTTTTTCAGTCACGGCACCCTTCAGAAGTATGCAAATTCTCAAGGCACCCCTATATAAAATATACGCAGTCACGCTGACCCCGGCAGTGACGTTGTGACATGGGAAAGGGGGCCGTGAGACAAATTTTGATGATGCATGAGGCGGCGATGATCTGCATTAGTGTAACTATTGTTTTTTTTTATTTTAATTCATTTTATTAATTTCAATGTTAGAATATATAATTTTTTGACGGCACCCCTAACGAAGCCAGACGGCACCCCGGTTGAGAAAGGCCGACACAGGTGCCCCACACTTCCACCAAAGGCGCACGAAGGTATGCCCCACACCACCTGCACAGCCAGCACAATCCCACCGGGCAACATCGCTCAGAACACCACACCATGGATCCACAAAGCGAGCACAGAAGCTCCGCTGCACAGAGCGCTGGACAACTCTGATGTTAAAGAGAGCAACGAGGAGCACAGGTATCACCCACGGCGGACCAAGGCCTGAGGAAACAGACACCCAAAACCGGGTCTTCGGACTCGGTGTGCTATTACTTTGTTCATCAAAATCACCCGAAATTTCCCATTCATTTCTATGGAATTTTTTTTAAAACTTTGCCAGCCCCAGAACCGTCTGGCGCAGAGTTGTGAAATTTTGCACAGTGATTCTTGACAAGCTCAAGGTTCTTCTCAGCAAGTTTCAAGTCACCACCTTTAACTCTCTAGCGCCACCACCAGATCAAAGTCGCATTTCTGTACATTCGTACATTTCTGCTTGTAACTTTTGCACCGTTGGTCCGATTTCCAAAACCTTGGTATCCCTAGATTCCTTGGGCCAAGACGAATCCAACGCACCCTATGACGTCATTTTCTGCCCGGATAGTTTTCCCGCCATTTTGAATTTTGTGAAACTCAACTAAAGTGCTACTCCTCCCTCAATTTTTGACCAATTTCTCCCAAACTTGGTACATAGCAACTTTGGACTAAGCTGCACAAGAAACTTACCTGGTGTTCAGAATTGCGTAAGCGTTTGGCCGTGGCAGCCGATCAAAATTGCGCCAGCAGCTCCAAGTTGCAGGTACATTTCTGCTCGTAACTTTTGAACCGTTGGTCCGATTTTCAAAAACTTGGTATCCCTGGAATCCTTGGGCCAAGACGAATCCAGTGCACCCTCTGACGTCATTTTCAACCCCGGAAAGTTTTCCCGCCATTTTGAATTTTGTGAAAATCACTTAAAATGCTTCTCCTCCCTCAATTTTTGACCAATTTCTGGAGCTTCACCACAACCGGTGGGCAAAACATTCAAGTAAAGAACAAACATCAAACCATAAAAGCACAAAAAGAAAAACAAAGGGGGGGGGAAGAAAAACAAAAAGTTCTGGTGAGAAGCGGCAGCCAAAACATACACAGCGTACTCTCAACCAGAAATGGGAAAAAAAAATGTTCAAAATGTAACATTTTTCCATGAAACTTGGTGGAAGGGTGTGGCTTGGGCCAAGGAAAATCCCATTACATTTTGAAATGGATGCGAAACACGGAACAGACCCACACATTTCGTTTCACTTTCACAAATGCTGCGAGATATTATATGATATTTGGCTTTCTATGTTTAGATCTTTGCCCAGTTTTGAAGACCGGATCCCAATCTGCTCTCCTGCTGTTGTAGCCCATGTGCCTCAGGGTTTACTGTCTTGTGCTTTCTGAGATGCTTTTCAGCTCTCCACGGTTGTAAAGAGTGGTTACTTAAAATTACCATAGCCTTCCTGTCAGCTCCGCCCAGTCAGACCATTCTCCTCTGATCCCTCTCATCAGTATAGGGGTGTTCACACAGCAACTTTTACTCCGGTGTAGCACTGGGGCTGCCCCAGTAGAGCGTTCACACGGTACAAAGTTATACCGGTGTAGCCCCTGAAAGCTGCTTAAACCGGTGCAAATCTAACCCTGCTCGGGAGGTGGTTTAAGAAATTTACTCCGGAGTAAATGCTAGTTTGCGGGGCAGCACCGATATAAAATGGGACGTCTGAACGCTACAGGGGTAGACTCGCTACGCGTGAGGAGAGTTGATTACATACGGGCATTGCATACGTGTCTTCATCCACGTTGTTTTCCCGGCGCTTGGTGATGCCATGACAACCGTCCACATGGCCATGAACGACATGAAGTCGTCGATTTGTTGCCGAATGAATTGTAGAATGCGTTGTTTTCGTGCTCTCTTGTACTTGTGCAACCTTTCCTTTCTCTCTTTTACCCTTTTATGGTGTCTGATCGACCACAACGTAGAAAGTTTGTCTGAAGAAGTATAAACCATGGTTTTTCGATACATCAATCACAAACAAGGCGGGAAAAGGAAGTACATTTTCACGCATGTGCATATTTCATTTCCGCATTATTACTATTGTATAGCACGGTCGCAAAAACTGCAGTGTGAACGCAAGTGGGGCTGCACCGGTACTAACACACTTCTCTCTAGTAAGCAGGGTTGTGACGTGTGAACGCTCCACAAAATTTACACCGGTGTAAGATATATCGCAACAAAATACATCGGTGCAGCATCGATGCAAATATGTGCCGTGTGGACACCCCTGAAGATGCACTGTGTGAGAAAATCCCTGGAGATCCACAGTTGCGTCCTCCCAATCCCATTTTGTCCTAATTCTGATATTTTACGTGAACATGAAATGATTCTCTTGAACTGCATACACGTGATCTAATGCCCTGTGCTCCTGCCACATGACTGGCTGACCAAAACCCTGCACGAATAAAGAGGATGTTGAATTATACACACACGCGCACACTATATATATATATATATATATATATATATATATATATATATATATATTTTACACACACAGTGGTATGCAAAAGTTTGGGCACCCCCAGTCAAAATCGCTGTTACTTTGAACTGTTAAGCAATTTGAAGATGAAATGATCTCCAAAAGGCATAAAGTTAAAGATGATTCATTCCCTTTATATTTTAAGCAAAAACTATTTTTTTTTATTTTCATCTTTTACATTTTCAAAATGACAAAAAAGGAAAAGGGCCCGAAGCAAAAGTTTGGGCGCCCTGCATGGTCAGCACCTAGCAACACCCCCTTTGGCAAGTATCACAGCTTGTAAACACTTTTTGTAGCCAGCTAATAATCTTTCAGTTCTTACCTGGGGGATTTTCACACACTCGTCCTTGCAAAAGGCTTCCAGTTCTACAAGTTTCTGGGGCTGTCTTGCATGCACTGCTCTTTTGAGATCTAGCCACAGATTTTCAATGATGTTTAGGTCAGGGGACTGTGAGGGCCAGGGCAAAACCTTCAGCTTGTGCCTCTTGAGGTATTCCATTGTAGATTTTGAGGTGTGTTTTGGATCATCGTCTTATTGTAGGACCCGTCCTCTTTTTAACTTCAACTTTTTTACAGATGGTGTGATGTTTGCTTCCAGAAATTTGCTGGTATTTATTCGAATCCATGCTTCCCTCGACCAATGAAATGTGCCCTGTGCCACTGGCTGCAACACAACCCCAAAGCATGATCGATCCACACCCATGCTTCAGAGTTGGAGAGGTGTTCTTTTCCTGGAATTTGGCACCCTTTTTTCTCCAAACATACCTTTGCACATTGTGGCCAAAAAGTTCTATTTTGATTTCATCAGTCCACAGGACTTGTTTCCAAAATGCATCAGGCTTATTTCGATGTTCATTTGCAAACTTCAGATGCTGAATTTTGTGGCTAGGACGCAGGAAAGGTTTTCTTCTGATGACTCTCCCATGAAGGTCATATTTGTTCAGGTGTCGCTGCATAGTAGAACAGTGCACCACCACTCCAGGGTCTGCTAAATCTTTCTGAAGGTCTTTTGCAGTCAAACAGGGGTTTTTATTTGCCTTTCTAGCAATCCAACAAGCAGTTCTTTCAGAAAGTTTTCTTCATCTTCCAGACCTCACCTTGATCTCCACTGTTTCTGTTAACTGCCATTTCTTAATAACATTACAATCTGAGGAAACAGCTACCTGAAAACACTTTGCTATGTTCTTGTAGCCTTCTCCTGCTTTGTGAGCATCAATTATTTTATTATTCAGAATGCGAGGGAGTTGCTTAGAGGAGCCCATGGCTGTTGATTTTAGGGACAAGTTTGAGGAATCAGAGAATTTATACAGCTTTGAAATCTGCATCATCTGACCTTTCCTAACGAAGAATTTGAACAAGCTACAGTTCAATAAGCTAATTAAGGTCTGGAACCTTGGTAAAAGTTACCTGAGAACTCAAATGTATTAGGGTGCCCAATAGGGCTGTAACGATACACCCAACTCACGATTCGATTCGTATGGTGATTTTTGACCCACGATTCGATACGCCCACGATTTTTTTAAAATGTTTTTTTAAAGCAGTAAATTTGACTTATTAACATTTACTTACTTACATTAACTATTTAATAACAAATAATTCAGACCACTGCAGAAAATGAGTAATATGTATGCAAAAATGAACAAATGTATATCCAAAGATTGTTTTATTTCTCAAAATAATACTGTTGAGCCGGAAGCTCTGTTTTTTTCGGTTCTGAAAAAGTCATTTTTCCAAATCGTGTAAATCCGTGAAGATTTTTTTTGGGGGGGGGGGGGGGGGGGGGGGTGGCTCTCTCACTGTCTCGCTCTCATAGGGCCAATGATTTTCTGTGATCGCGGAAAACGGATGGAAATTACGGAATTTTTATGGTGAAACATTGCTCGCGTGTCAAAATGTAACTGCCGCAGAAGGCTTCCGCCCAAGCAGACATGCCTTCAGTGTTGCCAGATATTGCTAACGTTTTCCACCCCAAAATATGTTCAAAACCAGCCAAAAAGCACCTAAACCCGCCCAATCTGGCAACACTGCATGCCTTTCCGGTCAAGTGATTGCGATTGGCTTGTGGCACACCTAGCCAGCCAATGAGCTGCTTGTTTACAGATTCGCTCCCCGCGTCGCAACCAGAATGGCGACCGCTTAAAAGAAATGAATGCTCTGCCAGTGGCGAGTGTGGACGTTGCGTGACTCGCAGAAGATTGTCGCAGGTCGGCGAAAAAACGACTTACTAATAGATATAAAAAAAAAAAGTAATTTAAGTAAGTTTAAAATGTAATTTAAATAAAAAGTAAAGTATTCATAAATTGAAGTTTGGAAGCGCCTCTGTTTTTGGGCTGAGGAGAAGTTTGAAAGGGTGTACCGCGATTCTGCCTTCTTGTATCGCGATACGGATCGTGGCTCTGCGTATCGCGATTTCGATTTCGATACGCATATCGTTACAGCCCTAGTGCCCAAACTTTCGCATGGTGTTCCTTTTCTTTTTTCACTCTCCAATTGTACAAAACAAAAACACACAAACCTTGCAGAAAACGCTGAAAAGAAATGTCTCGTCTTTACCTTTATGCCTTTTGGTGATCAGTTCATCTTCTGCTCACTTAACTATTCACAGTAACAGACATTTTCAGTAAGGGTGCCCAAACTTTTGCATGCCACTGTGTATATACTTTACATCACTGTTCATCCCTGTCATGGTGTCTGTCGAACTGAGCGATCCTAATTCTGGACTAAAATGTCTCTTCACTGTTGCCCCTTTTCCACCAAAGTAGTTCCAGGGCTGGTTCGGGGCCAGTGCTTAGTTTGGAACCGGGTTTTCTGTTTCCACTGACAAAGAACTGGCTCTGGGGCCAGAAGAACCGGTTCCAGGCTAGCACCAACTCTCTGCTGGGCCAGAGGAAAGAACCGCTTACGTCAGCGGGGGGGCGGAGTTGTTAAGACCAACAACAATAACAAGACCGCGAAAGATCGCCATTTTTAAGCGACGAGAAGCAGCAGCTGTACAAACGCGGTCATCCTTTATTATTATTGTTGTTGTTTCTGCTGCTGCTTCTTCCGTGTTGTTTTTGCTTTGATATTCGTGCCAAGGTTTATGCAAACGTAGCGACGTAACTGACGTATACAGCGACGTAATGACGTATACAGCGATGTAATAACGTATACAGTGATGTAATGACGTGGCTCCGCTTAGCACCGCGAGCTATGGAAAAGCAAACTGGTTCTCAGCTGGCTCACAAGTTGAACGAGTTGTGAACCAGCACCGGCCCCGAACCAGCCCTGGAACTGATTTGGTGGAAAAGGGGTATGTGATGTCACAACACTGATCTTTAAACAAGCTGAATGATGACATCATCTCTTACCGTGCTCCAATTCTTCTTGTATCTCCTGAGTAAAGATCTGCCTTTCCATCAGTCTGAATCTCTCGCTCGCTCTCTCTCTCTCACACACAGTCAGTAATTAACCTGACCTGTTGTTCATACTGTCCTCAACAGTGTCATCTTTCTCTTCAGCCTACAATATGAGGCTTTTTACAATTCCCATGATTCCCCAAAACACCAAAAACACGGAGAAGACGTGAAAAAAGAAAGGAGCTGGAGACGACAGTGGGATAGCGTGAAAAGAAGACTAACAAGGAGACGCTCCAACAATGCGACTGTTTGTTGACTTCAGAGACACGTCAGTGGACAGACCCACACACTACATACCAGCCCGAGCCTCCCGCTCACTCACACACACACACACACACACACACACACACAAATACCAGCCTAATAGTGAACAAACACACACAAACTACATACCAACCTTCACAACAAACAACTGCTCCATCACACACCTCATTCTGACAGCACACACATCTGCAACACACTTACACAATCTCCGATTCTCTGACTAACTTAAACCTGAACTTTTTTACTAAATTTGGCACGAACAATCTAAATACATAAACCCTCAGACTGCTTTTCCACCATAACCCTGTTCCCATTCCAGACATAACTTCAGATTCAACTAGATAATGAAAGTAGGAGATCTGACAACAGGCTTCACAGATCGTATCTCTACCAGGAGTCTTCTTTCCCCCCCGACAGTCAGAGTAAATTACGTTTAAAAAAAGGAATAAATCATACCTGGGTATACTTTTAGCTCTATGGCTGTGCAACATGGGCTCTTAAACAACAACAACAACTACAGCGTTTGGATGCATTCCATCACAACTGCTTACGAAAGATTTTGAATGTCCGATTTGACGATCACGTTTCAAACCGCGAGATAAGGAGAAGAACTGGGTGCTCCACACTAGCAACCATCATCAGTCAGTCACCGACGTCTCCTCTACTTCGGCCACGTAGCAAGAATGCCAAGTGAAAGGCTCCCGTTACGTCTCCTCTACTGGTTGCCCACTCATGGGTCTCGACGCGTTGGGCGTCCCAGGCTATCCCTGTTGAAGATCTTAGAACAAGATCTCCGGCTCCTCTTGGGTGACTATTGCAACGTCTCGGATGGTGTGAGACTAGCATTAGATTGCAACAGGTGGCGTCGCCTCTTGTTAACCGCACTGAACAAACGCAAAAAACGTGAGCAGGCAGAGCTGTCACCCGACGACGACTGAAGACCTGGACAAGATGAAGATGATGCATACTTTTATGGGGGGAAATCACTGACAGTGTTGTGTTACCCAGGCTTGTCGTACTCGAGTCCAGGACTTGTGTCCTAATTTTAAAAGACTCATCACTCGACTTGGACTTGAAAACTGATGACTCAGACTTGTGCATTAACTGCATTCGGACTTGTAAATTGGAGACGAGGACTCAGATTTTTTCTTTTTTTTGTAACGTGCCATAATAACTTGGCATAAGATATTTATATTTATATCTACATTAATCTTTATACTAATTTGGTGCAAGAGAATGCGCATTCACCTGTTCATACGTCATGTTGAGGAACAAACTAACGTTAATGGCGCTAAAATGCCTGGAGAGAAGCCCCTAGGATTGTCCGCTTTGCTTCTACAGACTTCTCATGCAGTGGCAAAAAATGCACTGCTATGTGTTCAACATGTAGAAGAACTATCGAGGAGACGACGGGGACGACCTCGAACTTCAATCATCATTTGGTACGACTCCACCCAGAGAAGGAAGTGACACGCTATGTTCACTGCTCTGTTGATAGTGGGCGGGGCTTGCTGAGCGATGAACTAGCTAGTGTTAACCCTCTCTCATGTTATTTGCCCTGTTTACAGTGGGCGGGGCTTGCTGAGCGATGAACAAGCTTTTTATCTGTAGCCTGTTAACTAAAATGGGGCAGTCGAGCAGGAACGTTAGTCCGACGCAGCAGCAGAGACGCTTTCACATAAAGGCAGCAACTTGGACTCAAGGTTTAGTGACCCGACTATAACACTGGTGTTACCAATGTAACAGCACATCCTGAAGTGTTTTATTCCTTTTATACAGCAGCAATTTACCAATGATGTACAGTGGGGCAAAAAAGTATTTAGTCAGTCACCAATTGTGCAAGTTCTCCCACTTAAAAAGATGAGAGAGGCCTGTAATTTTCATCATAGGTACACTTCAACTATGAGAGACAGAATGAGAAAAAAAATCCAGAAAATCACACTGTCTGACTTTTAAAGAATTTATTTGCAAATTATGGTGGAAAATAAGTATTTGGTCAATAACAAAAGTTATATACCCTTTGTTGGCAATGACAGAGGTCAAACGTTTTCTGTAAGTCTTCACAAGGTTTTCACACACTGTTGCTGGTATTTTGGCCCATTCCTCCATGCAGATCTCCTCTAGAGCAGTGATGTTTTGGGGCTGTCGCTGGGCAACACGGACTTTCAACTCCCTCCAAAGATTTTCTATGGGGTTAAGATCTGGAGACTGGCTAGGCCACTCCAGGACCTTGAAATGCTTCTTACAAAGCCACTCCTTCGTTGCCCAGGCAGTGTGCTTGGGATCATTGTCATGCTGAAAGACCCAGCCACGTTTCATCTTCAATGCCCTTGCTGATGGAAGGAGGTTTTCACTCAAAATCTCACGATATATGGCCCCATTCATTCTTTCCTTTACACGGATCAGTCGTCCTGGTCCCTTTGCAGAAAAACAGCCCCAAAGCATGATGTTTCCACCCCCATGCTTCACAGTAGGTATGGTGTTCTTTGGATGCAACTCAGCATTCTTTCTCCTCCAAACACGACAAGTTGAGTTTTTACCAAAAAGTTCTATTTTGGTTTCATCTGACCATATGACATTCTCCCAATCCTCTTCTGGATCATCCCAATGCTCTCTAGCAAACTTCAGATGGGCCTGGACATGTACTGGCTTAAGCAGGGGGACACGTCTGGCACTGCAGGATTTGAGTCCCTGGCGGCGTAGTGTGTTACTGATGGTAGCCTGTGTTACTTTGGTCCCAGCTCTCTGCAGGTCATTCACTAGGTCCCCCCGTGTGGTTCTGGGATTTTTGCTCACCGTTCTTGTGATCATTTTGACCCCACGGGGTGAGATCTTGCATGGAGCCCCAGATCGAGGGAGATTATCAGTGGTCTTGTATGTCTTCCATTTTCTAATAATTGCTCCCGCAGTTGATTTCTTCACACCAAGCTGCTTACCTATTGCAGATTCAGTCTTCCCAGCCTGGTGCAGGTCTACAATTTTGTTTCTGGTGTCCTTTGACAGCTCTTTGGTCTTGGCCATAGTGGAGTTTGGAGTGTGACTGTTTGAGGTTGTGGACAGGTGTCTTTTACACTGATAACGAGTTCAAACAGGTGCCATTAATACAGGTAACGAGTGGAGGACAGAGGAGCCTCTTAAAGAAGAAGTTACAGGTCTGTGAGAGCCAGAAATCTTGCTTGTTTGTAGGTGACCAAATACTTATTTTACTGAAGAATTTACCAATTAATTCATTAAAAATCCTACAATGTAATTTCCTGGATTCTTTCCCCCCATTCTGTCTCTCATAGTTGAAGTGTACCTATGATGAAAATTACAGGCCTCTCTCATCTTTTTAAGTGGGACAACTTGCACAATTGGTGGCTGACTAAATACTTTTTTGCCCCACTGTATATACGTTAGATTTTTTTTAATAAAAAATGACACATTCTCCTTTTTTATCCATTTATAGTCACATTTCATTTTGTGGAACATCTGTTAAACCACTTAGTCCTTGTTTTCACTTCCAATATTATAAGTACTTAGAATTTTTTTTCTTTAGGAATTTTAAGCCTTTATTCGTCACATGTACATGAGCTCACAGTGACGTTCTTCTTCTGCATTTAACCCACCTGACGCACGCGCGCACACACACAGAGCAGTGGGCATCTACGCTGCAACATACGGGGAGCAACTAGGGGTTAGGCACCTTGCTCAAGGGCATTCATTCCCTCCACCCACACTTTTCTGTTTTCTTGATGGTGCAGGGAATCGAACCAGCAACCTTTTGGTCTCAAAGCTACTTTCCTTTTTCTCCATTTAATATCTTGCAGCTTACAAGATGATTAAAAAAAAGAAAAAGAAAAAAAAAAACCCTGCACATTCTGTGACGGAAAAATGATGAACTGCCAACCCTAGAGGCTCCTTCTAAAATTGTTAATCAGCATCTAGTGACAAAAAAAAAATGAACACAACCCACACCACAAGCCGTGTTTCCCTTAACCTGCTACAAATTCTATAACCCCAGTAAAAAAAAATAAATACATAAATTTTTTTTTTTTAAAGAGTAATTTTCAAAGAACATGTCAATTTTGGGGGAAAAGATACTCGCAAATATCACAAAAAAAAAGTTTATCTGCTCACATAATGATTCAAGAAAGCAATTATTTCGCAAAACGGAAACAGAATTTTTCATATTTCAGTCACATGACATGACATGAGCAAAAGGAAACGCTGCCTTTCTGAAAAGACAGCGGTCTGGAAGAATCGTCTTGAGAGGAGAAAACCCAGCTTTCGTTACATAACATCACTTCACAGAAACATCGACCGTTCCCAATTTTTGGCAAGTTTTGCCGAAATGTTGAAAATATTGCTTCTATTTTGCACAAATCTGCAATGGAAACTCCGCTACAGTTCAACAGCAGCTCATTTTCACTGTGCTTTATACCGCAGCGTGGACGAATGGTGAAATCTGATTGGTCAGAAGGTGTGCGTTAGTTTTGTACGACGGTGCAGGAGGTTGCGGTTGGAACATGAACGTTAATATTAATGAGCTCATTAAAACAGGATGGTGACGGATCAGACACAGGGATTTGTACAGCAGATGTCAAGCATCATTAAGACCAAATAATAAACAGATTTAAAAACCTGTTGTTTAACAACATAATTATCATCATTGATGAGAAGTTGTTTTGTTCCGAGATGTTGACTGAACATTATGGAAGAAGTCTTGGTTGTAAGCACTCCTGTGTGTGTGTGTGTGTGTGTGTGTGTGTGTGTGTGTGTGTGTGTGTCTCTGATTGGGGGGGGGTCAATCTAAGGGCCTCTGCATGCTCTTGTGACAAGGCTTTTGCAGATAGCTTTTCGCAGACAGTTGTAATTTATCGTTGAGCGGGGAGTAATAGGCGTGCGCGATGTTATTCACCGCCACAACGCAAGGGGGCGCGAAGTCGCGAAATCGCTAGGATCTTATTGATCAAATTGAAACGTAGCGATTTTCTATGCTATGGAAAGTCCGCACTATAATGACAGGCGTACTAACACCTTCTGCGCGCTTCGGCAGTCCATTGATATCTGAGCTCCGTACCAATGCGCTGCCGAAGCGCGCAGAAGGTGTTAGTACGCCTGTCATTATAGTGCGGACTTTCCATAGCATAGAAAATCGCCACGTTTCAATTTGTGTAACTGAACTTGTTTCATATCACTGGTCATATAAACCTATGTAAACAGGAAAAACGCGGAAGAGTTTGGTCGCATCTAACTACAGCCCCAAAAAATACCATTGGCCATACTGAGCCTAGCTACATTGCTAACAGGAGTGACGGCGCGTCTGACTGCCTGGGAGGTCGCACAAAGCTCGGAGAGGTACGGAGCAGCTCGTCTCAATTCAGATAAGAGCATATTTCATTATGGAAGTACGGTGGACTGTTCCTTTAATATCTAGAACCTGTTAATTAATACGCATTTTGAAAAATTAATTATTTCAAGGCCTCCCCCAGTGCTTTCTGTCGCTCTGACTACGTCACAGTCACTGTTGCGCTGATTGGTCAGAGCGTTGGCCTATACGCACAGAGACAGTTTGAAAGACAACGGGTTGTTCCTACCCACACCCTTCGGAAATGTCTACGACCGAGACCAGACTAAATATTCACATTTAGTCTGGCTTGCCAGGCTAGTGATCTGACACTTTTCCCGTAAAGACCTCATGCTCAGTTAATAAGTCGTTAATCCCACACTACAGACTGTGGTCTTGGTGAATACAGTGAACTCGTGTATGAATACTCAACTGCGGTTTGCGTTCCAGCAGCCACTACAGTCAGCGCTGCTCTTACGGGAAATAAACCAACACCTTCTGACCGATCACATTTGAATATTCAACACTGCCGTCATATAAAGAATGGAGAACTTTGTTCTTTTTGTTTTCTTCCCATTTATAATCAAAAAGTACTAAATTCTGCTATTTTGTGTGACATAATTGTAAGTGTTTATATAGACAGGATATTACATGGTTTATCTTCGACTGGTGAATGGATACATCACGAGTGAGCGAAGCAAATGTGATATATTTTTCAACACAGAAGATAAACTTCACATCTTCGCACCACTGTGTAACGTTCTTTATGTTATACGGACACAGCCACAAAAAAGACGCAAGTCAATCAAAAGAATATTAATCTTGAACCGGTTCACCATTTTGACAAAGCACGTCTAGTCAGCAGGAAAACACTGGGAGTGGCGTCATCGGAGTGAAATATCAGGAATTATTATACATACAGGACACTTTTTCCATGGAATAAAAACGTACTCTATTCCCTTCTAGCGGGTTTCATTCATTTGCTTTGATAGCATGCAATATTCTTAGCATATCGCTTATCCTACGTGTATTACGTCACTCTACCCAATAGAGAATGAGCGCTGAATATGGTTTACGATACTGCACGGTTGTCAAGACAACATGACGTCACATGTCGGAGCTGATGCAAATATTCAATGAGAACGTTTTCCGCTGCGTATGCACAGAAGCATGTCTTTGTTCGCCGGGAAAGAGAAAGACGCATTGAACAACCGAAAGGCTACTGAAACTTCATTAGATATTCTTCATGCGTATTTACAAGAGAAAAACATACCAACGGACATCGAAAAACTGGAAGAGAGATCAACAGCTGAAATACTGTCAAAAGGGGTGTTCACATGGCACATATTTGCATCGATGCTGCACCGATGTATTTTGTTGCGATACATCTTACACCGGTGTAAATTTTGTGGAGCGTTCACACGTCACAACCCTGCTTACTAGAGAGAAGCGTGTTAGCACCAGTGCAGCCCCACTTGCATTCACACGGCAGTTTTTGCGACTGTGCTATACGATAGTAATAATGCGGAAATGAAATATGTGCATGCGTGAAAATGTACTTCCGTTTCCCGGTTGTCATGGCATCACCAAGCGCCGGGAAAACAACGTGGATGAAGACACCAGTGTTGCCAGATGCTGCTGACGTTTTCCAGCCCAAAATATGTTCAAATCCGCCAAAATGCACTTAAAACCGCCCAATCTGGCAGCACTGGAAGACACGCAGTTCTGTTGTTGTTGATATTCGCCATTTTGGAAGCGCAAAATAGCAGGATGCAAATTATGCAATGCCCGTATGTAATCAACTCTCCTCACGCGTAGCGAGTCTACCCCTGTAGCGTTCAGACATCCCATTTTATATTGGTGCTGCCCCGCAAACTAGCATTTACTCCGGAGTAAATTTCTTAAACCACCTCCCGAGCAGGGTTAGATTTGCACCGGTTTAAGCAGCTTTCAGGGGCTACACCGCTATAACTTTGTACTGTGTGAATGCTCTACCGGGGCAGCCCCGGTGCTACACTGGAGTAAAAGTTGCTGTGTGAACACCCCTAAAGTTCTACTTGGAGGTGAGAAAAAGCGACGGAGACTTTTACCAGAGGACTTCACTAGATTCGGCATTAATCATCATTTGAAAGATACATATAATGTATAATAATAATAAATAATAATAATAAATAATAATGGCTTTTTTCGTGGTATATCAGTTATATTCCACTCAGCTACTTGTCTTTGACTCGTTCAATATCATGCTCGCTGAATGGAATATATCTGATAGACCATGCAAAAAAGCCAACCAATATTATTTAAATATACGCCACTCCGATCCGCGATGCATTACGTATGAAAAATGCAAGTTTTTCAACACGAGAAGATAAACTTCATATCTTCAAGTCAACGTGTGATTTTCTTTTTATTATAATCGACACATTCACAAACAAAAAGTCCCAAAATTGATCAAAACGACGCCTCGATTTCCTCACGAGTGACAGAGAGAGATTTGCGTCACGGTTTTGGTTCTCCGTGTCCCGGATGGAGCGCGTATGAAAATTACGAGTGGTGTATTTCCCAATAAAACACTCATGTCCATATCATGTTTTTCTGTAACATGTGCATTTATCATCTAAGGTGATAACGAAGACAAGCGCACACACAAGAGGAAACTCGCAACGCAGAAGGAGGAGGAGGCTCGAATACGGAACGGACTTTTGCCCAAGAACGAGGTTTACGAGGTCAGTAAAATGCTGTCGTTGTTTATATTGTCTGCCTTTCCTGCTGGTGTGAATAGAAAAGCGTGTCACACAGCAGTGCCTTCTGGGTAAGCTCGACTCTTGGTGACGATCCCTCAGGCCTCTGAAGAGTACTGGAAGAGCTGTTACTCTGGAGAAGGGAATTCCCCCAATGGAAACAAGTGACCGGAATTCGACTAGGACACTTTACACACAGGACTGGAACGAAGCCCAAAGCTCCCTCCGACTGGTGCGACTCGCTGAATGAGAGAGGAAGAGAGAAGCTGATTAATTATTTACACATGCTCACGTTACCGCGACATACCGCTGATTGCTCTATCTAGCTTTCTTTCAGTCCGTCCTTCCATCTTTTTTCCCTTCCAGTTTCCCCATCTTTCTTTATTTCTTTCTCATGAATATGCCTTTGTTTTAATTTCTTTCCTCCTTCCTCTTTCTTTCTTCCCATCTTTCCATTATTCATCCTAACTTCGACTCCATCCACCTTCCCCCATCTTTTATTCCTTCCACCTTTCTTTCCTTCCATCTTTACATCTTTCCTCCTTCTCTCCCAGCAGCGACAGTGACCTGTTGATCTGTGCTCTTCACAGTGGTGTGTGTGTGTGTGTGTGTGTGTGCTACAGTGCGCCACACAAACGTCTCACACTAAATATTTTATGACAGCATCTGTAGCGTTTCCCTGACTGGAGGCCTACATGCGTAAAAGAGTGTGCTGTGAGTCTTCACAGCTGAAATAAGAAAGCATAAAAGACAACATGGGGCAGAGACAGAGAGAGAGAGAGGAAGCCAGAGACAGAGTTAGCAAGAGATAGACCAAGAGAGAGTCAGACACAGAGAGAGACAACGCACGAGAGACTGAGACAGAGAGAGCAAGAGACAGAGAAAGGAGACACCAAGAGACAGACACCGAGAGAGAGTGTGTGCGAGAGACAGAGACAGAGCGAGCGCGCATGCGAGAGACAGAGAGACAGAACGAGAGACAGACACAGACACAGAGAGAGCACGCAAGAGACAGAGAGACAGGGAGACACAGAGCGAGAAACAGAGAGAGAGCGCACGTGTGAGAGACAGAGACAGAGACACAGAGAGCAAGAGACAGACACAGAGAGAGAGAGAGAGAGAGAGCGCGAGAGACACAGACAGAGCAAGAGAGAGAGGGAGAGATAGAGCAAGAGAGAGACAGACACGGAGTGAGAGACAGACAGACATGGAGAGAGAGAGACACAGAGAGCAAGAGAGAGGGAGAGAGAGCAAGAGAGAGACCGACAGAGTGAGAGAGAGAGAGAGAGAGACAGGGAGAGAGAGAGAGACAGAGAGCAAGAGAGGGAGAGACAGAGCAAGAGAGAGACAGGGAGAGAGAGACAGAGACACAGAGAGCAAGAGAGAGAGGGAGAGACAGAGCAAGAGAGAGACAGACACAGACACAGAGCAAGTGAGAGAGACAGGGAGAGAGACAGAGCGAGAGAGAGAGAGACAGAGACAGAGAGCAAGAGACACAGAGCAAGTGAGAGAGACAGGGAGAGCGAGAGAGAGAGAGACAAAGAGACAGAGAGAGAGAGAGAGACAGGGAGAGAGAGAGATACACAGAGAGCAAGAGAGGGAGAGACAGAGCAAGAGAGAGACAGACAGAGACACAGACAGCGAGAGAGGGAGAGACAGAGCAAGAGAGAGACAGACAGGGAGAGAGAGACAGAGACAGAGAGAGCAAGAGAGAGAGGGAGGGAGAGACAGAGCAAGAGAGAGACAGACAGACACAGAGCGAGTGAGAGAGACAGGGAGAGAGACACAGAGAGCGAGAGAGAGAGAGACAAAGAGACACAGAGAGAGAGAGAGAGAGAGAGAGAGCGCAACAGAGAGAGAAAGGACCGTGAGGTGAAAAGTAGCCGAGTGGTTTATAAAGCAACATCACATTTCACACCAGCAAAATGTCACAGGATCTCTCACAAAGAAAGCCCTGAGCTCGGGGTGTGTGTGTGTGTGTGTGTGTGTGTGTGTGTGTGTGTGTGTGTGTGTGTGTGTGTTTTTCTTTCAAACTGTATCGATGTCCAACTGCAGGAGGCTTTTTAAGAAGCAGAAATGACAGGACAAACCGATCAATAGTGATTAAAATCAACATCACTGTGTGTTCAGCTGCCTAAAGCTCCTTTCAGTCTGTATTAATAAAAATCATCATCATCAAGTGAGCAACTGTAAAAACTTTATTTTGGTTCTTCAATGCCATTAAATGTGCGTCACTATTATTTATTTTGTTATTTTAGTCCAAAGAATCAGCTCAAGGAGGAACTGAAATCATGTTCAAGGCCATTTGCTCTGTATCAGTCTGTAAGAAGGTTTAGATCCTTAAAGGGGAACTGAAGGCAAATATTTTTTTTTATCATCAAAATTCTCATCTCATCTCATTATCTGTAGCCGCTTTATCCTGTTCTACAGGGTCGCAGGCAAGCTGGAGCCTATCCCAGCTGACTACGGGTGAAAGGCGGGGTACACCCTGGACAAGTCGCCAGGTCATCACAGGGCTGACACATAGACACAGACAACCATTCACACTCACATTCACACCTACGCTCAATTTAGAGTCACCAGTTAACCTAACCTGCATGTCTTTGGACTGTGGGGGAAACCGGAGCACCCGGAGGAAACCCACGCGGACACGGCGAGAACATGCAAACTCCACACAGAAAGGCCCTCGCCGGCCACGGGGCTCGAACCCAGGACCTTCGTGCTGTGAGGCGACAGCGCTAACCACTACACCACCGTGCCGCCCTCATCAAAATTCTATTTCTCATTTTATTAAACATAGGAATGCATTTTTGAGAGCTATTTTGTCACTACTATAGCAAGTTATGAGTGTTTGGAATACACTCTGTAATATATCAGTCCATATGTCAAAGCAATGGCCGTAAACAAGATTCATTGAGACCTGTGCGAGACATCGGAGGACGGAAGTAAAACGTACAGCGGAAATCAAAGTGACCAACAATCTGCCAACATTGTCAAAAGACGCGCACGCCCTCTTTCGAATGCTGATGTAATCAAGCCGGAAGTTTTCCCTGTGTCTGAAATCGCTCCCTACGTCGGGCACTATATAGTGTGGACGCCATTTTGTAGTGCTGTCCGAAACCTTAGTGAGGATTATGTGGGAAATGCGCCGAGTATAATCGGTATTTATCACAAAAATACATGCGTATATTTATTATTTTGAAAACCCACCAGCCGCCTGATCTGGCACGTTTTAATTGTGTGACAGTAATGATGAAATACCAGCGCGACAGACTCGTCCTTATACTGTCATCTTTCCAACTCTCCTCTACTCCACGGTGGTTAGAAGTCGTATGGAATAATCTCCATCACTGATGAAGCTGGCAAATCTCAAAATTAATCTAAATCGGAATAATATGGCGATCTGGCCGCCGTGTAAACAGTTTTCAAAATGGCAGCACTGACACGTCACGTTTGAAGTCTCGCGCAAGTCTCGTGAAGATCGCACAGATAAGCGACGCCTGCCGTGGACCAAATGAACTACATTCAGCATGGCTAAAAACCGAAAAGGCCGATAGGTGTAATATAATATGCCAATATGAGTCATGATACGAGGTTAATAAAACCGAAAATGTAATTGAATAACGTTAATTAAAGGAGATACGCAGAACCATGGCCTCACTTTTGTTTATAAACGCCTTGAGACCTCAAGAATGGCACAGGAATAGTTTTAAGCGTTAACAATAAACCTAATATAGTAATTTTTATGATTAAAGTGATTTATATAGGTAGCGGTCTGAGTGAATGACCTTGACTTCCGTAACGTCACAGCAGGAAGTCTATCGGTCTCATCGCCATTTCCGCTATACTAAAACACAGAGCTGACTGCAACTCTGATCCTCCATTTTGAGCTAATTTATCGCCATGCCACGGAGATGTGTTGCTGGCGGGTGCAGCAACACGACAGAAGGTGGATTTACGTTGCATTCATGGCCCAAGAATGTTCAAACTGCAAAGATTTGGACGCGTTTTGCGAGAAGTTCACGGGCACATTGCGCGCCTACGAAGTGGTCTCTCCTCTGCTCTGTTGAGAAGCGATGGCTATAAGCCCGTATTGAAAGAGGGAGCAGTACCAACAATTAAAGAAAAAGAAAACCACAAGAAAAAGTATTTATTTTTATTTATTTTAAAAAAAGGAAAGTTCAGGCGGCACGGTGGTGTAGTGGTTAGCGCTGTTGCCTCACAGCAAGAAGGTCCGGGTTCGAGCCCCGTGGCCGGCGAGGGCCTTTCTGTGCGGAGTTTGCATGTTCTCCCCGTGTCCGCGTGGGTTTCCTCCGGGTGCTCCGGTTTCCCCCACAGTCCAAAGACATGCAGGTTAGGTTAACTGGTGACTCTAAATTGACCGTAGGTGTGAATGTGAGTGTGAATGGTTGTCTGTGTCTATGTGTCAGCCCTGTGATGACCTGGCGACTTGTCCAGGGTGTACCCCGCCTTTCGCCCGTAGTCAGCTGGGATAGGCTCCAGCTTGCCTGCGACCCTGTAGAACAGGATAAAGCGGCTACAGATAATGAGATGAGATGAAAGGAAAGTTCAGTTGCACCAGTTCTCCCGGAGTGAGCCGAGGGTTGTTGCTAAAACCCGGGATGGAACAGGACATGACATATCACTCAGGCAGTGACCTCCCCGCGATCGTTGCTAAAACCGGTGACATCCTGTTCCGTCCCGGGTTTTAGTGATTGCCTGAGCCAAGCAGTAATGTCGGAGTACTCAGTATGGAGAAAATGGAGAATGAGTGGAGCAGCCGTCTGATTTCTCCGCTGGATATTGCTGCCATCTCGCCCTTACGTGGAAGAAGTGAATGAACGGAGAACTGAACGAACAACTGAAAGTCAGATTGTTTCAAAACAATCGGCTACAAGATCGGCCTTCAAGAAGCGAGAACACAGATGGGTAAACTCCGACTCTCATTTGGATACAAAAAACCTGCATTTAGCTTAATCCATGTAACTTGTATTGTGTGTTTAAGTTACCAGAATAAGATTATTTAATTTGCTTCAGAATGTGATTGTCTCAGTTCATCTGATTATTTAATTAGCCTTTTACGTTTTATCAGTGAAAATGCATTCATGTACATGTCTGTTGCATAAGTTATAACACCCATCCTGTTTTAATGAGAGTCAACCCACAATCAATGAAGTCAAATCAGTCTTAGTTGAGCAAGTCGGTAACGGGATTTCTTACTTTCACCGTAAATTTTTATTTATATGACTTTGGTCTATAGCTGTAAAAGGCCTCGGCCTTAAAACCGGTTACCGCTGTGACGTCACGCACTCAGGGCTGGCTGGCTCAGCGGGGCAGCTCGAATGCCAACTTTGCGGTCAATTTTAACTCTCAGAAATATACTTTTTTTTATTCCCATTTATGCCACATACAAGAGTCAAGGATGGAGATACTATCCACTCAGAAATGTATTTAAAAATAAAGGTTCTGCATATCTGCTTTAAGAAATAAAGCAAGTTTAAAAATGACTTCAGTTCCCCAGTAAACCGCTCAAGTCTGTTGCATACTTTTCTGGACACAAGCTTCAGGATCATGAGGACTGCAATCTGTCGGATTCTCCACATTTCTGTACAAACGTGTAACAGAACACACACACGATCATCTGACACCCTGAAAACAATCCTCACTGCAGAGCGCAGTGCAATCACAGGACGGAAAAAAACAGCAACTATTTGTCTGATTACGTTGCGATGCACTGTTCTGAAATACTGTGGAAACCGTGATTTGTTTATTACGTCCGATTACTGAAACACTGATCTTCTCCAAAAAAAAACATGAAATAATACTTTCATTAGTGAGGAATTCATGACTCATGATGCGTTTTTAAATGTTAATTCAAAATATTTATATTATTGACTGTAAAAAACACGGACAGCGTAACATCTCTGAAATGTGAAGCAGCCACAGGTCTAGCGCCCCTGCTGGCTGGCTGCAGTATAATGTGTAGCTCCGCCCATACCAATGTGTTTCAATGAAAAAACTGCCGATTTTCCCATGTCACCTTTCTCATCTCAACTTTTCCATCGACACAGCGTCGAACTCGAACACTTAGGGTTGGGTTTTTTCCCTATGATCATATCAGCATTTTTTTCCCCCCAGAAATTAGTTTTTAAAAAACATTATAAGTCACGAGCTACTTCCTGTAAAATCGTGGGATCTGATTGGTTCCTTGGCAGGCAGTATTTTAACATAATGCCCGTGGGCGACTTTCTTACGGACTTTCTTTCCAAGGCGTCGGCTTTCAATGTATGGAATCAATTTTGTGCCAAAATGTTCATACAATACTTTTGAAATATCAAACAAAAACAACAAATCAAAATACAAAAAAAAAAGTCAATTTTTTTAGACTGGCAAACAAATTATTCGTGTAATCGTGCATAATATCAGTCTATTACTCTTCAGAAACCTTTTATTTTTGTTCCGCGTCTTTCTCAGTTTTGTTTGACGTAATTTATTTTGGTTGCGATTCCAGCTTTCTCGTTTGCGCTCCCTGACTTTTTGCTTGCAGTTTTGGCACAAACTTCCCGTGTGGGTGGGCTGTCCAGGAACGCATTCCCATTGGCTAACTTGTGTTTGACTGACAGCTACACTCAGCCATTCCCTACTCGGATTCTGGCGGACTGTTTGACGAGTGACCGATCCATTGACGGTAAACAAGGATGGAGTGGACTTCAGTGGCGACTATGATATTGAATTTACACTTTGTTGAATTAATTCAATATCATAGTCGCCACTGAAGTCCACTCGATCCTTGTTTACCGTCAATGGATCGGTCACTCGTCAAACAGTCCGCCAGAATCCGAGTAGGGAATGGCTGAGCGTAGCTGTCAGTCAAACACAAGTTAGCCAATGGGAATGCATTCCTGGACAGCCCACCCACACGGGAAGTTTGTGCCAAAACTGCAAGCAAAAAGTCATGGAGCGCAAACGAGAAAGCTGGAATCGCAACCAAAATAAATTACGTCAAACAAAACTGAGAAAGACGCGGAACAAAAATAAACGGTTTCTGAAGAGTAATAGACTGATATTTTGCACGATTACACAAATAATTTGTTTGCCAGTCTAAAAAAAATGGACTTTTTCTTCTTTTTTTGTATTTTGATTTGTTGTTTTTGTTTGATATTTCAAAAGTATTGTATGAACATTTTGGCACAAAATTGATTCCATATCAATGTTGCAAAAAACAAACAAAAACAAAACGACAAAAATAAATAAATAATTGAAAATCAAAAGACAATAAAAAACGTCCGAAAGATAAAGTGTCACCGAGTTATTCAAGAAACGAGCAATGAAGAGCGTTCAGAAACCGCTAACCAATTCAGTTTTGAAACCGCTATCCGTTTATTCTGCACGCGTTATTGAACTAATACGTTACAAATATGACGTGACTGAAAGCAGCGTCACGCCTCATTATAATGAGCGTCTGTTTTAATCTTAGAAATAAAAAAGCCATGTAATAAACTCCTTATTAACCTCGCTTGCTCGGTCTTTACGGGAAAATATCAGACCAAGGTCTTTTTGTACAGACCTCGCGTATAGTTCAGTCCGTACTGTCAAGACCTCGGTCTGAGATTTTCCCGTAAAGACCTCGCGCTCAGTTAATAAATAATTATTATTCGTAAGAAGGCGTGGCTGGATGAAACCAGCTGTAGCACCTGCATCGCTCCCTGTCTGTGCCGAGTTTCCCAAAAGCATCGTAGCACAAAGATCGTCGTTAAATGGTCGAGCGAGGAGCACAACAAACGCTTTCTCTCCTAGTTAAGATGCTCTTAGCGTTGAGAGGCTTTTGTTTGTCACATGGAGCAGCTGAGTTTCTTACAACCGGTAAATTTTCATCTCTTTAAGCCTAGGTCACAACCGGACGTACGATTTTTTGGCTGTGCGATTTTTGGCGTTTCCCAAATCGCTGCATTTTTTTTGTTCATGGAGAAAGACGCACGTTGGCCGCAAGTTTGTCTTGCAACCTGAAAAAAACGTAAGCGCCCGTAGAGTTTGTTTGACATGACAAAGAACCTCTGCGGCCGGTCTACGGCTCGAAAATCAGCACGTCACAGGCGCGCCCTCCGTGTGTTTCTTGCGTTTTTTGTACGTAGACCGGCCGTAGGAGCACGTACAGCCGGTTGTGACGAGGCTTTAATTGAAATCTATCAAAGTCAAGCTTTCAAGACTCGTCCCGCTATACAGTAGCTTTCTCCGACTACGATCAAACGAAGTCTGAAGTGTTGGCAGCCGTTGTGTGTTAACACGTGTGAAACAACTTCGCAGCTTGTCAAAAGTCAAGAACAAATGAAGAGTCTTGCAAGAGAAAACACCAGCGTCAGCCTTTCACGCTCTCTCTCTCTCTCTCACACACACACACACACACACACACACACACACACGTTCTTCCTTACAAGGAGCGCTAATAAGGTACACACACACACACACGAACCTGCAAACCTGGAGCCGGCACGGTGTCGAGACGGAGACACCAACTCTTTCACAATCTGAAGGACCTGCATGATCAACTGAAGGAGGAGTCAAGTGCTGAATATGGGGCGGAGTCAGCATCGGAGGCAGGGCATGTTGGGATGGGCAGAACAAAGATCGCCCGTCGATCCCAGAGAGCCTCACTGCCATCATACAAAGACGGAGACATCTCTCTCTCTCTCTCTCTCTCTCTCTCACACACACACACACACTCCAGTCCAAGCCTTGGTGTCAGTGTTTTTTCTTCATATCATCAGATATTAAATCCTCGTTAAGAGAGAAATCAGTTCCTAAATAAGTTCACACCCATCTGTCACATTTCAATGACCAGTTAAAGAAAAAGAAAGAGAGAGAGAGAGAAAGAGAGAGAGAGTGAATGAATGTCTCCAGGTCACGCCGAGTCCTCCAGCCTGATTAGCGACGAGTAATTAGCGGCAATTAGCAGCTGTTCACAATAAACCAGTCCTTTGATGCAACAAGTCGCGGCTTGATGACAAGCTCCTGCGTCCTGAGCGCGCACTGCAGCCCGCTTCACCACTAAAGCACACATACACTCCTCCATCCCTCCATTCTCTCCATCTTTTCATCCTCCGTCCTCCGCGCTCTGAGGTCTCCCAGCACACTGCTGCTCTGAACCCAAGACCAGCTCCTCTCTCTCTCTCTCTCTCTCTCTCTCCCCCCCTCCCTCTCTCAGATAGCTCACTCACTCATACCGTCTCACTCCATCTTTTCTCTCTCTCTCCCCCCTCCATCTGCCTTTTTTCTCTCTTTATAACTCGCAATCATCTCTCACTTGCTTTCTCCTCCCCTCTCCTTTACTCTGAAATGAGAGGCATCAAGTTTCCCCTCTGCCCATCTCTTTCTCTCCTTCCTCTCTTTTCTCATCCTCTAATTATTCCCCTCTTTCTCCATTTTCCTAGCTCACTCTCACCCACTTCACCATGCCACATGCTAAGAAAGAAAGAAAGAAAGAAAGGGATGAGGAAAAAGAGAAAGTGAAGAGGATAAGTTGGCAAAGAGAAAGACAAAGAGCATAAGGAGAAAAAGAGAGAAGGATGAGGTGCTGAAAGAGTGAGAAGAAAGAAGGGATTAGGAGAGAGCACGGTGCATGAAGAGAGAAGGAAAGTTGAGAGGCGGAAGGGGAGAGGAAGAGGGAGAAAAAGAGATGAGAGTAGATAAAAAGAGAGAGAGATGACAGAAAGAGGGATGAGGAGTGAGAGAGAGAACGCAAAGCAACCCACAGAGATTCTTATTCCTACCTCCTCATCCTTGTCTTTCCCTTCAGACTCATCTCTCTCTCCTCAGCCCCCTGTCTCCTTATCTCTCTCTCTCCTCACCCCCTCTGACTCCTTATGTGTCTCTCCTAACCCCCCTCTGTCTCCTCATTTCTCTCTCCTCACCCCCATCTGTCTCCTTATCTCTCTCTCCTCACCCCCTCTGTCTCCTTATCTCTCTCTCCTCACCCCCTCTGTCTCCTCTCTCTCCTCACCCCCGTCTCCTTATCTCTCTCTCCTCACCCCCTGACTCCTCATCTCTCTTTCACCCCCCTATCTCCTTATATATCTCTCCTCACCCCCTCTGTCTCCTTATCTCTTTCTCCTCACCCCGTCTCCTTATCTCTCTCTCCTCACCCCCGTCTCCTTATCTCTCTCTCCTCACCCCCTCTGACTCCTCATCTCTCTTTCACCCCCCATCTCCTTATCGCTCTCTCCTCACCCCCGTCTCCTTATCTCTCTCTCCTCACCCCCTCTGACTCCTCATCTCTCTTTCACCCCCCTATCTCCTTATCTCTCTCTCCTCACCCCCTCTGTCTCCTTATATCTCTCTCCTCACCCCCCTCTGTCTCCTTATCTCTCTCTCTTCACCCCATCTGTCTCCTTATCTCTCTCTCCTCACCCCCATCTGTCTCCTTATCTCTCTCCTCACCCCCGTCTCCTTATCTCTCTCCTCACCCTGTCTCCTTATCTCTCTCTCCTCACCCCCTGTCTCCTCATCTCTCTCCTCACCCCGTCTCCTTATCTCTCTCCTCACCCCCGTCTCCTTATCTCTCTCTCCTCACCCCCCTCTGTCTCCTTATCGCTCTCTCTCCTCACCCCCTCTGTCTCCTTATCTCTCTCTCCTCACCCCCTCTGTCTCCTTATCTCTCTCTCCTCACCCCCTCTGACTCCTCATCTCTCTCTCCTCACCCCCTCTGACTCCTCATCTCTCTTTCACCCCCTATCTCCTTATCTCTCTCTCCTCACCCCCGTCTCCTTATCTCTCTCCTCACCCCCGTCTCCTTATCTCTCTCCTCACCCCCTCTGTCTCCTTATCGCTCTCTCCTCACCCCCTCTGTCTCCTTATCGCTCTCTCCTCACCCCGTCTCCTTATCTCTCTCCTCACCCCCTCTGACTCCTCATCTCTCTTTCACCCCCTATCTCCTTATCTCTCTCTCCTCACCCCCGTCTCCTTATATCTCTCCCCTCACCCCCCTGTCTCCTTATCTCTCTCTCCTCACCCCCATCTGTCCCCTTATCTCTCTCTCCTCACCCCGTCTCCTTATCTCTCTCCTCACCCTGTCTCCTTATCTCTCTCCTCACCCCCGTCTCCTCATCTCTCTCCTCACCCCCGTCTCCTTATCTCTCTCCTCACCCGTCTCCTTATCTCTCTCCTCACCCCCGTCTCCTTATCTCTCTCCTCACCCATCTCCTTATCTCTCTCTCTCCTCACCCCCATCTGTCTCCTTATCTCTCTCCTCACCCCCGTCTCCTCATCTCTCTCCTCACCCCCGTCTCCTTATCTCTCTCCTCACCCGTCTCCTTATCTCTCTCCTCACCCCCGTCTCCTTATCTCTCTCCTCACCCATCTCCTTATCTCTCTCTCTCCTCACCCCCATCTGTCTCCTTATCTCTCTCTCTCCTCACCCCGTCTCCTTATCTCTCTCCTCAACCCCATCTCCTTATCTCTCTCCTCACCCCGTCTCCTGATCTCTCTCCTCAACCCCGTCTCCTTATCTCTCTCCTCACCCTGTCTCCTTATCTCTCTCCTCACCCGTCTCCTTATCTCTCTCTCTCCTCACCCCCTCTGACTCCTTATCGCTCTCTCCTCACCCCGTCTCCTTATCTCTCTCCTCAACCCCGTCTCCTTATCTCTCTCCTCACCCCCGTCTCCTTATCTCTCTCCTCACCCGTCTCCTTATCTCTCTCTCTCCTCACCCCATCTGTCTCCTTATCTCTCTCTCCTCACCCCGTCTCCTTATCTCTCTCCTCAACCCCGTCTCCTTATCTCTCTTCTCACCCCGTCTCCTTATCTCTCTCCTCACCCCCTCTGTCTCCTTATCGCTCTCTCCTCACCCCCATCTGTCTCCTTATCTCTCTCTCCTCACCCCGTCTCCTTATCTCTCTCCTCAACCCCGTCTCCTTATCTCTCTCCTCACCCCGTCTCCTTATCTCTCTCTCCTCACCCCCTCTGTCTCCTTATCGCCCTCTCCTCACCCCCTCTGTCTCCTTATCACTCTCTCCTCACCCCCTCTGTCTCCTTATCTCTCTCTCCTCACCCCTCTGACTCATGTCTCTCTCCTCACCCCCTCTGTCTCCTTATCGCTCTCTCCTCACCCCCTCTGTCTCCTTATCTCTCTCTCCTCACCCCCTCTGTCTCCTTATCTCTCTCTCCTCACCCCCTCTGACTCCTCATCTCTCTTTCACCCCCTATCTCCTTATCTCTCTCTCCTCACCCCCGTCTCCTTATCTCTCTCCTCACCCCCGTCTCCTTATCTCTCTCTCCTCACCCCCGTCTCCTCATCTCTCTCTCCTCACCCCCGTCTCCTCATCTCTCTCCTCACCCCCGTCTCCTTATCTCTCTCTCCTCATCCCCCTCTGTCTCCTTATCTCTCTCTCCTCACCCCCTCTGTCTCCTTATTTCTCTCTCCTCACCCCCTCTGTCTCCTTATCTCTCTCTCCTCACCCCCTCTGACTCCTCATCTCTCTTTCACCCCCAACCTCCTTATCTCTCTCCCCTCACCCCCCTGTCTCCTTATCTCTCTCTCCTCACCCCCATCTGTCCCCTTATCTCTCTCTCCTCACCCCGTCTCCTTATCTCTCTCCTCACCCTGTCTCCTTATCTCTCTCCTCACCCCCGTCTCCTCATCTCTCTCCTCACCCCCGTCTCCTTATCTCTCTCCTCACCCATCTCCTTATCTCTCTCCTCACCCCCGTCTCCTTATCTCTCTCCTCACCCATCTCCTTATCTCTCTCTCTCCTCACCCCCATCTGTCTCCTTATCTCTCTCTCTCCTCACCCCGTCTCCTTATCTCTCTCCTCAACCCCATCTCCTTATCTCTCTCCTCACCCCGTCTCCTGATCTCTCTCCTCAACCCCGTCTCCTTATCTCTCTCCTCACCCTGTCTCCTTATCTCTCTCCTCACCCGTCTCCTTATCTCTCTCTCTCCTCACCCCCTCTGACTCCTTATCGCTCTCTCCTCACCCCGTCTCCTTATCTCTCTCCTCAACCCCGTCTCCTTATCTCTCTCCTCACCCCCGTCTCCTTATCTCTCTCCTCACCCGTCTCCTTATCTCTCTCTCTCCTCACCCCATCTGTCTCCTTATCTCTCTCTCCTCACCCCGTCTCCTTATCTCTCTCCTCAACCCCGTCTCCTTATCTCTCTCCTCAACCCCGTCTCCTTATCTCTCTTCTCACCCCGTCTCCTTATCTCTCTCCTCACCCCCTCTGTCTCCTTATCGCTCTCTCCTCACCCCCATCTGTCTCCTTATCTCTCTCTCCTCACCCCGTCTCCTTATCTCTCTCCTCAACCCCGTCTCCTTATCTCTCTCCTCACCCTGTCTCCTTATCTCTCTCTCCTCACCCCCTCTGTCTCCTTATCGCCCTCTCCTCACCCCCTCTGTCTCCTTATCACTCTCTCCTCACCCCCTCTGTCTCCTTATCTCTCTCTCCTCACCCCCTCTGACTCATGTCTCTCTCCTCACCCCCTCTGTCTCCTTATCGCTCTCTCCTCACCCCCTCTGTCTCCTTATCTCTCTCTCCTCACCCCCTCTGTCTCCTTATCTCTCTCTCCTCACCCCCTCTGACTCCTCATCTCTCTTTCACCCCCTATCTCCTTATCTCTCTCTCCTCACCCCGTCTCCTTATCTCTCTCCTCACCCCCGTCTCCTTATCTCTCTCTCCTCACCCCCGTCTCCTCATCTCTCTCTCCTCACCCCCGTCTCCTCATCTCTCTCTCCTCACCCCCGTCTCCTCATCTCTCTCCTCACCCCCGTCTCCTTATCTCTCTCTCCTCATCCCCCTCTGTCTCCTTATCTCTCTCTCCTCACCCCCTCTGTCTCCTTATTTCTCTCTCCTCACCCCCTCTGACTCCTCATCTCTCTTTCACCCCCAACCTCCTTATCTCTCTCTCCTCACCTCCTGTCTCCTTATCTCTCTCCTCACCCCATCTGTCTCCTTATCTCTCTCTCTCCTCACCCCATCTGTCTCCTTATCTCTCTCCTCACCCCCATCTGTCTCCTTATCTCTCTCCTCACCCCGTCTCCTTATCTCTCGCCTCACCCCCGTCTCCTTATCTCTCTCTCCTCACCCCATCTGTCTCCTTATCTCTCTCTCCTCACCCCATCTGTCTCCTTATCTCTCTCTCCTCACCCCCATCTGTCTCCTTATCGCTCTCTCCTCACCCCGTCTCCTTATCTCTCGCCTCACCCCGTCTCCTTATCTCTCTCTCCTCACCCCATCTGTCTCCTTATCGCTCTCTCCTCACCCCCTCTGTCTCCTTATCGCTCTCTCCTCACCCCGTCTCCTTATCGCTCTCTCCTCACCCCCTGTCTCCTTATCGCTCTCTCCTCACCCCCTGTCTCCTTATCGCTCTCTCCTCACCCCCTCTGTCTCCTTATCGCTCTCTCCTCACCCCCTCTGTCTCCTTATCGCTCTCTCCTCACCCCCTCTGTCTCCTTATCGCTCTCTCCTCACCCCCATCTCCTTATCGCTCTCTCCTCACCCCGTCTCCTTATCGCTCTCTCCTCACCCCGTCTCCTTATCGCTCTCTCCTCACCCCCTCTGACTCATGTCTCACTCCTCACCCCCTCTGTCTCCTTATCGCTCTCTCCTCACCCCCTCTGTCTCCTTATCGCTCTCTCCTCACCCCCTCTGTCTCCTTATCGCTCTCCCCTCACCCCCTCTGTCTCCTTATCGTTCTCTCCTCACCCCCTCTGACTCCTCATCTCTCTTTCACCCCCCTATCTCCTTATCGCTCTCTCCTCACCCCCTCTGTCTCCTTATCGCTCTCTCCTCACCCCCTCTGTCTCCTTATCGCTCTCCCCTCACCCCCTCTGACTCCTCATCTCTCTCTCCTCACCCCCTCTGACTCCTCATCTCTCTCTCCTCACCCCGTCTCCTTATATCTCTCTCCTCACCCCCCTCTGTCTCCTTATATCTCTCTCCTCACCCCCATCTGTCTCCTTATCTCTCTCTCCTCACCCATCTCCATATCTCTCTCCTCACCCCGTCTCCTTATCTCTCTCCTCACCCCGTCTCCTTATCTCTCTCTCCTCAGCCCCGTCTCCTTATCGCTCTCTCCTCACCCCCTCTGTCTCCTTATCGCTCTCTCCTCACCCCCTCTGTCTCCTTATCGCTCTCTCCTCACCCCCTCTGTCTCCTTATCGCTCTCTCCTCACCCCCTCTGTCTCCTTATCGCTCTCTCCTCACCCCCTCTGTCTCCTTATCGCTCTCTCCTCACCCCCTCTGTCTCCTTATCGCTCTCCCCTCACCCCCTCTGTCTCCTTATCGTTCTCTCCTCACCCCCTCTGACTCCTCATCTCTCTCTCCTCACCCCGTCTCCTTATATCTCTCTCCTCACCCCCCTCTGTCTCCTTATATCTCTCTCCTCACCCCCATCTGTCTCCTTATCTCTCTCTCCTCACCCATCTCCATATCTCTCTCCTCACCCCGTCTCCTTATCTCTCTCCTCACCCCGTCTCCTTATCTCTCTCTCCTCAGCCCCGTCTCCTTATCGCTCTCTCCTCACCCCCTCTGTCTCCTTATCGCTCTCTCCTCACCCCCTCTGTCTCCTTATCGCTCTCTCCTCACCCCCTCTGTCTCCTTATCGCTCTCTCCTCACCCCCTCTGTCTCCTTATCGCTCTCTCCTCACCCCCTCTGTCTCCTTATCGCTCTCTCCTCACCCCCTCTGTCTCCTTATCGCTCTCTCCTCACCCCCTCTGTCTCCTTATCGCTCTCTCCTCACCCCCTCTGTCTCCTTATCGCTCTCTCCTCACCCCCTGTCTCCTTATCGCTCTCTCCTCACCCCCTCTGTCTCCTTATCGCTCTCTCCTCACCCCCTGTCTCCTTATCGCTCTCTCCTCACCCCCTGTCTCCTTATCGCTCTCTCCTCACCCCCTCTGTCTCCTTATCGCTCTCTCCTCACCCCCTCTGTCTCCTTATCGCTCTCTCCTCACCCCCTCTGTCTCCTTATCGCTCTCTCCTCACCCCCTCTGTCTCCTTATCGCTCTCTCCTCACCCCCTCTGTCTCCTTATCGCTCTCTCCTCACCCCCTCTGTCTCCTTATCGCTCTCTCCTCACCCCCTCTGTCTCCTTATCGCTCTCTCCTCACCCCATCTCCTTATTGCTCTCTCCTCACCCCGTCTCCTTATCGCTCTCTCCTCACCCCCTGTCTCCTTATCGCTCTCTCCTCACCCCCTCTGACTCATGTCTCTCTCCTCACCCCCTCTGTCTCCTTATCGCTCTCTCCTCACCCCCTGTCTCCTTATCGCTCTCTCCTCACCCCGTCTCCTTATCGCTCTCTCCTCACCCCGTCTCCTTATCGCTCTCTCCTCACCCCGTCTCCTAATCTCTCTCCTCACCCCCTCTGACTCCTTATCTCTCTCTCCTCAGCCCCTCTGACTCCTTATCTCTCTCTCCTCAGCCCCTCTGACTCCTTATCTCTCTCTCTCCTCAGCCCCTCTGACTCCTTCTCTCTCTCTCTCTCCTCAGCCCCCTCTAACTCCTTATCTTTCTCTCCTCACCCCGTCTCCTTATCTCTCTCTCCTCGCCCCTGCCCGTCTCTCTCTCCTCACCCCTCTGTGTGTGTGTGTGAAAAAACAGATGCATCAGTATTCGAGATAGAATTTCATAATTAGTTTGATGGCAATCAGATGTACTTCAGCATATTTTGAAAGTCTCTCTCTCTCACACACACACACACACACACATCTCTCTAACTTTATCTTTCAGTGTGACCAATTATCTTCAAGGACAGTATGCACTCCTGCACGTGTGTTTGTGTCTGAGAGAGAGACACACACGCCTCCATGTGCTATAAATCAATCTCACTCCAACAGCCTTCATTCCATCCTTTCACACTGTGACTCAGTACAAAACACCATCCTGCACCAATGCACTAAAAACTGCATCACTCCACAGCTGCGTTCTTTACTGAATCTCGAGACATCACCTCCACACACTGTCTTACTAAAACACTGCCACAGCCACACTGAACTTCTCCTCACTCACTATAACTGCAATGCGAATGCAGCGAAAGCACAAACCAAATCCCGAGGAGCTGCAGGAATCTGAACCGACTGTTTCTGCGACTGATTTTATTTTCCCCCTTCACCATGTCATGATGTTCTGCGATAAAGAAATCAACCTGCTACAAGCAGGCATTTACTGATCACAGTATCTGCCAAACCTTTTACTGCAGTTTACAATACACCGCATTTCTTAACTTTCAGGATCACCAATATGTACAGTGGTTTGCATAAGTATTCACCCCCTTGAACATTTTTCCATCATGTCCTGTTACAACCTGGAACTAAAAATGACTTAATTGGGATTTTGCATCATCACCCAACACAAAACTGCACAGGATATTGAAGTGAAAGTGCGTGCGTGCGCGCGCGTGTGTGTGTGGAGGGGGGGACTGACTGCATAAGTATTGACCCCCTATTCTGTAAAACCTCTAAATTAGTCCTGAAGTGATCAGCTGCCATCAGAAGTCACACAGTCTCAATAAAACCGCACCTGTTCCTGAAGCATCATAAAAACTAAATCCGCTAACAAAACAAGTTCTTAAAGTAGCAAGCTGGGTTTATTTATAAAAATATCCCAAACTCTGAACTTCCTCTGTGACTCCATTAAACCAGTTCTCAAAAAAAAAAAAAAGAAAAGAATTCAGTGCATCTATAACTCTGTGGGAGGCCATCCACCAAAAGTCAGTGACCGGGAAAGGAGGACATTAGTCAGAGAAGTAACCAGAGAAACAACTTGGAGGCTTATATCGATTTTCCTGCACTTTGATATTATGGGCTATTTTGCGTCAAAAGTCAGCCAGTGAAGTTTGAAACCCAAATGCAGTTTTAATACTGTAGAACGTGGAAAAGCTCAAAGGGAGTAAATACTTACGCAAGCCACTGCATCTACTAGCAACACACATCAGACTCCTGTAGTTTTGTCCAAAATAATTAAGAAATAAAACTCTTTGGAGCTGCTCTCGGAAAATTACCAATAACGGCATGGAGTGATGCAACAATTTTGATCAGTTACGTATAACATTAGATTCAAACACTACTAGTTTTTAATACACACACACACACACACACACCAAATCAGCTTTAGTCATCGGCTGTCCATCACTAGCGATGATGACTACTTCATTAGTATGCGCAGAAACGCAGATGGGCCACAAGGCCTGCACCAGACTTAGTCTCCTCTCCTAATGAAGTGCCTTGCACAGTAAGGGAAGACAAACAACGTCGTGCCCTCATCATGTTATCTCTCTGGACCTCCAGACCTGATGCCAAGTGGTGCACAAAAGTGCCACAGACCTGATGGGTATGGAAGTTGCCCCGCAGTGACAATTGACTTGCCGAGTGATGCCATCCACTGGCCATTTGAGTGGCTCTTCCGCATGCCATCTGGTGGTGCGCCATTGACCCTGTTGGGTTCACCTGCCACATTGCACCGAAAAGTGCCCTGCTGCCAGTGCCTTGTTGGTGATGTACTATTTAACCCATGGCTGGAACCCAGGCAGGTGCTACCACTCCGGGTCAGAGCGGACCTGGAACCAATGATGGTTAAGGGGTAACTCCACTTTCCCCAATACTAAAGTCCTCCCGGACTGGAGACTCACCACCATTTGCAGTTTAAAGTTAAACCCAAGACCACCTAGTACTGTGTAGGTCCTACTTGTTTCACCAAAACAGCTCTGACCCATCAAGACATGGACTCCACAACACCGCTGAAGGTGCGCTGTGGTATCTGGTACCAAGACATTACCAGCAGATCCTTTAAGTCCTGCAAGTTGCAAGGTGGGCCTCCATGAATTGGACTTGTTTGTTCAGCACATTCTACAGATACTTAATCAGACTGAGATCTGGGGACTTCGGAGGCCAAGCCAACACCTTGAACTCTGTCATGTTCTTCAAACCATTCCTGAACGTTTTTTGAAGTGTGGCAGGGAGCATTATCCTGCTGAAAGAGGCCACTGCCATTAGTGAATATCGCTGCCATGAAGGGGTGGACTTGGTCGCCAACAATGTTTAAGTAGGTGGTGCATGTCAAAGTAACAGCCATATGAAAGCCAGAACCCAAGATTTCCCAGCAGAATATTGCCTGGAGCATCACACCACCTCTGCCGACTTACTTTCTTCCCAGAGTGCATCCTGGTGCCATCTCTTCCCCAGGTAAGCGATGCACATGCACCCAGCCATCCACATGACTATAAAGAAAATGTGATTCATTAGATCAGGACTCCTCCTTCCATTGCTCCATGGTCCAATTCTGATGTTCACGTGACCATTGTAGGTGCTTTCGATGGTGGACAGGGGTCAGCATGGGCACTCTGACGAGTCTGCAGCTACGCAGCCCCATACACAGCAAACTGTAATGCACTGCGTTCTGACACCTTTCTGTTTTACTTACTTAATCCTCTTTGCCCCAAGTGGGGCATAAGGACAATAACAAGCACCTCCACTTTTGACGGTCTTTAGCAAGATGTTGTGCCTTGCCCCATGATAGATTTAACTCTGATAACTCAAAGGTGATGGTTCTTCTCCAAGTGGTCTTAGGTCTTCCAGGCTTCCGCCTTCCAGGGGGTATCCACACGAGGGCAACTTTGGGGATCCACAGCTGGTCCATACGTAAGACACGCCCAAGCCATCTCGTGCGTTGGTGTTTGATTTCATCAACCACGCTGTGGCTTCTGGTGTTTTTGTATAGCTCCTGGTTAGATATTACTGCTGGCCAGAAGATACCACAAATCCTTCTCAAACATCCATTGTGAAAAACGTCCAGTTTCCTCATGTCACTCTGTACCAGTCTCCAACATTCTGAGCCATATAACAAAACTGACTTGACATTGCTGTTATATACCTTTCTGTTTTAGCCAGCATTAACATTTTCAGCAGTTTGTGCTACAGTAGCTCTTCTGTGGGATTGGACCATATGGGCTAGCCTTCATGCCCCATGCGAATCAATGACCCTGTGACACCCATGACCCTGTCACAGGTTCACCGGTTGTCCTTCCTTGGACCACTTTTGGTAGGTACTAACCACTGCATACCAGGAACACCCCACAAGATGCACCATTTTGGAGACGCTCAGACCCAGTCATCTAGCCATCACAATTTGGCCCTTGTTAAAACTCGCTCAGATCCTTACGCTTGCCCATTTTTCCAGCGTCCAACACCTCAACCTCGTGAACTGACTGTTCACTTCCTACCCAATATTTCCCACCCCTTGACAGGCATCACTATAAGGCGATAACCAATCAACATTATTCACTTGTCAATAGTTTTAGAAGTTCTTTCTGATCAATGTCTATTAAAGAACAGCATACTGTACTTTTTATCCATTTATAGTTAATGCTATGGAATGTCCCAATGTCTGTGTCTGCTGCGTAAAACTCCACTTCTCGCAAGAGTTCACCGAAACTGTTACTACAGTAGAGTTGGTGACATGAGTGGATATATTTTTCATGAATAACTTCTGACTTAACATATGAAAGCTTCAAAGTTGAAGATCAAAAGGAAGACGTGAAGCCCAATAAGCGGTACATTAGCCAGCTAGCGACAGGCTGTCCGTCAGTGTCCCTTCTCAGGGATCCATTTCCATTAGCAGAGCAAAAGTAAAAACACTTGGCCATATTGTGTCTAAAATACCAGTTACATGATATTAATTTTTATAGAACTGTTATTTTTCCCCTACAAGTAGGGTGACCATTTCCATAACACCAAAAAGGAGGACATTATTTGGATGGGGGGTCTGGGGGCCCTCCCCCAGAAAATTTTGTATTTCTTAGATGCAATTTCCTGCATTCTAATCAATTTTAGGGTGAATAATGGCAAATCCCATCTGATTCATAGCCCTCAAATTTTTATGTAAACCACAGTGGCAAGATTGAGAATGGATTATTTTTATGCAAGTCACTCAAGTTTGGTGAAATCAACATCGCAATTTTGTAGGGTTAAAGATTATGATTGTGGGGAAAAAAAAAGAGTAAGGTCAAAGCATTCACAGTATTTATTATAATTCATTTATTAGCTCTTAATTGGCTAGAACACACAGTATTTATATTTATTAAAAACATTGTGGAGTTAACAAACCACTGAAATTAAACTTAAGGTGCTGAGTACCAAAAAGCACAACATTTGTAGATTCTCAAAGAACAAATAGGCAACATAACCAGCAACATTATAAAATGTTTTAAAGCATTCATAGTATTTATTATAATTCATGTATTAGCTCTTAATTGGCTAGAACACCATATTTGTATTTATTAAAAACATTGTGGAGTAACAAACCACTGAAATTAAACTTAAGGTAGTAGATGTGCATTTGCACTGTCATCCATATCCTAACAAGTTAAGTTGTGAGCAGCTGGTCTACCAGACAGACTCGTGTTTCCAAGTCCCAGCCAGGGCCAGGGGGGCAGGGCACTAGGCACGCGCCAGGAAGATCATCAAAGGATAGAGCGCAACGCGTTCTAGAACACGGTGCGGAGTTTGCATTGCATGCCAAAAAACATCGAGCCATAGACTCTTTATTGTAGATTACTAGTGTGCAGCACAGATCTGCAGTTTCCCTACAAAACGTTATTCTAGAACTCTGCTCTTCCAGTCTGGCAAGTCGATATTATAGAATTCCGCTCATCGTCTCTAAAAGGAGGACAAATGTGCGTCCGGCTTGATGCTGCGCCGGACGCCGGACAAGACATTGAAAAGACGGATGGTCCGGCCTAAAGCCGGACGTCTGGCCACCCTACCTACAAGAGTTACAGTCTCTGAAGCTTAAAGGTGGGGTATGAGATTTTGGAATAACGGTTCCCGCAAGCCATATTTTGAAAAGAAACACGCCCGCCCTCGCCATGCTCCCACCCCCCGGGTCTCCACCCCTCCTCCCCCTTATAAAGCCTGAGAAAATCAGCCTTTATAATGGGTGTCTATTGCGTTACACACCAGTGGAGCAGAGTGTAGAGAGCTTGGAAAAATAGCTCAAACTTTCTCATTTAAACTGTGTTTTCAGCCCCAATTTTCACTCCACACACAATTTTCTCAAAAGTAGTAGCCACACTTGTCCTGATTCACACAATGTGTCTACCTACACGATAGGATTTACAGTCTTTGAATGAGAAGCCTGAAAATGAGGAGAGGGCAGGCGTGCAGCCACATAGACTGCCATTATAAACTTGGCAGAAAAAAATTACATCAGTGTGTTCAGGAGAGCCTTGTGGCGCTCACTGTGAAAGAATTTTGTGAATATCTCCTGTTTTCGTGTAAATCCCCGTTGTTTGGAGGGAGCGCACTGAGAAAATCCTGCGCTCTGTGTGACACTTTGCTCGCAGCGCACGGGTTGGGGGAGGGGCTGCTCGCTCTCACACACACACACACACACACACACACACAGAAGGGCCGGGCTGCTCGCGGGCTTCAGTCTGATTGACGTGTCAGTATCCAATCATTTTGAGGTGGTACCTCGATAGGATTGGATGGTGTTTTTCCTTTATTTTACACTGTAGACTGGATTAAAGTATTTCGTTTTTGGGTCAAACCTTATATTGTACTGCTTGCAACATGGATGTGAGGAGCTTTTCAAGCAATATGGTAAAAAATACTCCTGAAAAAAAATCTCACACCCCACCTTTAAAGCTCCAACCTACAAGTCTTAAGGCCAATTTATGCTGACAACCCAGTCCTCGCAGACAGCGTCGCAGATAGCGTCTGCGTAGCCCCCCCACCTTCGCAGACGCTCTGCGCGCACCTCCCAAAAATTGTGACCACCGCAGAAGCCTTGCAGACAGCGTCGCAGACAAGAGGGCTCTGATTGGTCCACTCTACATCCGCTGTACACGCACTTCCGCTTCCCTACTTTCCCGGTTTGGTTTGTTTTCACGACCGCCATTTTTAAAAACACGAGCAAAGATGGAGCAGCACGAAGAGCGGTTGATCGAGGAAGTGAGGAAGTACGTACATCTATACGACTCCAGTTCTAGTCATTATAAGTAACCGGAGGATAAACACTCCACTAACCACACCCACCAACTACTCCTAGCGATTTCGCGACTTCGCGCCCCCTTGCGTTGTGGCGGTGAATAACATCGCGCACGCCTATTACTCCCCGCTCAACGATAAATTACAACTGTCTGCGAAAAGTTATCTGCGAAAGCCTTGTCGCAAGAGCATGCAGAGGCCTTTATACTTCAGCAATACCGCACTCGCAGTTATGCCGATTGATAAAGGCTGTAGGGCACCTCACACTTGTAGGAAGAGGCAAAGTTATCCGATATGTTGTGTATACAGAATCCTATTAAAATCACAAAACCAGCTGATTAATGATGGGAAGCAGAAAGAGGATGAGGAGGATGATGATGATGATGATGTCCTTGCTGAGAAAATGAACACTCAAGCCTTGACCAAAATTACACTCATCTATAAACAATGCTAAAAAGTGTTCCGTTTTCACTTTCCTTTCCTTCAGTCTGCCTTTTGTTCTCTTATTATAGAATCGTCTTTTTCATCCTGTCTTCTGCAGCCACACAGCACCTTAACTCTGCCTTAAGCACAGCATCAGCTCGAATAAATCTGCAGTGAGAGCTGTTAATAAAGTGAAGCTGATCACTCGTCTTTAATAATGCATGATGGAGTGAGCCCCAGGGTGACGAGCTCGATTGGGAGTCAGAGAGTGAAAGAGAGAGAGAGCGTAGTTTGAAATGACAATTGAATTAAAATTGATATTTGAGAAGCACATTATGAATATTTGCTCTTTATTGTTAATCTTTTTTTGTTTTCTCCTGAAAGTGAGAAAGAGGAAGGAAGGAAGGAAGGAAGGAAGGAAGGAAGGAAGGAAGGAAGGAAGGAAGGGAGAGAAACATAAAAATATAAACAGACAGACAGACAGACAGACAGACAGACAGACAGACAAATAGTAGGCATGTGACGATAGATCATGTGACGAGAAATAAAAAAAAAATGATGATTCAACTTCATAAAATTAAAATCCCGATTAGCATCAGGCTGCATAAATTGCTTCGTTTTCTCGAGCTGCAACTTTGTTGCTTAGACAGCAGAGGGTGCAGTAACATACATTATTATACATACAGGACACTTTTTCGTGGGCGGCACGGTGGTGTAGTGGTTAGCGCCGTCGCCTCACAGCAAGAAGGTCCGGGTTTGAGCCCCGTGGCCGGCGAGGGCCTTTCTGTGTGGAGTTTGCATGTTCTCCCCGTGTCCGTGTGGGTTTCCTCCGGGTGCTCCGGTTTCCCCCACAGTCCAAAGACATGCAGGTTAGGTTAACTGGTGACTCTAAATTGACCGTAGGTGTGAATGTGAGTGTGAATGGTTGTCTGTGTCTATGTGTCAGCCCTGTGATGACCTGGCGACTTGTCCAGGGTGTACCCCGCCTTTCGCCCGTAGTCAGCTGGGATAGGCTCCAGCTTGCCTGCGACCCTGTAGAACAGGATAAAGCGGCTAGAGATGAGATGGAATAAAAACATGTGTTCTATTCCCTTCTAGCAGGTTTCATTCATTTGGTTTGACAGCATGCAATATTGTTAGCATATCACTGATCCTACGTGTATTACGTCACTCTACCAAATGGAGAATGAGTGTTGAATATGGTTTACGATATTGCATGGTCGTCAAGACAAAATGGCGTCATGTCGGAGCTGATGCAAATATTCAATGAGGAAGTTTTCTGCTGCGCATGCGCAGAAGCATTTCTTCGTTCGCCGGGAAAGAGAAAGAGATGCGTTGAACACCCGAAAGACTCCCAAAACTTCATTACATATTCTTCATGCATATTTACAAGAGAAAAACATACCAACGGACATAAAAAAAACTGGGAGTGTGTATGTATTGTTGTAATAATAATAATAATAATAATAAAATAGCTTTTTTTTCTGGTCTATCAGATATATTACATTCAGCTAGCTTGATACTGAATGAATCGGAGACAAGTTCAGTATCATGCTAGCTGAATGGAATATATCTGATATACCACTCAACGCCAGCCAATGTTATTTAAATAGCTGGAATGCACGTGACTTCACTCTAGGCGGACGTAACACAGCTCTAATGCTGCAAAACAGCATCCACTGTGTACTTCACCTCTCACCCATAGTCAGCTGGGATAGGCTCCAGCTTGCCCACGACCCTGCACAGGATAAGCGGTTACGGATAATAGATGGATGGATTTCATGGTCCATCATATACACAGTTTATAGAATAGAGAGTGAACTCAAAAACCTGTCTTTATTCATGCCTGATCTGCTCTTTCTTCTGAAAATGTTCTTACCAATCTCATTTCCTCCTGCTACTTCATCATCTCCAAATGTTCCTGAAGCCCAGCATCCACTTCACGGTTCTTTCTTTCTAGGCTTTTTATTTTTCCATTCAGAAACTAAGAGACTGACCATTATTGTAGGAATTAGCTCGCCGCATGCGTGACGAGGCAGACCTGCATCACCCAGGAAACACAGAGCACGCACCGCTCAGAGGGACGGCTATGAGGAGGCGGCGTGGAATCACAGTTTATTCTGACCAATAAGTCTCCTTGGCGGTAGTGAAGTCATTCCTCGTCTGTACGGTTATAAAACGCATGACGTTCCTCAGCCACCCAGGGGACATTTACAGTCTCGGGGACACTTAATAATTTATGGTAACTTGCATTACTCTCCTGGGGATACAACACAAAAGTGTGTGTGTGTGTGTGTGGGGGGGGGGGGGGGGGGGGGGGGTCTTTTAGGGACGAAAATGTTCCCACAGTGATAGCAAAATAATTGTGGGAACTTGTGCACTTTGTGGACACACACACAAAGTTTGAGGGATTTGCATAAACTTCTCATCTCATTATCTGTAGCCGCTTTATCCTGTTCTACAGGGTCGCAGGCAAGCTGGAGCCTATCCCAGCTGACTACGGGCGAAAGGCGGGGTACACCCTGGACAAGTCGCCAGGTCATCACAGGGCTGACACATAGACACAGACAACCATTCACACTCACATTCACACCTACGGTCAATTTAGAGTCACCAGTTAAACTAACCTGCATGTCTTTGGACTGTGGGGGAAACCGGAGCACCCAGAGGAAACCCACGCGGACACGGGGAGAACATGTAAACTCCGCACAGAAAGGCCCTCGCCGGCCACGGGGCTCGAACCCAGGACCTTCTTGCTGTGAGGCGACAGCGCTAACCACTACACCACCGTGCCACCCTTGCATAAACTTATTTAGCTGAATAGATAAATAATTTATTGAAGTGAGACATAATTTTTTGCCAACCTTATATTAAAATGTTCAACCACGTCTATTTTAGAGGTGTGCTAATATTAAAATAAATTACGCAAACTGGACAGCCAATCAACTCTTGTGTAAGAAGCGTAGCCAGTCCACAGTCAACTCTAAAGCTACTACAGAATTGTGTATTATTTCATGAACAACTGTTTATTTACGTGATGCACAGACACAGAACTAGCCCACTACCCACCTCATCCAAAGGCAGACTTGTCCATTTGACAACACTGAAAAAGAGTTCGAATAGCAAAATAAGAGTTTTGAAGAGGATGAACAAGGTTTAGAAAGAGCAGAGTTGAAAAAGGGTCTGAAGTGCTGATGCTGGATTGGAGCCCAGCGCATTGATCACACTGGGAGTCTCAACACAGACCTGTGGAGTCCAACACCGTCACAATATAACTCCACTCCAGACGAACTTCACTCAAATGCTTTCAAAACATAGAAAGAAAAGACTGAAGTAAGAACTGATATGAGCAGAAGAATAAATGATGTGAAAAACGTCAGAAATGCTGCATAATTTAGCTAGAAAGGCACTCGGAGAGCGCAGACCTCGGCCAAGGACAGCAGTCGACTCTTCTACAATATGCAAATGCAGCCACTGTGCGCGCGTGTGTGTGTGGATATTTTAAAAATAAGAAATTATGCGCCTCCATGTCTATCCCAGAGAATTACTGGTACTCATAAATGTGGATAATGAAATGGAATAATCGTATTCCTACATTGGTTATGTTTTTTACACAATTGAACTTTACTGCTATCTACCGGATTGAAGATGTATGCCATTTTCGCCACAGACTTCCACCAAGGCCCGATGCAGTCTCTCAGAATGTTCGCGAAAGTGTAAATAGATCCATGGATCCGCCCCGTGACCTGGATCCTCTCCAGAATTTAATGGGTTCTTCTCTGGCCCAGGCTACACCCTTCCACCAAGTTTCATAGAAATCAGGTCAGGAGGTTTTAAGCAATCCTGATGAACAAACCACACCAAAAATATAACCTCTTTAGCGCAGGTAATAAAACCAGTGTTGTGTTTCTGGGCAAGTCTAATACTGAAGGTCTAAAGACACATCCAATCAGAGGGAGTGGCAAGACAATAGCTCGGGCAAGTTATTTCAAACATAAGAATTATGGTGCCTACATGTCTATCCCAGAGGATTACTTTTACCTGTAAATGTGGATAATGAAATGGAATCATCATATTCCTAAATTGGATATGTTTTTTTTTTACACTATTGAACTTTACTGCTATCTACCGGATTGAAAATGTATGGCATTTTCGCCACAGACTTCCACCAAGGCCCGATGCAGTGTCTCAGAATGTTCGCGAAAGTGTAAATAGATCCATGGATCCGCCCCGTGACCTGGATCCTCTCCAGAATTTAATGGGTTCTTCTATGGCCCATGCTACACCCTTCCACCAAGTTTCATAGAAATCAGGTCAGGAGGTTTTAAGCAATCCCGATGAACAAACCACACCGAAAATATAACCTCTCAGGGCTCGACATTAACAGTAGCCCGATTGCCCGGGGCAACCATTCAATAGATTCGGACAACCAGACTCTCACAAATGCTTGCCCGATCGGGCAACTACCCAAATATGTCAACTTGCGTGAAAAACGATGTTTATTCATTCATATTATGATGAAATTCCATCACGATTTGCGATTGACTCGGAAAGACCGCGTCCATATCATTATGGGATGTTCAACAACTAGCGGAATTCACATTTGCACATCGCGGGCTCGCAATGCAGTTTCCCATTGCTAATAATTATTGCGTAGTGCATATTCAGTGTTCTATTCAGACCCTCCAGGATTTCGCGATGTTGCGATTTGCAAATTCAACCAATCCCCGCAAATTCAGGGCGGTGTTGCAATTATATCCAATCACCACAACTTTCCCGCAAATTTGACCAATCGTTGGCGTCGTCTTGAGGTGACGTCGACAAACTACCTTCCGCCTTACTTCCATGTATACGTTCAAGAGAAGCAGCATGTGCGCAGTGTTGCCAGATTGGGCGGTTTTAAGTGCATTTTGGCGGGTTTTGAACATATTTTGGGCTGGAAAACGTCAGCAGTATCTGGCAACATTGCATAATGTGCGAGTCAGTGTTTATATAGGCTTAAACTGTTTCTGTTACTGAAAGTGTGTTATGTTTACAGTGACGGACTGTGCGCACTTTACATTATTTTTTTTCCTTAATACAAGAAATTAATGGATGCCAACATTTTTGCCAAAATGGTATTTTATTTTCCATTGTTTAGGCAGCTTCAGCATCATACTGTGAGATTCTGTTCAAATAGTTTTTTTTCTTCTATGAAGCCTGAGCCATTTATTTTATTAGTTTATAATTATTGTATAATTTAGTCTTCAGGAGAGACTGCCTGCACACAGTACTAGTATTAATAGTTGTTTTTTTTTCTTACATGAAAGCTGAGGCATTTATATTATATTTTAAGGTAACTTCATGTTGTGCTGTGAGGTTCTATGCACTTTAACTTTTGAACCAACAGGTGCATTTGGATAAGTAAAGCCTATTTTTCTGCATTTTTGTAGTCCTGGTAATCTTTTATATTGGTAAAGTTGTTTATAGGACCATTTCTCAGTGTCTTTGTTTTTTTAAACAATAGTTTTTCAGTAGTAACTTAATATTTAACATATCACTCAATTTTAATCACAAAAAGAGAAAATCGCAACAATTTCTCGCAACTTTCACTTCCTCCCGCAATGTAATCGCAACAAAAACCTAAAAAACACCGCAACTTTCATCGCAATTTTTTGGAAAAACCCCTGCAACATCAGACATTTTAGCCCGCAACAATCACAAAAAAGGCCCGCGGAATCCTGGGGGGACTGATTATTGGTATGTCCTTCACTACATGACTAATTACCGCATTACTCGCACGGGGCGCTAGTGTCAATGCTTGTTGATACAGACAGCGTCTGAGAAGGTTGAATAAAAAAAAAAAAAAGTAATATTTGGGCAACCACGTCTCAAAATTAACATAGAGCCCTGCCTCTTTAGCGCAGGTAATAAAACCAGTGTTGTGTTTCTGGGCAAGTCTAATAATGAAGGTCTAAAGACACATCCAATCAGAAGGAGTGGCAAGACAATAGCTCGGGCAAGGTATTCAGTCCTTTCTCTGGCAGGAGAGAAAGAATGCCATGGTAATATCTTGATGAAACTGTATCCTTGTTTCAGTGAAGTCTCTCACCTGAACGCTGTAGATTTGAACCCAAGAACTGCTGTAATCGTGACGCCCGAGCAGTGTTCATTCGCAATATTCTCAAACTGAACATCCTTTCAGCTTAGTAGTCTTTGCCTTTACTCTTCTACACCTGTATCCTGGAATGATTTATAATCCGACTATGCGATGTCACAGAGAGGAGGAACGGTTTCCTTTCGAGTCTGGTTCTTCTCAAGGTTTCTGCCTCATGACTTCTCAGGGAGTTTTTCCTTTGCCATTGTCGCCACTGGCATGGTCAGAAGAGATCCTTTATTGATAATATAGACCTTTTATCTATTATTCTGTATGTCAAGTTTGAAAAAGAGCGAAATTGATACTTCTGGTTCATTTAATATTTCATTTGTTTGGTTTTATTAACATATGCAATTAACAAACAAACAAAAAAAACCCACAAACATTGGCTAAGGGGCATGTCTTTCATTCATTTGTCAGAAAAGTAAACATACCTTTACTAAGTGCATGCAGAAATAATTTAAAAAAAAAAGCACAAAGTCAGTGCTTTTAAAAAAATACCAAATTATTATACGAGTATCCAAATCAAAACATTTTATGCATTAAACCAAGTATTGTTTGTTATGCCTTTCTGTTCTTTAGTCCATATCGCATTTCCGTAGCACATCATCTCTGTTTTTTGGCTCAGTTTACACCTCGAGGCTTGACAGAAAAAAAAAATGTGGCCAGTAACCCAAAATGCACAGCGTGATCAGTCCACTTGAGGCAGATGAAGTGATTCAGGAAATGCTCAACAAATACAACTGAAACTGATTCAAGTTTCTGATTCTGAATCAGTTTAGCGTAACAGATGAAGTGCTGCGAACAATCAAGAGGAAGCAGTGTGTAGGAAAAAGAGCAAAATGTTTCACTGACATGAAACCGAGCTAGAAAAAGCAGCAATACCGGCAAACTTTTCACTGCGACACAGCCTTAGGGGAAGTAGCTGGCTTGGTCTGCTTTGAGGAAAATAATTTTATCATGATCTTGGAAGAAGCAGCTTTTCTTCAGATCTGGGCAACGAGTTACATTCTTAGAATGTAAGAATACCAACTTGGGTCTAAGCTGACTGCAAAAGCTTTCATTTCACAAAATGTTTGAAGTAAGGCATCAGTAAACAGTCCGCGGTGGCAGAGCAGGTAAACGAATGTTACAGACACGCTAATACATTTTACTTTTAAAACGGCATTTTAAAACAAATGATTTCCGTCTAGACGAGCGTTTTAGCTCCTTATCAGAGATAATCTCTGGCTGTACTAACACTCCTGAAAATGCAGATATCATGCTGTTCGTTTTCTTCCGGAAAAGCCTCACGTAACAGGAGCGTGACGAAATCAGGGAAGGATACATCGTAACAGATAAGACCCAATCAGGACGCAAATGTGGGTGTCGGCACTAGGGATGTTAACCGATGACCGTTGGTTGACCGAATCAACGTCAACCGGTTAATTTTTTTTTGGTTGTCGGTTAAAAAAAAAAAAACAATCGTTTTGAAGCTGCCGATTTTGGAGCGGAGGACTTGGAATTCTGTGTTGTAAACGCTTGGGGCGTGCCATGTGGTGCAAAGACGACAGCTGACGAATCAGAAACACCCATTCAGTCATGTCCCGCCCTCCCGCCCCAGTTAAAGACAGCTACCAAATCAGAAACACCCATTCAGTCATGTCCCGCCCTCCCGCCCCAGTTAAAGACAGCTAACAAATCAGAAACACCCATTCAGTCATGTCCCGCCCTCCCGCCCCAGTTAAAGACAGCTAAAAAATCAGAAAACACCCATTCAGTCATGTCCCGCCCTCCTGCCCCAGTTAAGACAGCTGACAAATCAGAAACACCCATTCAGTCATGTCCCGCCCCAGTTGAACACAGCTGCCACTCGGCGAAAGAAAAAAGTGTAGACAGGCTTTTTAGCTTACAAATTACTATTCTGTTTGTTTTTGTTTTTTTTTATTATTATTAGAAGGCACATGGAGTTTAGTCCTGCCTTGGCCAGTGCATTCTGAAAGTATGTTTCGGTCTGTAGCCAACAATGCATGTTATTGCAGATCATATCTCTCCACGCAAACTAAAGGCGCAAATGCCGACTTTTTCACGGCTGAATCGTGCAGATCCGATTGCTTTCCTTTGAGCATACAGAATTTACTCTGATGAAATTATTCAGACACTCCAACGCCCCCCCCCAAAAAAAAAAAAAAATCGGATCTTTGCACGATTCAGCCATGAAAAAAGCGGCATCCGCTAAAAGGCGCGCCGTTTGCATCCCTGTTTAAACTCATAGGTTAACTGACTTTAACCAGCTAATGAGGCTCGGTGGTCGGTCAAGATTTTTTTTTAGTTTTCGCCATCCCTAGTCGGCACCACCGTTTCCAAACGTCTTCGGTTTTGCCCGTCGACACTGAACTGCTACCCTGAAGCATTTTTATAAACAACTAAAACAAGGCCAGCAGGATTTCCAAAAGTCTCAAAAACTGGAGCAGTGTGAACGCCAGGCGTAAACGTAACAAAAGTGACGCGGTTTAAAAGGTATTAGTGTGGACGTAACCAAAGCTGTGAAAGACATGCTGTGATCAGATAAGGACATACTGCAGGAAATAAACACAAAGTCAATACCGCAGTCGGATTTGTCTTGAAGCAATCTGTATACGTTTTTGAGGAAGGATTTAATAAATGCCACTGGGCTACAAGTGAAGAGGAAGCGACGCATTGTCTTGGTTTCAAATCATGTGACGAGTACAGGGTGTTTGATCAAATTAACATACGGACCATTACAGCCTTCATCTCTGCTGCCGTTACATCACTACCTCAAAGTCTGATGGAAGACATTTTTGAGAAATTGCTATTGAGTGAAAAACAGAAAGGAAAGCTATTCCAATTTGTTTTTTCAACCGTAGTCCTGACTACAGTGAAGTATTCTGCCATCAGCTATCTGAACTACAGTGTCTTGCAAAAGTATTCATCCCTCTTGGTGTTTGTCCTGTTTTGTCGCATTACAAGCTGGAATTTTTTTTTTTTTTTTGGGGGGGGGTAGGTTTAGCACCATTTGATTTACACAACATGCCTACCACTTTAAAGGTACAAACTTTTTTTTTTTAAATGACACAAACAATACTTAAGATGAAAAAAACAGAAATCTGGAGTGTGCATAGGTATTCACTTCATAAGTCACATAATTAGCTGATTAAGATCCATCTGTGTGCAAAGTGTCACATGATCTGTCACATGATGTCTGTATAAATCAACCTGTTCTGGAAGGACCCGGACTCTGCAACACTACTAAGCAAGCAACATGAGAACCAAGGAGCCTCCAAACAGGTCAGAGACAAAGGTGTGGAGAAGTATAGATCAGGGTTGGGTTATAAAATAATATCACAAACTTTGAAGATCCCAGGGAGCACCATTAAATCCATTACAGCACAATGGAAAGAACATGGCACCACTACAAACCTGACAAGAGAAGGCCACCCACCAAAACTCACAGACCGGGCAAGGAGGGCATTAATCAGAGATGCAACAAAGACACCAAAGGTAACACTGAAGGAGCTGCAAAGATCCACAGCGGAGATAGGAGTATCTGTCCATAGGACCACTTTAAGCCGTACACTCCACAGAGCAGGCAGGGCTTTATGGAAGAGTGGTCAGAAAAAAGGTCACTGCTGAAGAAATCACGTTTGGAGTTTGCCCAACAGCATGTGGCAGACTCCCCAAACACATCGAAGAAGATTCTCTGGTCAAATGAGACTAAAATCAAACATTTTGGCCATCATGGGAAATGACACATGTAGCGCAAACCCAATACCCTGAGAACACCATTCCTACAGTGAAGCATGGTGGTGGCAGCATCATGCTGTGGGGATATTTTTCATCTGCAGGGACAGGAAAGCTGGTCAGGACTGAAGGAAAGATGGATGGCACTAAATACAGGGTAATTCTGGAGGAAAACCTGTCTGAGTCAGCCAGAGGTTTGAGACTGGGACGAAAGTTCACGTTCCAGCAGGACAATGACCCTAAACATACTGCTAAAGCTACACTGGAGTGGTTTAAAGGGAAACATTTAAATGTCTTGGAATGGCCTAATCAAAGCCAAGACCTCAATCCAATTGAGAATCTGTGGAATAACTTGAAGATCGCTGTACACCAACGCAACCCATCTAACTTGATGGAGCTGGAGCAGTTTTGCCTTGAGGAATGTGCAAAAGTCCCAATGGCTAGATGTGCTCAGATAATCGAGACATACCCCAAGAGACTTGCAGCTGTAATTGCAGCAAAAGGTGGCTCTACAAAGTATTTCCTTTTTTTTTTCCTTTTTTTTGGGGGGGGTGGGGGTGGATACCCATGCACACTCCAGATTTCTGTTTTTTCATCTTAATTATAGTTTGTGACACAATAAAACAATTTGCACCTTTAAAAGTTGTAGGCATGTTGTGTAAATCAAATGGTTCTAACCCCCAAAAAATCCATTTTAATTCCAGGTTGTAATGCGACAAAACAGGACAAACACCAAAGGGGATGAATACTTTTGCAAGACACTGTGCATTCCAGAATACAGATGTGAACATCCTTCCATACGAAGATCAGCAATCCTTTGGTTTTCCTCTCCTCGAGCTGTGACTCGAATCGGCCATGTAGCTTGAAATTGTGACGTCAGTTCATGGTATATCCAGGATATACCATGACTGACTCACACCACATCCTTTTTTTTTTTTAACGTCACATGATATATTGCTTAGTCAATGGTGGAACTATTTTATGTCACGTGAGCCATCCTTGCACAGGAATTTTTGTCCTTTGACAGCTCTTTGGTCTTGGCCATAGTGGAGTTCGGAGTGTGACTGTTGGAGGTTGTGGACAGGTGTCTTTTACACTGATAACGAGTTCAAACAGGTGCCATTAATACAGGTAACGAGTGGAGGACAGAGGAGCCTCTTAAAGAAGAAGTTACAGGTCTGTGAGAGCCAGAAATCTTGCTTGTTTGTAGGTGACCAAATACTTATTTTACTGAGGAATTTACCAATTAATTCATTAAAAATCCTACAATGTGATTTCCTGGATTCTTTCCCCCCATTCTGTCTCTCATAGTCGAAGTGTACCTAGGGCTGGGCGATATGGAGAAAAAAATATATATATGAGTGATTCCACGCTTATGGGTACTGAAATGGGGACATGAACTTATTTTTAAAAATTCACCTAAAACCATTTCTTTTTTTACCATCAGGTCACAAAACATGTAATCTTTAATGAATGATATGTTAAAAGATAACTTTAATTTTCTGAGATGTAATAAAAACATATTTATATGCCAAAGTCAGAACGTAACAGAAGTGTTGTGGACATATAGATTCTCAATTTTAACAATGTAGAATTACTTTTTGAAACATAGGAAGGTGATGTTTTAGCAAATATAATTAATAAACATGTGTAGTAGAATAAACATACACATTCTTTCAATAAGATTAACATGGTATATAGCTAGATTGTAATTAATTTGTAACAGACGCGAGATGGACAATCGTAACAGAAGTAATGTAACAGACATCATTTTGGAACTCATAGGCTTGACTTTGGCATATAAATATGTTTTTATTGCATCTCAGAAAATTAAAGTTATCTTTTAACATATCATTCATTAAAGATTACATGTTTTGTGACCTGATGGTAAAAAAAGAAATGGTTTTAGGTGAATTTTTAAAAATAAGTTCATGTCCCCATTTCAGTACCCATAAGTGTGGAATCACTCATATATCTCGATATGCGATATATATCTCGATATCTATGCAGGAAAAACAACCCCCAAAAAAGAGCAATTCCAGCGTTATGGACGTGACACTTGAACTCAAAATGGCAACAAATGACCCAGTGCATGTTTTATCGTCTCCCAGTATTTAAACAGGTGTTGCATATTTTAAGGCTGTACCATACTGGAGAAGTGATAGAACAAGAACAATTCCCATAGTACATCTAGGGCATGCCAGAAAACGCCAATAAAAGATGCGTTATGGATGTGACAGAAAAAGTATCACTTTTCTTGGGTGACTGTACATTTTTATCAAACTCTGTGAGATTGTCAACCTAATGTCGAAATGGAGATATCCATTTGATAGAGGGGTCCAAGGTGAATATTAAAAAATCTTTGTTTAAAATATTTTGTATTTCATGCAGAGTTTCGGAAGGAAAAGTCAGCGTTATGGATGTGACGAAATTCCGTTATGGATGTGACGCGTCTGAAATAGATATGGCATATGTTTAGAAAATCAGCAATTTAACCACCATAACCCTTTGAAAAACTCTAAATATCAGCTAAAACTATCAAAGTTCTTAAATAATATTTAGGATGGCTATTGTTTTGCTGTTTAGTGGATTTTAGCATACATTTCTGTGGCTTGTGGCAATAATATAGAATTGTACATGATCAAAGTTGATTTTAGCTTGGGTTTTACATTATAAGAAAGAAAGACTGACAGTGACACATTAGGTTGGTTACAAATTGGTTCAACTTATTCACATCTGTAAAATACAGGCCTAGGTGATATCTCTGGGAGTGGTTTTGATGTATTACATGTTGCTTTAATTTTGCATGGTGAGGTTGACATTTACATGGAATTGCCCAAAACAGACACACCAAATTCAGCAAGGTGTACCTGTAAATGGTTGAACAGGTTCGTGGTGCCCGATGCTTTGGTTGCCACCAATTTCTTGCATTCCCGGCAGTAGACCTCTTTCTGTTGTTCGTCCGACGGTTTAAAACCAAAATATTTCCATATAATGGAGCCATTTGTCCTTTTTTTTGGTACGAGTTCTGCCCCCTCCGGGCTTTCTGTGGGCGCCGCCATGCTGAATGAGTTAACACGCCGCCTACACGCGAGGGGAGGGGGTACAAACGCAAGAAGGAGGCGGGGCAGGCAGCACCATAGCACAGTGAAGGAAATTAAGCACAGTGGTGAAATCATATTAATTTAGAGCATTAATCTCAATATATACACGATATGCCAAAATCTTTTTCGTGTTCATAAAACATATCGATATATCGCAAATCTCGATATATCGCCCACCCCTAAGTGTACCTATGATGAAAATTACAGGCCTCTCATCTTTTTAAGTGGGAGAACTTGCACAATTGGTGGCTGACTAAATACTTTTTTGCCCCACTGTATAAGGTTATCCTGCCTGTTTTTACTCTTGTAAGCTTTAAGAGGTCCTTATTCTATTGGCAGATAATTGCTTCTTCATAAAGATAAATGCTCAAAAAAGTCAAGAAAAAAAATATATATGGCAATAGAATAAGCCTATTGCAAGCTTTAAAATAGGAAAGACTACATATTTGGTTGACTAAAGAACCCGCTGCCATTATTAGTTCTAAAAACAAAAAAAAATAAAATTGAAAAAATCAGCACAAAGTTCTCAGTAAGGAATGGATTAATGAAGATAGCGCTGTGAACAGACGGGTGGTGCCACTGGTGCGTCATGTGATGTCTGTGGTTTGAAACATTTCCTCTATTTTACTTTCTAGTCATAAGATGTGAGAACTAGATGCAGGAATACAGGTAGGAACCCGAAAGCTGTGAGGGTAAAGAATTTGGGGAACGACTTACATGAAAGGAGAAACTCAAATATCGCGCATTAGTGTGGCTGGACTCACGGCAAGTCTTTCTCAGGAAATGAATCTTTACTTTGTTCCTTTCTAGTGTGAATGCATGGTTACTCTGTGTGTGTGTGTGTGTGTGTGTGTGTGTGTGTGTGTGTGTGTGTGTGTGTGTGTGTGTATCCACACCCACAGGGTACAGGTTCCACTTCTTCCTTTCTTGCTGTTTACTATGAATGTAATCATAATACTGAGTGACTTCCTTCCCTCGTTCATCCATCTTTTCTCTTTCTCTCTCTCTCCACACACACACAAAAAAGAAAATACACAGTCACAAGCATTACCTAAAAATTTAACGAGGACCAAAGTTGTGTGTACGTTGATACGGAGTTGGCAAAAAATAAATAAATAATACTGAGAACAGCAAAAACAGAGGAGGAGGCCGATATATATATATATATATATGTGTGTGTGTGTGCGCGCATGAAGATATTATAACATATATCAGGTTCTAAACCTCATATCCTTATGGTGATAAACTGTGTAACAATACACCTTACTGAGATATCGTTTGTTTTGCGAGATCTTCTTGCTTTGAATAATGACAATTTAAATGGAACTGAATGGCTACAGCCGATTTGGAAATAAAACTTATTGAATTGTAATTTTTTTTTTTTTAACAGATTTCTTCCAAATCTGTATGAATAAAAATACCATCGAACACCGATTAACGATTCTTAATTTGAACGCAGCACAACTGCTTTTCTGGCAGAGGGGTTCATTAGGGTTGAACTCCGGGCCCTGTGAAGGCCATTCGGGTTCTTCCACTCCAACCTTGTCAAACCGTCACTTTGTGCACGGGGACATTGTTGTGCTGGAACAGGGTCTGGGTGTGTTAGTTGTGCTGAAGGGAAACTGTAAAGCTACAACATACAAAGACGTTCTAGACAACTATGCTTGCAAATTTTGTTGGCAAGAGTTTGGGGAAGGACGGCACGGTGGTGTAGTGGTTAGCGCCGTCGCCTCACAGCAAGAAGGTCTGGGTTCGAGCCCCGTGGCCGGCGAGGGCCTTTCTGTGTGGAGTTTGCATGTTCTCCCCGTGTCCGCGTGGGTTTCCTCCGGGTGCTCCGGTTTCCCCCACAGTCCAAAGACATGCAGGTTAGGTTAACTGGTGACTCTAAATTGACCGTAGGTGTGAATGTGAGTATGAATGGTTGTCTGTGTCTATGTGTCAGCCCTGTGATGACCTGGCGACTTGTCCAGGGTGTACCCCGCCTTTCGCCCGTAGTCAGCTGGGATAGGCTCCAGCTTGCCTGCGACCCTGTAGAACAGGATAAAGCGGCTACAGATAATGAGATGAGATGAGAGGAGTTTGGGGAAGATCCTCATCCGGCTGTGATGGTTTGGTGTCCGAAAACTTTTGGCTATGTAATTTTCCAACACACTGCTCCACAGTCACTCGTCTTCCGCATTGTCTTGCAATATGGAAAGTAACCTGCTACAGCCGAACTTTCTCAAGCCATTGCCTGTCTGTCAGGCTGCTATTAAATGAGTCGGGATGAGCTCGTGAGCCGAGATGGATGGGAAGGTAATCTGAAGCATCTTATTCAGTTCAGTTCTTTGGTTTAGCTCGAGCACCCACACACTGGCCACTTTAACAGGAACTTGTTCTTGAGTCTAAGATTCCTGTTCTTGGCTGCAGGAATGGAACCCAACATGGTTTTCTACTGTTGCATGCTGAGATGCTTTTCTACTCACCACGGTTGTAAAGAGTTGCTATATCCTTCCTGGCAGCTCGACCCAATCTGACCATTTTCCTCTGACCCTCTCTTATCAACAAGGCGTTTGTTTCCACCCACAGAACTGTCGCTGACTCAATGTTTTTTTGTTTTTCGCACCATTCTGTGTAAACTCGAGAGACTGTTGTGTGTGAAAGCCCCCGGAGATCAGCAGTTTCTGAAATATTTATATGCCAAAAGTTCGTAGTTGGAGTTCGTTATAGCACGGTTGCCGATGTTACCCGGCCTTCTCCAACATGGTTTGGCGGTGCCTGCACCTAAACCTAACCCTAACAGTAATGAAAAGGAAATTTTTGGCTCTTTTATTTATTTTTTATAAATAAACAAAACAAACACGTTCCTTGTGGGGACCATCCAGATGTCCTGACAATGTCAAAACTGAGATTTTACTATCCTTGCGGGGACATTTGCTCCTTGGTACTACACATGCACACACAGACGGTGGCTGTCCATCGCTACCAATGACGACTGCTTCGTTAGGATGCGCAGAAACACAGACCGGCCACGAGGCCCGCACCAAAGTGACAGTGTCGTCCATAGCGGTGGCACGAATGGCCTGGCTGAGCTGCTATGGAACATCTGGTTCCGTGAGCCCTCGTATACTCCCTCTGACTCTTGTCTTCAATTGTGGACACTGAGCTTTTAACTTCGCTTCACCATGTTGCTCTATCCGAGGCGTCTGCTTTCCCACGCCCGATCGATAATTCCGGCATTCTTCATGTTCCTCTTCAAGACATCTTTGTAACTCAGTTTCTGCTCTCCTCGTCTCAGTTCTCTGTCGAAAACGGCTTTGGGTAGTCATGTGTCCACCCCAACAACGTTGGGAGGCTGTGATCAGGGCTTCCACACTTACTGTACTGGCTCGCCTGAGGACTTCTACTTGTCCTGTTATCTTATTTTGAGGATTTGACGCAGGTGTTGGAGTTGTAGCCTGGTCAGTTTCTTGAAATATTTACGGTAGAGCATCATGCATTCAGTGGCATAAAGCAGAGACGGTAAGACTGCAGCGTTGTAGACTTTCGACTTGGTGGTTCTCTTGATGTCATGGCGAGACCATTGTTGCCTTTGTAATGCACCGAAGGCTTTGGTGGCAGCTTGAATCCGGTGGTCTACCTCCAAGTCTGAGGAGTTTGTGTTGGTAACTGCACTGCCGAAGGAGATGAAACTCTCAGAACTCCCAAGAGGCGTTCCATTGACCTAAACAACGTTGCTTGACCTTGTGGTTTGGGTGAGGGTTGGTACAGGAGTTCTGTTTTCGTGGTATTGATTTTCAGTCCAAAGAGGGTCGCAGCTGTGGCAAAGCGAGCAATGATTTCCTGCATGTTATCCAAAGCTGTTGCTACAAATGCAGCGTCATCTGCATACAGCAGTTCTCGCATGCAAATCTGCCAAGTTTTGGTTGAGGACACACACCCACACCCAAACCATATGTACTGAGATGAGTTCACTTCAGGGCGGTGTTGTTTTTGGTCTGAGTGCTACGAGGCTATTTCTGTTCTACTTCAAAGAAGAGAAACCTTTGGTGCGAACTGTTATTAGAGAAAGAAAGGAAGAGGGGGAGGAAAAGACAGATCAACTATTTATTTGTTTGTTCATTCATTCAGCCTGCCTTGTTTTTGTGCATACTGCGAGCTGTTTATTGACGTCCAACCCTAATTACTTTCATAGTACGGACGATGCGTGGTTCTTGTTTAATGCAGATTTTCACTATAATATCGAATAGTTTGTATACGTGGAGAATCCGTGCTGCATTTTAAATAATTAATATTGTCTTCTTTACATGTTTTATAATCTTTACTTTTACAGTCTCTGCATGTTTTAAATTTTACTGAACTTTTATTCTATTTTATTCTGCTGGGTTTCCCCCCCATTTGAACTTCTACTTCATTTTATTATTTTATTTCTACTATTGTTTAATTCTTATTATATTTCTTCCCATTTATTTTATTCTCTATTGTTTACTGTTTTGCTTTTACTTCTGTAAAGCACATTGAACTGCCACTGTGTATGAAATGTGCTATATAAATAAACTTGCCTTGCATACAAGCTAATGACAATATCGGTACGAGAATTTTTATTTTTTTGTGGATGCTTCAAAACATATTCACTCTGGAAGAGTCTGGAACAACGGCTTTCATCGAACGTCTCTTGTTTTAGATGAATATAAAACAGAACAGGCATGTTCTGCTTGTGTCCGCATGGGTTTCCTCTGCGTTCTCGGTTTTCCTTCCGGCTCACAAAACATGCAGATTAGCTACTCTGAATCATCACTGTGTGTGAACATGGTGCATCGGTACTGCAATGGTTCCGTTCAGGGTGTATTCCTACCTCACGCGTGTTCTCCGAATGCACCACAATACTGACCGGGATAAAGTGGTCAGAAGACATCATCCATAATTTTTTCGTTTTCAGTCAAACCTTAATATTAAAACGATCAAGGCTCTTAGGCTACGTTCACACTGCAGGCTGAAGTGACTCAAATCCGATCTTTTCGCCCATATGTGACCTGTATCCGATCTTTTATTGACAATATGAACGACACAGATCCGATTTTTTCAAATCCGACCCAGGCCGTTTGGATATGTGGTGCTAATTCCGATTCCTATCCGCTCTTTTCATATGCGACTTCAGTCTGAACCGCCAGGTCGCATTCATCCGACTTACACGTCATCAACAAGCCACAAACGTCACTATTCTGCGCTGAAGTAGGCGGCGCGTCTCTCAAAAAAGTTACAACAACATGGCGCATAATCACGGGCGCAGATAGAGGGTGGGACGAGTCATATTTAAATTCACCTCGTTCGGTCCCCCCCACTTATAGGGAGGAAAAAACGTCTATGCTGTCTTTCTTTGCATAAGGCAAACCTCACGGAAAAATCAAAAGACTAATTACCATTCGGTTTATTGAGGTGCGCAGCAGTGTATACATATAGTTGCAACAACTCACATAAAACAAAACAAAGACTGATATTCAGTTGGTTGAGCTGCGCAGACTGCACAGGTTGCGAGCTCGAGCTTGGTTGCTATGGTTACTAACAACAAGTTTGACAGGCATATCGGGGTTGGGGTTGGTTTGCTGGCAGCTTTGTCCTCCCCAGTTTTTTGTCCCCCCCAGTTCAAAAAACGTATCTGCGCCCCTGCGCATGACATCAATGCGAGGGACGCTTCGGGCTGTGAAGGTTCTGAATCTTCTCAATGGAAGGATGCAGAGGTTAGGGAGCTGATTTCCATTTGGGGGGATGCAGCTATTCAAGCTAGATTGGATGAGTCCTACCGCAACCGGGCGGTTTTACTTCCGTAAACACTGGCCATGCTCACTGCGTGTGACGTCGTCGTATCCTGCAGTGCGCATGCGGAACACTTTTAGGTCGCTTTTCGTTCATACTGAGGATCACATACAAGTCGCATATATTTGTTAATGTGAACGACCTCACAAAAAAATCGGATTTCACAAAAAAATCGGAATTGAGCATTAAGCCTTGCAGTGTGAACGTAGCGCTAGAGTATATATTTACAGCCCAACACAAGGACATCTACACTGATACAGCTTTTTAGTACTTCCAACACTTATGTAGCACACACACACTTCCAGACAATAGGCAATAATTGAAGCTGACTAATTTCACTTGAGCCGTATGTCCAAGCCAGTCGGAGACCAAACAGCAAGGTGTGGGTGTGTTTGTACTCACTCATACTGCGAGGCTGGTTTGTGGTCGACAGGTGAGCTCCAGGTGAGGCTGTTCATCCACAGATGTTCTCCCCACTGCACTCATGACCTGCATGCAAGAGAGTCAGTGGTGACGAAAAAAAATCAACTCGAGGGCAAAGAGTCAAAAAGGAAACGAAAAGAGAGAATTTTCTTTTGTGAAAATGTTCGGCACGTATCGAGTCGCCTGATTCATGATTCGTTTCGCGATACTGGTGTCACGATTCAATTTTCCCATAAAAATTTTATGACCCAAAAAGAAGCCACATTAATTGTCCTAATCTTTATCTCCCTAAATATTCTTTTCTTTAAATAAAAAAACCCCTTTTGTTTCATTTTCTTAATAACCAGTAATAATTATTACCCACTTCTGTGAAGGTTGGAGTAAAACACAAGAGCCTTTTAACTAAAATATTCCTTTTATTAAAAATGAAAACGTTAAATCATGAATAGCCCTTTTCTTAATAAACATTTGTACCCTCTCCATTTGCTTCGCTTTTCTTTATCTTTCAGCAGTCTGTAAAAAGAGAGCTCTGATTTCTTGTTAAATCTATTTGTACAGTCAATCACACAACAGCGCTTTCCCATTTTAGATCTGTTTGTGTGTGGTTTTGCGGCATTAGAGCTGTGTTACTGCCGCCTACAGTGAAGTCACGTACATTTCTGCTATTTGAATAATATTGGCTGGCGTTGAGTGGTATATCAGATATATTCCATTCAGCTGGCACGATGCTGAATGAGTCAAAGACAAGTTTCATGATTGTACCACAAAAGAAAGCCAGCCAATATCATCATCATCATCATCATACAGTGCTGAGCGTAAATGAGTGCACCCCCTTTGAAAAGTAATATTTTAAACAAGATCTCAATGAACACACACAATTTCCAAAATGTTGACAAGACAAAGTTTAACATAACATCTGTTTAACTTATAACGTGAAAGTAAGGTTAATAATATAACTTAGATTACACATTTTTCAGTTTTACTCAAATTAGGGTGGTGCAAAAATGAGTACACCCCACAACAAAAACTACTACATCTAGTACTTTGTATGGCCTCCTTGATTTTTAATGACAGCACCAAGTCTTCTAGGCATGGAATGAACAAGTTGGCGGCATTTTGCAACATCAATCTTTTTCCATTCTTCAACAACGACCTCTTTTAGTGACTGGATGCTGGATGGAGAGTGATGCTCAACTGGTCTCTTCAGAATTCTCCATAGGTGTTCGATTGGGTTCAGATCAGGAGACATACTTGGCCACTGAATCACTTTCACCCTGTTCTTCTTCAGAAATCCAACAGTGGCCTTAGATGTGTGTTTAGGATCATTGTCATGTTCGAAAAGTGCACGACGACCAAGCGCATGGAGTGATGGTAGCATCATGTCTTTCAGTATAGAGCAATACATCTGTGAATTCATGATGCCATCAATGAAATGCAGCTCCCCGACACCAGCAGCACTCATGCAGCCCCACATAAGGACACTGTCACCACCATGTTTCACTGTAGGCACCAGGCATTTTTCTTTGTGTTCCTCACCTTTGTGACACCATACAGTTTTGAAGCCATCAGTTCCAAAAACATTTATCTTGGTCTCATCACTCCAGAGTATAGAGTCCCAGTAGTCTTCATCTTTGTCAGCATGGGCCCTGGCAAACTCTAGGTGGGCTTTTTTTGTGCCTGGGCTTTAGGAGAGGCTTCTTTGGTGGATGGCATCCATGCAGCGTATGCCGTATTGTGCCATGGGAAATAGTCACCCCAGTTTGGCTTTCTACTTCTTTAGATAACTGCAGTGAACTCGCATGCCGATTTTCTTCAACCCTTCTCATCAGAAGACGCTCCTGTTGACGTGTTAACTTCCGTGGACGACCTGGACGTCTCTGTGAGATGGTTGCAGTTCCATCTTTCTTAAATTTTTGTACCACTTTTGCTACAGTATTCTGACTGATAAGTAAAGCTTTGCTGATCTTCTCGTAGCCTTCACCTTTGTGGTGGAAAGAAATTATTTTCTTTGGGGAATTCTGAAGAGACAAGTTGAGCATCACTCTCCATCCAGCATCCAGTCACTAAAAGAGGTCATTGTTGAAGAATGGAAAAAGATTGATGTTGCAAAATGTCGCCAACTTGTTCATTCCATGCCTAGAAGACTTGGTGCAGTCATTAAAAATCATGGAGGCCATACAAAGTACTAGATGTAGTAGTTTTTGTTGTGGGGTGTACTCATTTTTGCACCACCCTAATTTGAGTAAAACTGAAAAATGTGTAATCTAAGTTATATTATTAACCTTACTTTCATGTTATCAGTTAAACAGATGTTCTATTAAACTTTGTCTTTTCAACATTTTGGAAATTGTTTGTGTTCATTGAGATATTGTTTAAAACGTTACTTTTCAAAGGGGGTGCACTCATTTACGCTCAGCTCTGTATATATGTATTCCTTTCAAGTGTTCAACACATTGTTCTCTTTAAAAATTCTCTCAAAATCTTCCGTATTTAATGAAGCAAATCTGGCGGCCATGTTTATTTACAAATTGTCCCAGTCGCTCAGTAGCGGGGAAGTTTTACGTCTCCGACGTGTGACGTCATGTTGCCTTGACAACTGTGCAATACTGTAAACCGTATCCAACGCTCATTCTCCATTGGGTAGAGTGACGTAATACACATAGGAGAAGCGATATGCTAACAATATCGCATGCTATCAAACCAAATGAATGAAACCCGCTAGAAGGGAATAGAGTACATTTTTATTCCATCGAAAAAGGGCCCTGTCCATGATTGTGCCCTCTGCTGTCTTAACGACACGATTACAGCTCAGAACAACAGAGATTCCGCAGCCTGATAATACTCGCGATTCATTTTTTATTTCATCAATTCGAATCGTCATAAAGTTGTCTCGCGATTTATCAATGCATGCTCTATCGTCACACGTCTCGAAAACGTACAAAAAAAAAAAACCTAGCTAGAACTCGACGTCGATGGGGATGCCTCCGCCCGGTAGACTACACGCCTTATTAAGCTGTGATTTGGGGATGGACATTTGACCTCACAGTAATCTTGACCTGGTGAAATTACTTGTAGTAGCCTTGGAGATATTGTGTTCACAAGGTTTTCGGACAGACATTTGACCTCACAGTGACCTTGACCTTAGACCTTTTGATCTCAAAATCTAATCAGTTTATCTTTGTCCCCAAAGCGCACAAATGGTGAAAGTCTGGCAGGGGCTTCAAAGTTTGGGAGAATAGCAGGGTACAAATAATTTACAGCAGGGTGCAAAATGGTAAAATGTCTGCCAGCGGCAGACATAATGCACGCAAAGCGTGCAGGGATATATATATATATATATATATACACACATACACACACAGGGGCGGCACGGTGGTGTAGTGGTTAGTGCTGTCGCCTCACAGCAAGAAGGTCCTGGGTTCGAGCCCCGGGGCTGGCGAGGGCCTTTCTGTGTGGAGTTTGCATGTTCTCCCCGTGTCCGCGTGGGTTTCCTCCGGGTGCTCCGGTTTCCCCCACAGTCCAAAGACATGCAGGTTAGGTTAACTGGTGACTCTAAATTGACCGTAGGTGTGAATGTGAGTGTGAATGGTTGTCTGTGTCTATGTGTCAGCCCTGTGATGACCTGGCGACTTGTCCAGGGTGTAACCCGCCTTTCGCCCGTAGTCAGCTGGGATAGGCTCCAGCTTGCCTGCGACCCTGTAGAAGGATAAAGCGGCTAGAGATGATGATGATATATATACACACACACATACACAGAGAGAGAGAGATGCAAGTACGAATTTTTCATGGGGCGGGCTGGTTTGGAACAGGCCATCTAAAATTGGGATAACATTTACCCGGGACGGGTATTTGAGGCGGGTCGTCTAGCTTAAGCTTGATTAGCGTCGTTACGCACGCCATTGTTTCCCACAGAAATTTTGGAGACTATGGGGGAGGCGCGGGGGTTGATTAAAATTGAGTGATATGTTAAATATTAAGTTATTACTGAAAAACTATTGATTAAAAAAAAACAGACACTGAGAAATGGTCCTATAAACAACTTTACCAAGATAAAAGATTACCAGGACTACAAAAATGCAGAAAAATAGGCTTTACTTATCCAAATGCACCTGTTGGTTTAAAAGTTAAAGTGCAGAGAACCTCACAGCACAACATGAAGTTGCCTTAAAATATAATATAAATGCCTCAGCTTTCATGTAAGAAAAAAACCTATTAATACTAGTACTGTGTGCAGGCAGTCTCTCCTGAAGACTAAATTAAACAATAATTATAAACTAATAAAATAAATGGCTCAGGCTTCATAGAAGAAAAAAAAAACTATTTGAACAGAATCTCACAGTATGATGCTGAAGCTGCCTAAACAATGGAAAATAAAATACCATTTTGGCAAAAACGTTGGCATCCATTAATTTCTTGTATTAAGTAAAAAAATATGTTGCCAGATACTGCTGACGTTTTACAGCCCAAAATATGTTCAAAACCCGCCAAAATGCACTTAAAACAGCCCAAACTGGGCGGGAAACCTCGCAATCTGGCAACACAGGCGGCAGTAATGGCTGCATTCATGTCGAGGATGTAAACACAGCTGACGCGGCAACGGACATACATGACATAGTGGATGTAATTTACGTTCACAACTTTTTTTGCTGTCAGAAATATTTAATATTAAATTTTGTGACTCGACTGACAATAGCCGGCGGCATAACAAGCCATAGCCGGAGATTTGCCGCTGGTGACCGGCTACTTTTGAGACCGCTGGTCTGGTGAAATTCCTTTCATTAGTCTTGGAGATATCGCGTTAACAAGGTTTCGGGACGGACGCACGCACGGACGGACGGACGGACAACCCGAAAACATAATGCCTCCTGCACCTTACGGTGGCGGAGGCATAAAAACAACATGCGATGACACCTGATGTGACTATTGTGTTCAAATAACTTGCTGCATTCAACAGTGCTGTGGTGTCATAGAATAATATATACAGGCAGATGGCAAATTCGAAGAAAAACCAAACGGAATAAAAGGGAAGCGAGTGGCAAAACCAAGCTGCTTCCAGACAGGTGATGTGTCGTGCAATGATGTAATTAGGTTACTAATATCCTCCCACGTGCTGCTGCGTGTATTAAAAAAAGCCACAGAGGCCCAAATGACGACGAGTTCTAATCAAGGGTGAAATGACTTTGAAAGAGGATTCATTATTAGAGTACAGATGGTAGGAGTCACAATGACTGCTCAACTGGCTGGTGTATGAACAGGAACAGTGCATCAGTTTAAAAAAATGATCAAAAGTGCACATTTCATGACCGAGAAGCTCGTCTATTAGTTCGACACGTGAAGCGAAGAACAGAAACCCAGCTGCTGTTTGAGAGATGACTGAGAAAGTCAATGAAGGACATGATCAGAACATCATGGTTGTGTTTTTTTTTTTCTAGGTCTATCCCTGCTTTAAGGCCAATTTATGCTGACAACGCAGTCCTCGCAGACAGCGTCGCAGATGGCGTCTGCGAAGCCCCCCCCCTTCGCAGACGCTCTGCGCGCACCTCCCAAAAATTGTGACCACCGCAGAAGCCTCGCAGACAAGAGGGCTCTGATTGGTCCACTCTACATCCGCTGTACACGCACTTCCGCTTCCCTACTTTCCCGGTTTGGTTTGTTTTCACGACCGCCATTTTTAAAAACACGAGCGAAGATGGAGCAGCACGAAGAGCGGTTGATCGAGGAAGTGAGGAAGTACGTACATCTATACGACTCCAGTTCTAGTCATTATAAGTAACCGGAGGATAAACACTCCACTAACCACACCCACCAACTACTCCTAGCGATTTTGCGACTTCGCGCCCCCTTGCGTTGTGGCGGTGAATAACATCGCGCACGCCTATTACTCCCCGCTCAACGATAAATTACAACTGTCTGCGAAAAGCTATCTGCGAAAGCCTTGTCGCAAGAGCATGCAGAGGCCCTTACACTACACTGCACCACGTTACACTATACTCACACTAAGACCCCGTCCACACGTAGCCGGGTATCTGCTAAATCGAAGATATTTTTCTACGTTTTGGCCTGTCATCCACATGAAAACACATCAAAAACGAATATTTAAAAAAACTCCGGGCAAAGTGAAGATTTTTGAAAACTCCGTGTATGCCTTTTCGTGTAGACAGAGATAACCGGAGTTTTGCGTTTTAGAACGTCACAATCTGCGCCAAAAAAAAATTACAACAAATCTGCCCTGACGTCAAACGTGCAACCTTTGTTTACTGCAGAAGCCAGATCAAGCATGGACTTAAGCTAGCCGCACACTACGGCGATCCACGCGGTACCGAACCGACCCATTTCAGAGCCGACTCCCGACTGTTGACGAGTGCAGTCGCGATTGAAGCGACACGTGACAACTTAATAGCTTTGTGATTGGCTATTGGATATAGTTACTGTTAAATCCAACACTTGAAGATGCTACAGGCTGAATTACAAATGACACAACATGGAATATGTAGCGCACTATCTAGGCTGCATGAGCTATTATTTCCAACCTTAAATAGTGCACTTGTATAGGGGAGTTAAAGCGATTTGGAATTCAGCCACACAACTTGAGCAGAGTGGCTTTCCAGCCCACTGTGTCTATGGATAAAGCTTCAGTCTATGGAATTACAGTATATACCTGCATTAGGTGCTACCAACACGGATTTCTCGCGCTAGAAATTGTGTTTAATGATGTCACGTGTTATATGCGAAAGATATGATTGGCTATTGCTAGCGACTCTCGCCGATCAGTCTGGCTCCCGATTAGTTTTTCGAATCGGCTGTGAGATGAGTCGGTACCATCGAAAACTAGTCTTTACGCCTGACTCGCGACTTCAGTTGGCTCGGTACGCTGAAAATCGGCGTAGTGTGCGGCGAGCTAAAGAGTAATGGATCGGAGTAGTGCCTTGAAAGCGTTAATTATTGTGCAGGTGCTATTTACATGTTTAATTTTAGAAGCCCAACTACTGCTCCAAGAGCACAGGCGATGTGATTAGGGGGTAGGATTTGGGGAAATAATGCCATCTACAGGTTTGGAATGCTTATGAATGTGATTGAAAACGCAGATGTTCGGTTATGTGTGGAAGGGATTTTTTTCGAAGACGAGGTGGTGTGGATAAAACATTTTTATAAACGGAGGGGGGGAAAATGTTCGGTTTTAAAAATACCCGGCTACGTGTGTACATGGCAATAGTAACGCTGGAAGCTACAAGCTGCAGCGAGCCAGCAGCTAAATAACTTTTCAAGTGCATGCACAGGTTGCTTGCAGCGTTATTGTGCAACGGTTACGCTTATCTATCGGATTTTCTGACCATACACCGCTACAGTAAACATAACAGCACGCACACACATTAGTTAAGTTGAGGTCTTTTATTTTACGTATCTGTGATTGCGTAGGCGAGAGCTGCATTTTCCCGTTGCTTCACTGTGGTTGTTCACTGCAGGACTTCCAGGTTCCTGGGTCAAAGGACCCGAACTACGAAGGCCAGGGTGGCTTTGTAGTGCCAGTCTCGGGCACGCGCACCAACTTGTGCATGGATTGGAGTGGTTTCACCCAATTAACATCATGTGTATTGTTAAAAAAAAAAAAGTATGCATTTATTGTAATTGGGTATTTTGTTTATGCATGGAGGTTCATTTATTTTTCACACAGGAAAAAAATATATAATTAATTCAGGGATGCGCAACAGGCACATCAGTCTCAAGTGAAATGTCAAATGAGTCTCACGTTGACAAAGATGATACGTACAGTAAGAATGTGTTAATTTTTTGTAAAATGGGCGGCACGGTGGTGTAGTGGTTAGCGCTGTCGCCTCACAGCAAGAAGGTCCGGGTTCGAGCCCCGTGGCCGGCGAGGGCCTTTCTGTGTGGAGTTTGCATGTTCTCCCCGTGTCCACGTGGGTTTCCTCCGGGTGCTCCGGTTTCCCCCACAGTCCAAAGACATGCAGGTTAGGTTAACTGGTGACTCTAAATTGACCGTAGGTGTGAATGTGAGTGTGAATGGTTGTCTGTGTCTATGTGTCAGCCCTGTGATGACCTGGCGACTTGTCCAGGGTGTACCCCGCCTTTCGCCCGTAGTCAGCTGGGATAGGCTCCAGCTCGCCTGCGACCCTGTAGAACAGGATAAAGCGGCTACAGATAATGAGATGAGATGAGATGACTCTTTGCAGGAGATAACATGGGGCCTACGGACGCTACAGGCAAGTTAATTGTCCTGCATTTTATAATTCAGCAAGACATTCCAAGTACCATATAAACATAGGTGTTGTGACTAAAGACCCTTCATAGTTACAGTGGTGCTTGAAAGTTTGTGAACCCTTTAGAATTTTCTATATTTCTGCATAAATATGACCTAAAACATCATCAGAGTTTCACACAAGTCCTAAAAGAATTCAGTTGAACTCAAGCCATTTGAGGCGAATTGGTCCGCCTCTGAAAAAACTTGCCATTTGGATTTCCCGGGAAACATTGATTTTCGTGACGTCGCGTGCGGGACGCCTCCCTCTGAATCCTACGTCAGCGCTGGTTTGTTTATGAGAAAACGACCTGATGGTTTTCTGCAAATTTCTTCAACGTTATCGTGTAATTATTAAAATGGTTAGCAGATGTATCGTAGGAGGGTGTAGCAACACCAATCATGATGGGATTAGTACTCATCGTTTCCCAAAAGACCGGACAATGAGAGAGAAATGGGAGCGCTTGGTCTACACAGGCTGTGCACTGAAACCGTGCAAAGCTCGCGCAGCCTGCTGGCGCTTCCGCAGGTGACGTCACGAATCTGGCTCCAGACTCCCTTGGGATTTTTCCAGACGTGTTTTGTTATTTTATTTTTTTCTGCTGTAGACAGATGGCCTTGTGCAAAATTTCCCTTCTGGATGAGTGTGTAAAGGGACATACTTTCATATAAAAAAAAAAAATGGTCCAGAATATGCCCTTTAAAACCATGTTGTTTTGTGCGTTTTCACGACATTCGAGTTGAATGTTAAAGTGACCCAGATCGATGTATTAAAAAGATGAATAGTACCCTGTGGAGCTAGAATAACCCCTCGCTACTTGAATCACACGCTGTATTGCCCGCTGCCTCATGCCTGTGAAGGAGAATCAGATAATGTTTACACTTGGGTACGGAAACAGCTAAAGTTTATCCTCATTATAATATTATAACGAACAAGGTCGCAACAAACATGGCGGAACCGGTGGCCTCCGACACAGAAGTGAGCGCTCGAGAACAAGAATGTTTACTCGGCTTGTCCACTGTGTTTTTCTCTCCTCTCTTTTCTGGTGCATTTTGTCTCGGACAATGTCAGATACTTCCTTAAAATCATTGGCTTTTTTGTCTCGATTTAGGAGTCTTCGTTCGATCTGGGTGATCCGCCATGTTTGCCGTGGCTCCACGATCGCGACCTCACGTGACTTTTCCGAACCGGCTGCCGAATGCGTGGTTTGTAAAGAGACTAACACGTGGTTAGGACGCCCCGCATTAGGAAATAAAATGTATTGAAACAAGATGACGCGTACCAGCTATGGGGATGGGTATCAGCTCGAACAATTCAGAAAGGGGATTAAATGATTCCTGAACCAGCACATCGACCTGTCTCACTTTAGCGTCGCCTCTCACAGGCATGCAAACTGGTCAGGGGTGAAAAAGGTGAGAAGGATGCACGGGGACAAGGCACGCGCGCAAAAGTACATTTCGTAGTCTACGTTACAAAAAAAATTGCAACCAGTGACATCTTGAATTTAATACAGTACAAAATAACTTTCCATAAACATGTCTTAAGTTACTGTTGAGTGGCCGGTAAATTGTACCATTTATTTGTCAGTGGCCGGTAAAGTTTGATATTTTGTGAAGTTAATTTTCACCCCTGTGTACAACACAGTGGGCCATTTACAAAAAGGTATATATTACTGCCTGTGCTATCTAACAGACGTACCCCAGAGGACACACCTGGCCAATCCCTGTCTGTCAATTTTCTTAAAGACATCACCTATGTGAAATCAGGGGCGGATCTAGAAAAATATTTATGGGGTGGCAAGAGGGGGGCAGGAATTTTTGAGGGGTGGCAACGTATTACAGACATGTATATATACTGAATTTAATCACAGTTTGATGACAAATAGTATGTACACACTACAAAAGGGCACAGACTGCCATTTACAAACTCATACAGATAAACTTAATCTCATGCCTTTATTGTTCACGAAGAACACACATTCTCAGATGAGGTCTATACCGTTTCTGGACAGTTTTATACTGTATATGCAAAAGAACAGACACTAAAAAACAACAATAACAACACTGCTTCAAGTTCAGCATGATTTAAACCATTTACACCAGTGTCACATTTTATAGTTTTTTTTCCTCACGCTTTGTAAAGGCTCACCAGTGAGCATAACATGAACTTGTCATGCCTACAACAGCTGAATGCGGCGATTTCCATGTTGCTCAGCAAAACGCTTCACAAATTTATCAAGATCTAATGCTTTTGTGCGCTTTGATTCAATGCTGAGTACAGCCAAACTTGATAGTCTCTTTTCTGTCATAGTCGACCGCAAATAAGTCTTTATGAGCCTGAGAGATGAAAAACTTCGTTCACAGGATGCACTGCTCACAGGCAAGACAACCGCTATTTTACACAACCTGAACAACTCAAAAAAAAAACAACATCATCATCTCGGTATGGGTCCAAAAACAGTGAACTCCATGAGAGTGGTAGGACTCTCCTGTTCCCCCTTTTTTCTGTCTAGTACTCTCCTCGTCTGATGTAACTCATGTTTAAGATCCTCAATATTTGAATCATAAGCTTCAGCCAATAGCAATGTTTTCCTTGACAGACGGTGAATCAATATTAACTTTTGTGGCCGACTTTACACAAAACTAATGTCAGACCTAGCTAACATTAGGCCAAAAAAAAAAAAAAAGTGTGTTTCAGGTAACATGAAATACTAAAATAAGGTCGGTAGGTAGGAAATTTTTTTCTTAATTTGTTTTATTTTGTTCGAAAAAATTAACACAAGTAAACATCTTACAAAATAGCATTTTGGCACAGAATCCTTTATACCACACATCATAATAAAATAAGTGTTTTAAATCTTTAAACGAATAAAAAAAATATCGCAAGAGTTCGAGTTATGATCTGCGGAAGCGTATTGCTGCCACACTCAAAAAAAAAAATTGGCTTAGACTCAAGTAATTACGTGAAAAGATATTGTTAACAGAGTTATCACGTTTTTACAATATATTTATCATGTAATAACATATCACGTAATTTCATGATATTTTCATGTGATAATGTGAAAACACCTTATCAAGAAATAACGTGAAAATATGGTTTAACGTCCTAGGCTAGGCTACTTCCATTAAAAGCAGACGGCCTCGCCTCGCCTACTGTAGAACTTGGGTCGAGCAAAAACACGGAGCAAAAACATGGCTGAATCCTGAATGACTCCTATTTGTATAAATAGGGGACTACATAGGCGGCAAAATGTAGTGTTTTTCCCTGCCATGGAAGTGCACTTGTATACTGAAGAGGAAGCAATTTGCATTACAGCCAGGAGGGCTGATAGAAGTGGCAAAACATTTTACTTTTTATCGTTTCTTTCACAACTTGAATGCGTTGAAACAAAAAATTATGACAAACTAACGCTGCTTACACTAAAATATCGAGGGAAATTTGTAATAAAAACTTTACGGTCGGCAATTTCGACGCGGAAATTCTCGATCGGTCGGGTTACCGGAAACACACTTTTTTTTTGCCTTACATGTATAGTTAGCTAAATAACCTTCTCCAACCTGATTTTTATCCTCTCAAAATTAGCATCGCAACTATGCTAGCACTGTTCATTCATTATAATTTCATTTTTTGATAGATAGTTAATCAGCTTTTACCCCTTTCCTCCCGTGTCTCCTTTCCTCGCGACTCCTGGCTCCCTCGCTTCGCGCCTCTCAATTTTCCAAAACAACCAATCTCTGGCGTTATCTCGTGCTGCATTCGCCGCAGTCAGACGTTGGAAATTCGCGCACGTAAATGTCAAATTGGCCGTAATTTTTCTTTGAATTCGTCGCTGCCAACTGGGGTAGCAGCAGGGGTGGCAAGGCTTTCTTTTAGAGTGGCATATGCCACCCCGGTAGATCCGTCCATGGTTATTCACCCCCGAGCGCGCTGGAAACTGTTCCATTGGTATTCAGATTCAGTCGCGAGATGAGGTTGCCAGATCTCTCCATAAAAAGGTGACTTTGCGGTCTGAATCTGTGGAATATTCGTAAGCGAGGACTGGCAACCAGCAGTGGGTTGTGCACCAGCTGATCAGAACTCCAATGGAAAAGAAGCGTGTTAGTAACTGTTTATCTTGATTGGCTGTAACCTTGTAAGTGAAATGTTTGGCAACAATAGCGTTGTAGCCTGCCTACCCCCCCCCAAAAAAAAACTCTTCGGATCTACACGATTCACACAAGTGACCTATTTTGGGACCAAAACGGCGAATTTCGCCGAAAGGTGAGGAGTTTGCATGTGTGTCTCAGTCGGTGGGCGTCGCCGCAGTCACTCCTGCATACGGTACGATGATGTCCGTGTATACCCTCGGACAAGAGACGATGCGATTGGTCACACGGTCTAGATACCATAAATGCAGTGACATTCTGAATATGCTCCAGCTTGTGGTGGCCAAACAAAAGGAAACTCAAATGCTAGAAAAATGAAAAAAAAAACTGTGTAAACTCTCTTTAGAGGTGAATACACGCCATTTCAGAAATGCAGGAAGTCCACGAACACTGTTTACACGCGTTTCGCCTCCACTACAGCTGTTTCCATGTTGCTCAGCTGACCCCGAAGTGCACGGAGCCAAATGAAAATCTTTGCAAGATCTCATGAAAGCATTATCTCTTGACCCCCTGCAGGGTAGCCTGGCAAGCCAGACTAAATGTGAATATTTAGTCTGGCCACGATCCGTAGACATTTCCGAAGAGGGTAGGAGGAACAAACCGCTGTCTTTCAAACTGTCTCTGTGCGTATAGGCCAACGCTCTGACCAATCAGCGCAACAGTGACTGTGACGTAGTCAGAGCGACAGAAAGCAGTGGGGGAGGCCTTGAAATAAATCATTTTTCAAAATGCGTATTGATTAATAAACAGGTTCTAGATATTAAGAAGTTTGGAGATAATGACCACAAGTTTGGAGTCTGTACCACATACTTAACATACACTTTTTTTTTTCAAGTGTTTTTCAAGGGTTTGCTTAAACTGTTTTTGAGAGTTTTTATTTAGTGGTGTTTGGTGAAATAATTTCCCTTAAATTTAAAATAACGGGAAAATAAGAAACAATCAAAAAGTAATGTTTCAAAGCTGTTTATTAATTCTTCGTACTGCACAAACTAGCCCCATCCTTTTGGCTACGAGCGGAGCCAGCTGGTAGATCAGACTTTTGCCATAGCCGGTCGGCAAAACAGCGAAAACGTCCTTCTTGAAAAGGAATGAGCGGAGAGCCTCTTCCTGCTCATGTTTCAACGAAAACTCCAAGTCTAATTCTTCTAAAACTGATTCCAAAGCGGAGTCAAACATGCGCTGTTCACTAGCCGTAGCCATCTTTCCTGCTGTGCTTTCTCCAGCGTCGCGCAGCTTTGTCGTCACGCCTACAAAAGCCCGCCCAAAGAATCCAAACAAAAACCTTGCGTTGTGATTGGCGGGCACGATTTGATGCCCGGGGTGTTTTGTTTATATGGTGCGAGGCTAGACCCACTCGCTAGGCAAAAAATATTTTTGGCTGCTAGGCGGGTGGGTCTAGTTTACTCGGCTACCTGCAGGGGGTTTTCTAGAAAAATTTAGTATGAGGGCGCTCACCATGGCGAGGGAGCGAAGCGGGGGGGGGGGGGGGGGGGGGGGGGGTGCCAGTTGTCCGTCCCTCCCTCCCTCCGCAGCCTTTGAAAAATTGAGGCTACAATGGGACACTGAGGCTATCTGAGAGGGAAATTGTAACAAATTGTCAACATTGAAAAAGAAAAGTAATCTTCTTCTGCCCCGGACAGTCTTTGGCTTTCTTCCGTTTCGTGCCGCGGGATGACCTCTTTAAATGCCCAAGTGTCAACAAAAACAACTCGCGAACTACTTCTGTCAAAAGCTCCCGCGCCGGTGGGTGAAAGGTCATTCAGTCTCGAGAAATCTCGCTCTACAAGTCAGCTGACCTTGTATGTAACCCATGTCAAATCTCGCGAGAGCAGTTGCGACAACTAAACAACATGGCGCCTCAGTCTGGAAAACGCCAACTCGGATTGTTTTTGCACCGTCTGGCGGTGTATCTACTATGATTGGAATATTTTTGGAGTAATTATAACATATTTGATGATCAGACACATTGTTGCGTGGTGTTGCTGGGATGTTTTCATGGAGAAAAGATCGTTTTGAGAAAGACTGCATGTTGTGCAGTAGCATATAAGTGCATGGCCTGAGTGTGACTTGGGGTTCAATCGGCATTTCGGCAAGAGGGCGCACGCCGAGAGTAAGAGGGCGCAGCGCCCCTGTTTAGATGAAAGCCTGCCCTGTATGTCCTTTCCAGGACTCTAGTATTGCATGAGGTCGGATAAACATTTAAATATCATCAAGTCCATACTCTGTCCTCTGAGACAGGAGCTATCTGTTTATCTCGAAGACAAAAAAAAAAAAAAAAACACGCCTCGGCATGCCGTTTTTCACAAGTGAGCATTTTATCATGCTATAATACCAGAATCTGTGCTCACTCTAGGACCCAAATTGTTTTAGCGAAAAGTGCGAAAGACTCAAATTTTTCTTTAGCAATTTGCAATTTCGCTTAGCAAGAAATGCTAAAAGAACAATTTTCTTTTTAGCAAAGTAATTTTTTAATTTATACCATCTACTGTGATAGGCAGTACCTTTTATAGACAGGGACAGGCTGTTGAACAGGCAATTCCCATCACCAAGTGTTTGGATCGCTCTCAGATTGCTGTTTTTGACATTGGACAGGGCGAATCTGGGGGAATGAGGGCTGTGGAGAATTCATCAACTCGCACCTTGCAAGGACTACTCAGACTGGCCTGTGTGTGTGTGTGTGTGTGTGTGTGTGTGTGTGTGTGTGTGTGTAATCGGGATCCGTGTGTGTGTTTAGGGGGAGGGGGGGTGTCTTTATGGGTAGGATGAAGGGAGCTCAGGGAGTTAAAATCGATGCTTGTTTCTTATAAATTAATCTCATAACCCAAATATAATGATCTCATCTCATTATCTCTAGCCGCTTTATCCTGTTCTACAGGGTCGCAGGCAAGCTGGAGCCTATCCCAGCTGACTACGGGCGAAAGGCGGGGTACACCCTGGACAAGTCGCCAGGTCATCACAGGGCTGACACATATGGCCCTTTTCCACTACCCTTTTTCAGCTCGCTTCAGCCCGACACGGCTCGCGTTTCGACTACCTCACAGCGGCGCGACTCAGCTCGCTTCAGCCCTGCTTAGCCCCCAAAACTCGCTCGGTTTTGGAGTGGGGCTGAAGCGAGCCAAAGCGAGCCGCTCTTTTTTCTTGTATGTTCTCCGTTTGTCGCCTTCCTCGCATTCAAACCAATTCGAGCCGAAGTCCGCTACATGTCCAAAATGGTGGTCGCGTTTACGAAGGTCACGTGACTGAAAAGGGTCTATACGCTCTTGCCAGTATCTGTTGGCGTTGTCGGTGACAACAAGCCACAGCACCAAGACCAGCAATACTAACGACTCCATGTCCTCCATGTTTATTGTTTACTATCCGGGTCGTGAGACTACCGCTTAAAAGATCACTGATGTCACTGTTTGCGCCGCCTAACGACATCACGTGATGTCCACCCACTTTCGCTAACTCCACCCAATGTGTCCACCCACTTCCAGCCAGCGCGGTTCAGCGCGGTTGTAGTCGAAATGCAACTCCAACAGCCCGACTCAGCTCGACTCAGCCCAACTCAGCACGGCACGGCTCAGCACAACTCAGCCGCGTTGGTAGTGGAAAAGCGGCAATAGACACAGACAACCATTCACACTCGCATTCACACCTACGGTCAATTTAGAGTCACCAGTTAACCTAACCTGCATGTCTTTGGACTGTGGGGGAAACCGGAGCACCCGGAGGAAACCCACGCGGACACGGGGAGAACATGCAAACTCCACACAGAAAGGCCCTCGCCGGCCCCGGGGCTCGAACCCGGACCTTCTTGCTGTGAGGCGACAGCGCTAACCACTACACCACCGTGCCGCCCAAATATAATGATATTCACCATTAATTTCTCAAATGAAACACTTGCAGTCAAAACTTTGAACCATGTGCGGCAAAACGCTCTGAAAACAACGTACACTTGGTCGATATATCCTGGTTCATCTGTGAGTTCTTCCAAAGTTCTGTCAGGGTTGATATTATGTAGAAAATACGTCTTTAGAATGGCTATATCATGTTTTTATCCCTAACTGAGAAAGCTAACAGAATATTCTAATATGTTCTCACTTTTTAGATAAGTTTTTGTCATACGTAAAGTCGGATAGTTTATTTTAAACAAACCTCGCTATAATCTTGTTCGCTAATGAGCGAGAATTGCCGACATTATCAGCGCAACGCGGAAATTGATCATTTTATATGTAAGGTCCGATGCTATTGGAAGACGTAATTTGCGGCCAACCAATAAGAAGCTTCGAAACTCGGGGGTGTTGGTTATAAATCAAAACATCGAAGATGGACACGAAAGGTACTGTTTATCTTGAGAAATCGCAATTGCTTGATGGATTTTGCTTAAACTTTAAATGACTTTTGCATAAAATGCGAATACAGATGATTTTCTTTTCGCAAACTGGAATAAAACTTCGCAATTTGCGGACGTGTGAGCGGCTACCGTGAGCCCAGAGAACAGCGCTCGAAACTAACGGTGTCCCGACGTCCCGGGGACCATAAAAAATGTCATTGGGACACAAAATTATCATATCTGGGACAATCCCGGGACAATGGGAAAAAAATAGATCTAGAAAAAAAGTTCTACATTAATATTATTTACAAAGCCGTAACACATACGTAGACATTCACCTAATTTGTCAAGTTTAATTTTAAAACGTTAACAGCGAAAAATACATAGTAGCTACACTTTCGATGCACCTGCATCCGTAGGCTACAGAGCAGCGCATTCTGTTCTAGAATCTTCGGCCGGAGTCCGCATTATATGGACTTGGAATGGAATTGCTACCGCACACGCTGCGCCGACTCTTGCCAGAACAAAAATGCTGAAGTGGTTGAAGCGGACCGACCGCGGGGAAGAAACTGAAAGCCCAGACATAACGTCTCCGGGACCTTCAGGATCCAAAGTGTCATCGCCTGGTCTGCAGGCAACGCGAGCAACTGAATGAACTGAATGAACACTGTTAGACACGTTATAAAATACAACAGGAATGATGTGGATGATATTGACGGAAGATACCGTTCAACAGAATAAGTGAGTTTTCTTGGTGTCTTTCTAGTTCAGAAAGTTTAGTCAGTCAGCAGCACAACTAGGCTCGGACCTGCCACTATGCTGATGTTGCTAACATTTGCACCCACGCTTCGGCAGCGAAAGTTCATAAAAATGGATAACGGTAATGGATAACGGAAAGTTCATAAAAATGGATAACGGTAATGGATAACGGAAAGTTCATAAAAATGGATAACGGTAATGGTGAAAATTATAAGTTGGCCTTATAAGTGCCAACAGATATTCAAGGTATAAGTAGATGAAATGAACATAAAAGGGGTCTTATTTTCAACTAAAGTGTACTGCAGATGTAGTGAGTTGAAACATTTTCTGAATGAGCTAGTTGGCCCCTTTAAATAAACGGGTATCTATTCATACAGTGAGATCGCCAAAGTTTAATAAACTGAAAATGCAATAACTGTAATTTTGAAGTAGATGATGTATAGGACATGTGTCGCTTGTGTCTTGTGACTTATTGTAAAAATGATATAAAGGGTTCAAAATCGCATAGTTACAAATATAATAGTAACTTCATATGATAATATTAACCACTGGTTATTTCAGAGAGGAAAAAAATGGGGACACTATTGCTTCCATTCGGGACAATACAACACGGAATTCGGGACCACTGGGGGACACAAAGAAAAAAAGTTAATTTCGAGCCCTGCCAGAGAATACCAGTTTTTTAACAATAAATTTGGATAAACTCGAAAAGGTGGCGGGTAAAGTTGGTAAAGGCGCAAAAAAAAAAAAAAGCCTCTCCTTTTTCCCTCAAAGACTCAAAGGCACTGGAAAGTAGTTTGTGCGTCCTCATTTCCACTCCTTTATCTGCATCACTTCCAGCGCCTCATACTGAACACTGTCTATCATTATAGTAGTGTAATGACCTCTCTCTCTCTCTCTCTCTCTCTCTCTCTGTCTCTGTGTGTGTAATAAGGGTAATCAGAGCAAGCTGGAAGGGGCAACTGAGGAGAGTGGAGGGTAATAATAATAAATGATAATAACAGTAACAATAGTGAATCTGCTGATACTCACAAGGGTGAAACACAAGGACATGGCAGACAAATAGAGAGGGAAGAGGGCAGAGAGAGAGAGAGAGAGAGAGAGAGAGAGAGAGAGGAGATATCTATGAAGAAAGAAAAATATCGGATGATCTATACCAAGGGAGACGGAGAAACCAACAGACTGAAGAGAACGAGAGAGAAGGTAAGATGGTTACAGAAAAAGGAGCAAATGGTGGCGAGAGGAAAGAGCAAGAAAGATTTACACTTGGGATTACCGACACCATATGTCCACCTGTGAGCTGACGAGGTCATCGTTGGATCTCAGACCTCCGTGTGTGTGTGTGTGTGTGTGTGTGCGTGTGTGGTCTACAGCCAATAGGCACATGTGGCTCGGTCAAAATAAACCTACTCGTATTAAAACGTTCATAATATTTACATCTGATGTGTAACATTGGGGGTAACGACACTTTCGGTGCTAAATCCAGAGCTATTAAAAACACATACAGTACCAGGAGTCGAAAGTTTGGACACACCTTCTAATTCAATAGCTTTTCATTATTATTATAGCCTGGCTAATGCGACTTCAAAGCTCTACGAGCATTTGGTCTGGCCAAAATATTCAGCCCAACCGTTTCCCAGAGCCCGTGGTTGACCCGCCTCCCTGAAACGCCTCAGTTTGCTACTGGTCGAAGCCAGAAAAGGCTGTGACGAAGCTTAAACCAATCACATCACTCTTTCCTCTGACGTATGTGACGCGACGGGGCTAACTGGTAGATTAAACTCTTACCGAAGCCGGTCGGGAGCAAGGCGAAAACGTCCTTCCTTTCAATAAGTACCTCCAGGGCTGCTCTTTGCTCCGTTTTCAATGAGAACTTCCCGTTGAATGCTTTCAATACAGCATCTACCGCTGTGTTAAAGGCTTGCCGCTGCTCCATGTTCGTGATGTGAATGAAGCGCTTCCGGCATAGATTCTGTAAACAATCTATGGCTTCCGGTCGCAGTTCTACTACGTCACTGCCTTGAACACGCCTCTACCCAGGGCCGCTGGAGATGCTCAAAGTTGATTGGTTCCTGATTTTTCGGGAGCTTGGAAATGCTGTAGATAGCCTGCCTGGCCAGACTAAGCTCGCAACAGGCCCTCGTGTTGCGTCACGCTTAGGATGGGCGGGCCCAGGCTATTATTATTATTATTATTTAAAAGACACGTCATGTCTTAAAGTAATGACGGATGTCGTTTCTCTTTACTTACCCGAGCGGTTCTTGACAATCTGGATTCATGGATGCAAACGGCGCCCCTTTTGGCGGATGCCGCCTTTTTCACGGCTGTCTGGGGGACTTGTGTGAACCGTGCAGATCCCTGGGGGGCGTTGGAGTGTCTGATTATAATTTCATCAAAGTAAATTCTGTATTAAAATTACTAAATAAGCAAATGCCGTTACAGTCCATGAAACATAGGAAGTATGAGAAGAAAACAGTAAATCAGAAAGCTGCGCACGTAAAGCCAATTGGCTGCGCGCCATTATCTGCTGCTGGCTGCACTTCACTGCACGTGCAAGGATTTCCATCAGGCCAACGTAAGTTACGTAATTGGCTTTACGTGCGCAGCTTTCTGATTTACTGTTTTCTTCTCATACTTATACTTCCTGTTTCATGGACTGTAACGGTATTTGCTTATTTAGTAATTTTAATACAGAATTTACTTTGATGAAATTATAATCAGACACTCCAACGCCCCCCTCCCCCCCCCCCAAAAAAAAAAACCTCATCGGATCTGCACGATTCACACAAGTCCCCCAGACAGCCGTGAAAAAGGCGGCATCCACCAAAAGGCGCGGCGTTTGCATCCATGTGGATTACTGCAGTTGTGGAATCGGGTTATTTACTGTATTTTTATTATTTACTGTTTGATCTCAAAACACGTTAATAAAGCAAGAAATTGCACTAATGAACTTGTTTTTCACGAGGCACCTGTGAATTGAAAAGCGTTCCAGGTGACTCCGTCATGAAGCTGGTTAAGAGAACGCCGATAGCGTGTAAAGCGTCGAGGTAAACACTGGCTGCTCTGAAGAATCTAAAATATCAAACATTTTGTTGTTGTTTTTTAAACACTTTTTGTTTTGTTGACTACGTGATTCCATATATTATTTCAGAGTGAACATAAGGGGGGGGACACATTATATGATCAAAAGTTTGTGCACACCTGACCGTATGTAGTTCTTCCCGAAACTTGCCACAAAGTTGAAGCACACAACTGTCTCGAACCTCTTTGTCCGCCGTAAAATTACAATTTCCCTTCACTGGAATTAAAACCTGTCTCATCATGACGAGATCCCTGCGCACAAATCCAGCTCCATGGTGTGTTAAGGTTGTCGTGGAAGAACTCGAGTGTCCTGCACAGAGCCCTGACCTCAACCCCACTGAACACCTTTTGGGATGAACTGGAACACCTCCAGGTTCTCCGGTTTCCTCCAACTTCCTAAACACGTACCAGTAAGCAGACTGGCTACTCGAAACTGCCCTGAGGTGCGAACGAGTGTGTGAATGTGTGTGGTGTCCTTTGATGAACCGACATCCTATCCAGGGTGTATTCCCGTCTCACAGCCAGCGTTCCTGAAAAGGCCTTCACCTCCACCAGGATAAAGCGGGAACTCAAAGTGAACGGGTTTGACAACCGGAGGAAGTGATGTAGATCCTGCTTGTCTCTTTCCTCATTCCACTACGCTGCTGACACTGACCCTGCTCTGAACCACTGAGTGATGTCAGGGTGTGTGCGCGTCGTGTGAAAACACAAGACAAGTCTGTACTCGTACTATTACACACCAGAAGCACTTTCTTCACTGCCAGCCTCGATTCACACCAACCTACAGTATATTTTGCTGAAGGCTCTGTCTGTGTGCGCCTGTTGGCGGGAACAACTCAACAAATCCCTTCACTCTTTTTCCTAAAGATCCCGGTCTCTTTTTAGAGCTGGGGTGTTAAACTGGCCTCTGCTTAGCATTTATACAATATATTATTATATCATTTCATTAAAACACGTTATCAGAGCTGCATTTTTTTTTAAGGTTACAGAAACCACGCTGAAAATAACCACAGATTCTTGGTTGTACTTTGCCCTGGGAATGAGGTGGGCGTTTAATAAAACAGGTCCCTAGAAAGAACAATTCAGGACAAATCTTTCAACCCACACCAACTCAGCGGGGTTCAGCACTCACGTCCAACTAAACGTCACTGCGTGCATCCTGCTCTGTTTTTCTTCATGCATGCAGTGGTGAATTTTGCTCACTTGTGCAATGTTATGGTGGCGTAACTCCAGTAATAACACTCTCCATTTCAGCCTGTGGTAGTCCTACCGACCCGAACGGCATGTTTTGAAGTGAACTGTGCTGTCATTACAGCCGACCTAAAATTCAACTGTCCTCATCACCGCGAGCTGTGTGTTAGAACAGAACAGAACACAACATATTTATCATCATTGCACAATTACAGTGAAACTGGGTTTGCAACTTCCTTCCTAGATGCTATATAAAAAAATAAATAGTATAAAATTTAAAAAAGTATTCTAAATCACCATATAATGACCTATCGTGGGATGATAAATCGCGATACAAATTTCTGATAAGTCGAATCAACGGAATAAAAAAACTGAAATCAGGATTATCATCAGGCTGCGTAATCTTAGTTTTTCCTCGCTGTAAATGCACTGTTTAGGCAGCAGAGGGAGCAATAACATACAACAGCGGGAATGCGCATGGCTTCGCCCCATGCAGAAGTAACACAGCTCTAATGCTGTGAAAAAAAGAAAAAACACATCTAAAATGGGAAAGATTTAATAGGAAATCAGAGCTCTCTTTTTTTCTTTTTTAAACAGAGTCTTGAACCCAAAAAAAAAAAGAGAAGCAGATTGAGGGAGTACAAATGTTCATAAAAGTTGATTAAGAAAAGATGTGTATTTGTTATCAACTTTTTTAAATCAAAGGAATATTTTACTTAGGCTTTTAGATTTTTACTCCAACCTTTACAAATATCAGTACATTATTATTATTATTGTTCATACAAAAATGAAACTAAAGTTTGTTTACTTTTTTTTTAATTTAACAAAAAGAAGCGTATTTAAGTTGACAAAAAATAAGAAAAATAGATGTTGTTTACCAGCTGGGAGGTCCGTATGGTGAAATACCGTGACCGAGGTCTTGAAAGTACTGAGCGAGGCCCTCTGGGCCGAGGTCAGTATTCAAGGCCGAGATCACGATATTTCACCATACGGACCGACCTTAAGCTGGTAAATAATATATTTATTTTTTTCTTTACCAAAATTCTAACAGAAAATGAGAGCGCCCGAAAGGGAAAACCGAGCCGAGCCGCCATTTTGAATCCTCATTCACGGCTGTAATGCAAATGGCTTCCTCCTCAGTATACAAGTGCACTTCCATGGCAGGAAAAAAACTACATTTCGCCGCCTATGTAGTCCCCTATTTATACAAAACTGAGTCATTCAGGATTCAGCCATGTTTTTGCTCGGCGTTAGCAACAGTTACAGGTTTTTAGCTTTCTCCTGAAATGTTTTCTTTTATTTCTTCTTCCTCAGGGTAGTAAAACTCACTTTCGCTGTGAACACTGCCATTATCGCTATCCATGCTGTAAAATTAATGCTATTCTCCTGAGAAATGCTGGCAAAAATTTAAGGATTTTTGATAAAAATCTTATAAATAAATCTTATAAAAAAGATAAATGTTGACAAAGATTGCTACTACGTTTGTTGTTGTGAACGAGCGAATCGCCAGAGGTCCGTAACTGGGGTCCGTACCGTGGGATACGGACCCGCTCACCAGCCAATCAGAGCGCAGGATTTGATGAAAACCGCACCACGAAAAAAAATAATTTTATTTAATTGGTAATACAATTTTCTTTGTTTAAAAAAATATCGTCGGAAAAGTGAATCATGAATCGAATGGAATCGTGAACCGGGTGACTAGTTACACGTCGATCACCTTATGGGGCTTTTCCACTACCAACGCGGCTGAGTTGGGCTGAGCCGTGCCGTGCTGAGTTGGGCTGAGTCGAGCTGAGTGGGGCTGTTGGAGTTGCATTTCGACTACAACCGCGCTGAACCGCGCTGGCCGGAAGTGGGTGGACACATTGGGTGGAGTTAGCGAAAGTGGGTGGATGTCACGTGATGTCGTTAGGCGGCGCAAACAGTGACATCAGTGACCTTTTAAGCGGTAGTCTCACGACCCGGATAGTAAACAATAAACATGGAGGACATGGAGTCGTTAGTGTTGCTGGTCTTGGTGCTGTGGCTTGTTGTCACCGACAACGCCAACAGATACTGGCAAGAGCGTATAGATGAGGCGAGGCGCCTAATTTGTTGTAATTCTTCTTCTTCCGGGTTTACAGTGTTTACAGATGGTGGTTCCCAGCGCGCTCGCGGGGCGTGTGTGGGCATGTGAGGACACTCCTCCTCACCAATCAGTGCACAGGGGAGTGTCTCCTCACGCCCCTAGCCCCACTCGGTTCGGTTTGGCTCGCTTCAGCCTCACTGCAAAACCGTGAGAGTTTTGGGTGCTGAGTGAGGCTGAAGCGAGCTGAGTCATGCTGCTCTGAGGTGGTCGAAACGCGAGCCGTGTCGGGCTGAAGTGAGCTGAAGCGAGCTGAAAAAGGGTAGTGGAAAAGGGCCATTAGCGTGCGACGATAGGACTTGAGTAACATTATAAACAGTATAAACCGTGTTTGACAGTAATAGTGCAACCGCTCAGATGTATAAAGCAGCAACTGTACAACTGCGTATTATTTTTCCACTTGTAGTGGCTCCTGGGTTACGACTGGCTACTGTTAGCAAACACAAAGTCAACGCGGAGGCTTTACGCTGCCCCGGATGGATGTGGAGTCATATTTGGAGCCACGTTTTGGCAAATTTATCCATCTCAGTTATCAAAAACATGGCTGTCTGTAGACGGGAATTTAAATCTTCATCATTAGCGCCTTCTTTCCCCTGATACAGTCAGAGAAACATTCAGCTCACACCGTTTCAGCTTTGGAGGATTAACATTTGCTTAATCCGCTCACTGTACGTTTACGTTTGCCTAAATGGTCAAAATTTTCACAAATAGTGACGAAGAGATCGGACACCCAACACTTTCACCGTATTGCAGTTCGTCAGCCCTGTGGTGGGAATTATTAGAGTTCGAGTGAAGGCTTGTTTATCTCCCTTTAGTTATGAAAATAAATAAACACGTCCGTTTCAAAATGATGTAACTACAGTGTTTCCCTTCCATTATATGGGGGGGGGGGGGGGGGGGGGGAGTCAAAAGTCCCCCCACACACACACAAACACACGCACACATTTTAAGGTTCAGAAAAAAACAAGAGGAGTGCAGTTGTATTGCAAAAATTGTTCTAATTACTGCTCGAAAATAAATGTGAAGACTTAGTTTGTCCAGGCCCAAATGCTCTGTAACAAGAGCCACGGGGAGGGGTCCTGCATCCTCATACAGCAAACCCCCACCCCCCGAAAAAAAAAATCAGTAAACTTGGGGGAAACAGTGAACGGTCACGACCGACATCGGTCCCCATGTGCTTTACGTTGGTGTGGGGTTTAAGCAATGCATCCACTAGAGGGCAGCTCGGAGTCAAAACTTACTTTTCCTTCGCAAGCATCCAACTCGCATTTAATTCTCATCCAAACTCCTCCCAGCTGCTCTGTAACATCTATTTGTCTTTGTCCCCGGGCGAAGTAACAGCATATAGATGGTTCAAATTTCTTACTAAATCGCGTAACGTGTCCTATCGTTTGTATTTGTTAAAATCCTTACCTCATAAGGCAGGCACTGGAATTCTCACAGAGACGTGATTATTTAAAGCCTAGGTCACAACCGGACGTACAATTTTTTGGCCGTGCGATTTTTGGCGTTTCCCAAATCGCTGTGTTTTTTTTGTTCGTGGAGAAAGACACACGCTGGCCGTAAGTTTGTCTTGCAACCTGAAAAAAACGTAAGCGCCCGTAGAATTTGTTTAACATGACAAAGAACCTCTGTGGCCGGTCTGCGGCTCGAAAATCAGCACATCACACGCGCCCTCCGTGCGTTTCTTGCACGTAGACCGGTCGTAGGCGCACGTACAGCCGGTTGTGACCGAGGCTTAATGTTGAGAGACGCCCTCAACTCATTTTTATTACTTCTGGTCATTTTGAACTTCGAGATCAAAACAAAGCACTCCATTAGGCAGTGTTTTAATCTCCGAGAGCCAAACAAACCGCTAATCCTGGACCGTGAGGGCTGATCAGTGGCACGCCTGCGGTCGGGGAAACGCCGAGCTCAGCAAAACTGCACTCCGGAGTGAGCGAGAGAGAAACAGTGCAGGGAGGAAAGAGAGCGATACTGCGCTGAACGACAAAGCAGTGCCTCTTTAAATCAATGGAGAGATGAAGGAAAGGAGCGATAGTGCAGGACTGAGGAATTAGAGAACTGAGCTTAGTCCTGAGACTAAAATCAGCCGTCTTGGTTTTGTCACGAACACGAGTGGAACTTTATTCGGGCTAGTCTCGGGTTTGGCTGATGAACCAAGCCAAGACTGGAACATCGTTTTCATGAACAAGTACATATATGTTATTTCCCAGCTGGGAGGTCCGTATGGTGAAATACCGTGACCGAGATCTTGAAAGTACTGAGCGAGGCCTCTGGGCTGAGGTCAGTATTCAAGGCCGAGGTCACGGTATTTCACCATACGGACCAACCTTAAGCTGGTAAATTATATATATATATATATATATATATATATATATATATATACACACATTTTTTTTTTTTTTGCTAAATTCTAACAGAAAACGAGAGCGCCCGAAAGGGAAAACCGAGCCGAGCCGCCATTTTGAATCCTCATTCACGGCTGTAATGCAAATTGCTTCCTCCTCGGTATACAAGTGCACTTCCATGGCAGGAAAAAAAACTACATTTTGCCGCCTATGTAGTCCCCTATTTATACAAAACTGAGTCATTCAGGATTCAGCCATGTTTTTGCTCGGTGTTAGCAACAGTTAGAGGTTTTTAGCTTTCTCCTGAAATGTTTTCTTTTATTTCTTCTTCCTCAGGGTAGTAAAACTCGCTTTCGCTGTGAACACTGTCGTTATCGCTATCCATGATGTAAAATTAATGCTATTTTGCTGAGAAATGCTGGCAAACATTTATAAGATTTTTGATAATCTGATAAATAAATCTTATAAAAAAGATAAATGTTGACAAAAATTGCTACTATGTTTGTTGTCGTTGCGAACAAGTGAGTCGCCAGAGTCCGTACCCGGGGTCCGTACCGTAGGACACGGACCCGCTTGCCAGCCAATCAGAGCGCGGGATTTGATGGAAACTGGACTGCGAAAATAATGTGTAATATTCTTGCTACAGTCTAACACAGACACGTCTCTCTCTGCATGGGGAGTTAGAGCACATAAATTTCAAGTGGATAGGTTTTTCAAAACGCTTAATTCCTGAATGTTTGAAGAATGACGTCATTTGAACTCCCCCATGTAACGATATGAAATAGGAAGACTTGCTAGAAGAACGGCCTACGCTTAATGTATTATGTACATCTGGGTGCTTATTTATATAAAATGATAGAAACAAAGTCGAGGAGTTTGTTTTCATTAATTCAAGAGAAAGCTAATGTCAGGTTAGGAAAATACTCCAAACGACATTAAGACGCCTGAACATCTGGTCTCGGTCTTGACGTGGATTCGGTCTCGCCCCATGTCACGCACTGCCTTGGCTCGGACTCCACGGGCGACAGGCTTGGTCTTGACTCCTGTGTCGGCTCATGCTAGGATGATAGTTTTGTCTTTCATGATGGTCAGATTAGGCGACCACAGTGCCAGAAATTCCTGTGTCTTAAGCTGGGCAGACACTGTGCGATTTTTTCAGTCGCGGTATTCATCTGCTGCTCACACTGTACGAGTGAATCGCAGGGGTAAACAGCACGCAGCTTACGATTCCTGTTCTCACACTATACGATCCGATGCGATCTGACTGCTCACGCTGTACTTCCATACACGACTCGTCGGATTCTTGTATCTGGAACTGCAACGTGAAAAAGAAGAAGAGGAGACCGGAAGTCTCTGTTTTCTCTTCCGTATCTGTGTTCGCATGTGTAGTGTGACAGGTTGAGGTAAATCGGCTCGTGACGCTGCTTCAACAGTGCGATTAGCCTCACGATGGGCGACCAGGATTTCAAACAGGTTTGATTTTCATCCGATCAATCGGGAGGAGGTCGTGAGGTGTTAATCACTTGTCGTTACCCCATGTATACTACACGATCCGAGATGCACGACTGAGCCAAAACTCGGCCCGATCTCCAAAATAGTCGCACGAGTGAAAATTGTGTCAAAATCGGGCCAAAAATCGCACAGTGTATGCCCAGCATTAGTCAGGAGACTGGCAACACTACAAGTTTGATTCTGACCAATCAATCACGCTCATACTCAAGCTCGCACGAGGTCATCGGGGGGAAAAAATGGGTCGAGAAATCATCAGTGACGGCCATCAAGGAAACTAGGCCAGAATATACAAAAATAAATAAATTCATGGGGCGTCCCAAACGCATACTTGCCAACCATCGGTGAATGAAAAGTGGTAGACCAGGTTGTGCCTTTCCGGGGATTTTTTTTTTAAGAGAAAAAAAATGTGTAAAATGGTGAATTCTCCTACATTCTGGAGTGCCATATATAAAGAAACCCGATCGAAAAAAATCAGAACGACATGCTTGAACAAACTTTAACCAAGCCGCCTTGAACTTGTCATAGCAAATCTTTTTTTTTCCTTCTTCAGAGTTTTCATTGTTCATGATCACCAGCGTGTTTATTTTATTTTATTTTTTACAAGTACTGGTGCGATTTGTGATAATGCGTGACCTCATGGCTGACTGGCGAGAACCAGAATGAGAACCAATGGAATGGCGTGATAGAGCGAAACGATTTAGATTCATCATCATGTTTGCATCATTCCATTGGCTCTCGGCTTCACTTAACTATCTGACGCTATATCCTTGTATCCCGTGTGCCGAAAACAGCTGAAGCGAGATCGGAAAACCGAATCCAAGTGTTCACGGATTATTTTGTAATGCGGTTAGTCTGGTTAACACCAGACCATATCACAAGTGAAATATGGTCTGGAATCCGCCTATTGAATTTCTCGTAGGGGAGGTGTGGTTTACGATTGTCAACGGCCGTTTATTGGACGTTGCGAATGTCTATCATTTGGCGTATACGTAGCCCATGGCCAATCATGGCAGTTGTACCCGGTGACGTAGTTAGAGCGACGAAGAGGCGAAGAAGAGAAGGAAAGAGAAAGAGAAGGCAAAACAAAAATAGGAAAACAATGGCACCGAACGATTACTGCCGTTTGTGCAAGACAAATATGAGAGAAGCTGGACCCTCCGTATTTGGACATTCAACGCCATGTTAAACGTGATCCGTAAACAGTCCCAAATAAACTACAAGCTTCCGTTTGTTGAGTAGTACGCGTCACCGTCTTTCCACCCCTCCCCACTCTCTGATTGGCTCCCTAACTCAGGCGAGCCTTTAGACCATAGTTTCCATGCTGTCTTTTCAGATCGGAACGATTGTGCAAAGCAGCATGGGATTTCCCAGGCTATAATGCGGTAGTTTTTAGAACTAAAAGTCGTAGGTGATATTCACCTGTCAAAATCGGTAGAGTCGGCAAGTACGCAAATGCTGCATTGCTGTTCATCGATTACATCATACGACAAGTCTGTTTGCCACAACGCTGGAAATTTGTCAGCCGTGACAAAACCAGTCTGAATCTGTTTATGGCTGAGGACTACAGTCGACTGGCTAACTTTAGGACTGCGGTTGTCATGAACAGTTTTGCACTCAAGTTTCCATCAGTTGAAGAATTATAACATTAACGAAACTGACTTCATGTTAAAACTGTTAATGTTGTCTGTTATCACTCAAATGAGGATGGGTTCCCTTTTGAGTCTGGTTCCTCTCAATGTTTCTTCCTCATGTCGTCTGAAGGAGCTTTTCCTTGCCACCGTCGCCACAGGCGTGCTCATTGGGGATAGATTAGGGATAAAATTAGCTCGTCTTTAAAGTCATCCAAATTCTGTATAAAGCTGCTTTGCGACTGTGGCAGTGGGGGCGTGGTCAAGTGTCAGTCTGTGACCGGAGGGCGGAGTCAGGGAAGGTAAGTGGCAGAATCACTACACCGGAGGTGAATTAACCTGTTTGTGTGTCTCCCCAGCTACCGCGCCCTATATAAGGAGAGAGAGAGAGCAGAGGAAGAGCGCTCTCCCGACCAGAACATACACGTGTGTGTGGCGTGTGTATGAGTAAATGTGTCGAAGCTGAAAAGCTGACAATAAAAGAGTTATTGAGAACTCAGTACTGGCCTGCCGTGCTTCTGTGCTCCACCCACCTAGAACACTTGCTACAGCGACAATGTCTATTGTTAAAAGCGCGATAGAAATAAACTTGACTCTGCGTAGTCGGATCCTGGTATCGGGTGGTCTAGAACCCAAGACTATGAGAAAAAGCCACCTTTATTTGTCAAATGTACACTTTAGCACAGTGAAAGTCCTCCTCTGCATTTAACCCATCTGAAGCAGTGAACACACACGTGAGCAATGAATGCGTGTGTATGCGCGCACACATACCCAGAGCAGTTGGCGGCTATGCTTCGGCACCCAGGGAGCAGTTGGGGGTGAGGCGCCTTGCTCAAGGGCAGCATGGTGGTGTAGTGGTTAGCGCTGTCGCCTCACAGCAAGAAGGTTCTGGGTTCGAGCCTAGCAGCCGGCGAGGGCCTTTCTGTGCGGAGTTTGCATGTTCTCCCCGTGTCTGCGTGGGTTTCCTCTGGGTGCTCCGGTTTCCCCCACAGTCCAAAGACATGCAGGTTAGGCTAAGATGGGGCGGCCTTGGGCTGAAGTGCCCTTGAGCAAGGTACCCCGGGTGCTCGAGTGTGGCTGCCCACTGCTCTGGGTGTGTGTGTGTGTGTGTGTGTGTGTGTGTGTGTGTGTGTGTGTGTGTGTGTGTGTTCACTGCTTCAGATGGGTTAAAAGGCTAAATTCAGGAGCAAGATCAATGTAATTCTCCTATTTTATATTAAACTTTGGTCAAATATCTGTCACATTTTGTGCAATTTTTTTTACCTTGCGCAATACCAGAAAAATTCAGTTGAAATCAAGCCATTTGAGGCGAATTGGTCCGCCTCTGAAAAAACTTGGCATTTGGATTTCCCGGCAAACAATGATTTTCGTGACGTCGCGTGCGGGACGCCTCCCTCTGAATCCTACGTCAGCGCTGGTTTGTTTATGAGAAAACGACCTGGTGGTTTTCTGCAAATTTCTTCAACGCTATCGTGTAATTATTAAAATGGTTAACAGATGTATCGTAGGAGGGTGTAGCAACACCAATCTTGATGGGATTAGTACTCATCGTTTCCCAAAAGCCCGGACAATGAGAGAGAAATGGGAGCGCTTGGTCTACACAGGCTGTGCACTGAAACCGTGCAAAGCTCGTGCAGCCTGCTGGCGCTTCCGCAGGTGACGTCACGAATCTGGCTCCAGACTCTCTTGGGATTTTTCCAGACGCGTTTTGTCATTTTATTTTTTTCTGCTGTAGACAGATGGCCTTGTGCAAAATTTCCCTTCTGGATGAGTGTGTAAAGGGACAGACTTTCATATATAAAAGAAAAAAAAAAGGTCCAGAATATGCCCTTTAAAACCATGTTGTTTTGTGCGTTTTCACGACATTCGAGTTGAATGTTAAAGTGACCCAGATCGATGTATTAAAAAGATGAATAGTACCCTGTGGAGCTAGAATAACCCCTCGCTACTTGAATCACACGCTGTATTGCCCGCTGCCTCATGCCTGTGAAGGAGAATCAGATAATGTTTACACTTGGGTACGGAAATAGCTAAAGTTTATCCTCATTATAATATTATAACGAACAAGGTCGCAACAAACATGGCGGAACCGGTGGCCTCCGACACAGAAGTGAGCGCTCGAGAACAAGAATATTTACTCGGCTTGTCCACTGTGTTTTTCTCTCCTCTCTTTTCTGGTGCATTTTGTCTCGGACAATGTCAGATACTTCCTTAAAATCATTGGCTTTTTTGTCTCGATTTAGGAGTCTTCGTTCGATCTGGGTGATCCGCCATGTTTGCCGTGGCTCCGTGATCGCGACCTCACGTGACTTTTCCGAACCGGCTGCCGAATGCGCGGTTTGTAAAGAGACTAAGGGTGTATTCAGACCAGGATAGTTCGATAGTTCACTTGGTTTGGTCCGAACCAAATGTTTTTTTTTTTTTTCTTTCATTTTGGTGCGGTTTGCTTTCACACTGTACATTTTAGTAAGCGGACCAAAATCCGTCAACAAAGCCACACGCCCTGAGGTCGTTCAGCTATTGGTCAGAGACGACACGCGCACAAAGCGTTAAAGGCCCGGTCCCACTGGCCGATGGACACAAAACGTATGCAAAAAGGACACAGCGGACGAGCAAAATTTCGGGGGTGGCTCTATCCGTTTTCATCCGCTCCAGAAATGGACAAAATTGGCGAAAATTTGCGAAAACAGAACAGAAAAGAACGGACGTGGGTAGTATATAGCGGGGATGTTAAACGCATGTTCATAGGAAGCCTAGCGGATGGAAGTGGATGACAGCTCCGAAGGGGTTACCGGTGATAACTGAGAAGCGGACGCATAGCAGAAAGAGCAGATGCATAGCAGATGAAGGGGATGCATCACGTACGCCTAACGGAAACAAAGGGGATGTTGCGCGGATGTATATCGGATGCAGACCGTTCACTGCGCATGCGGGGGGTATGAATTGCGTCTGCTCTGCGGATATAAAGGGATGCAGCACGCACGCCGTCAGCATAAAGCGGAAAGACGTGCTGGCGGCTACATCGATACATCTCTACTACTAGATGATTTTCTCCCCCTTTTTATACAAAATATCGATTGTCCGCTAAGTGTCCTTCTACATACTCTAGACATACTCCAGACATCCTAAATATACGAGATACATCCCAGATATAAACGCTTTGTCCGTTTTGAATACTTTATATACGAGATGCATACGCTTACATCCTTTCTATTTCCGTGCTACTAACGATGAATAGACGTTTCATGTACCTTATCTTTCCTCCCTCTTTCCGTTTTCAGCTGCAGCGGATGTGAGTTGCGAGGATGCCCAGAGGATGCAGAGAGGATACAGCAGACGTTTAACGGATGATAACGGACATAGAACGTTTGTTGTTCGTATATGTCGCGGATTTACATCGTACACGGCGGAAAGTTCATCCGTTCTAAAAGTTTTGTGCAGCTCAAAACTTTTTGCGCGGATGAAATCACAGTGGACGGATGCTCGATGGATAGAGCGTATGAAGCACGTATGCAATGAGTACACAACGGATGCATAGCGTTTTCCAACGGATGGCAAAGATTTTTTTACGTTTTACATCCTCTTTGCATCCGTAAGTGCAGTGGGACCGGGCCTTAAGTTCAAAAGTAGTCATGGAGGCTTTCCGTGCTGTTATTCTTTCTAATGTCATCAAAGCTATATGTTTTTTCCAGTTTTTATTGTTTTCACAATTGTGCGATTACTATGCTGTTGTACAAGTAATTTATCAACGACGACGACAAAGGGCAAGGCGGCTACGGAGGATAGCGCTGATGAGTGCACATCAGTTCTGGCTCTTCACGCAATAGATGAATTTCTTTTTTGCGTCGCTAGTACCGCCACTTTTTGAAAGAATGTCCCTGATTTTAATGTAGGTCTGACGGAGTTTCTTCACTTTTAGCCGACATTGTTCTGGGGAGTGCGTGAACCCCTTCTCCTTCATTTTCTCACTGAATACAGCAAACACGTCGGCATTTTTGTGTGTTCTCTCCAAAAGCTCAGATATGTGAACATCTGCCCATATATCCACAAGGGTACGCGTTTCTTCCTCGGCCCACGTTTGCCCCTACTCATTTTTTGTACTCCGTAGTCTAGCCTACCACTGGTCTGAATGACTGAACGACTGTTGTAAGGTTCCCTTGACAACCGAAACAGTGTTTGCACTTTGCGGTGGAGTGTCAAGACTCTGTTTCCCATAATGCTCGACAAACGACGGAAGCTCCCGAGGTACAAAAAAGCAAAACTGTTGGATTAGGTCCGGTCTGCTTTCACACCTCCAAAAGATCCGCACCAAAGTTCCTTTGGTCCGGACCGAGTCCGACCCTGCAGCTCGGTCTCGGTCCGCTTGTTTGGTCCGGACCAGAGTTCGGTGGTTTGTATTCAGACCAACCCAAAAGGTTCGGACCAAGGGAAATTTGGTTCGTTTGGTCCGGACCAAACATAGGTGTGAATACGCCATAACACATGGTTAGGACACCCCGCATTAGGAAATAAAATGTATTGAAACAAGATGACGCGTACCAGCTATGGGGATGGGTATCAGCTAGAACAATTCAGAAAGGGGATTAAATGATTCCTGAACCAGCACATCGCCTCTCAGTCAGTGGGTGTCGCCGCAGTCACTCCTGCATACGGTACGATGATGTCCGTGTGTACCCTCGGACAAGAGACGATGCGATTGGTCACACAGTCTTTATTTTATTTTTTTCTGCTGTAGACAGATAGCCTTGTGTAAAATTACCCTTCTGGATGAGTGTGTAAAGGGACATACTTTCATATTAAAAAAAAAAAACACAAAATTGGTCCAGAATATGCACTTTAAATGCAGAGAATTAATCTCACTGTGCTTGAAGTGTGCATGAGACAAATAAAGGTTTCTTCTTCTTCTTCAGCCATGATAGAGACGGAGGTTAACGTGCTGTTCATTCACTCAACTCCGCTCACATTTTTCCTGCCGGTCCCAGGAATCAAACCGGCGACCCTTTGGACCCAAAAGGAATTGAGTAAAGGAACACGAGCACAGTGCCAAGTGGAGCAGCAACAGCGCACACAGGAGTAAAGTGAGCTACTGTGTAAAGGCGCATTAGTGTTTACTCAGTCAGAGGTCTACTGCACTGCCAAGCAAAACAGTGCCCTTCGGAGAAAGGAGCAGTTTATGAAGTCAAGGTCCAGTATTTCCCTGAAATATTAAAAAAAAAGTCTTTCACATTCCAGCCTGAATTTTATCATCTGAAATGAGGTTTGAAAACTTAATCTTTGGATTTTTTTTTTTAAACCCAAAACCAGGTTGATGGAAATCTTTCCTAGTAAGTGCCCTACAAAAAAAAAAAAAAACACTACTGAATGAGCTAGACTCAAACAAACCTACTCAAAGCAAGGAAAAAGAGTTTACACTACAAGACTGGAGGATAAATAAACAAAAAAAAAGTAAAATATATTTTATTCACAAAGCCCAGACTAAAACTTTCACAATCGTTCTTCTCCGATTCCTTTCTGTCCTGATAAATCATCCGACCTGCTCAGACCTTGTGAGTGACAGACCGCTCGAGCCAATCAGAGACCGGGATCGGTGATCTCTAACCAATAGCGAAGCAGCATTTCTGTTTACGACCCGCCTGTCAGTTTCCGGACTCTGCCGCTGTCCTGAGTCTGTGGCTAATAATTGTTGGCTAGGCCTTAATGAAACGCACCAAAGAAGAAAGTGTGAAGCCGAATGTACTTAAATTACAAGCAAACAACAAGTCCATTATCCAGCCATGTCCTGCTGCGAGCGCAGGAGGAAAGAATCCCCTCTGTGAGAGTTTATTCGGCTGTAGAGAGCGCTGCTAGCGCACTGCTTTAACTTAAGCGCCGCCATTAGCCTGCCGATTTGTAGACACACGAGTTGTATTTAATCCCAATCAGGAAATAAACTGCTTTACCTGGGTGCATTTCCGGTCTCGTCTATTCGATTCATTTCCCCGCAGCTGAAGGAAATGCCCATCGCGCCCTGGAGCAGGAAACCCAGCGCTCCTTACCCGCTGGAGTGCAGAGTTGGGAAAGTCAATATGGAAAGCCCTAAGGGCCAAAACTCAGCCAAGCGCCAAACCAGGTGGAGATCTGAGCGCCACGCCCACCTCTCCATTCATCAGGACTACCACTAGGACAGGCTTAGGTGGGGTTTACATTAGACCGTATCAGCGGATCATCAGATTAACGTTTTTAAAACGATTAGCGAGCACACAGCAACACCAATACACGGATACGCTCGGCTCCGCAGGCATCCTGCGCTCCAAATCACTCCGCCCTGAACAGCGAGTGCCCTCTGGAGGGTGCGCACTCCGGCCCTGCGCAGCTCACAGAGCGCGCGAGTGAAGCGCACGAGCAGTGATTCGGGACTGAGCCGCTGTGTGTGTGATCTCAGCGCATATCACTTACCACTTGCAAGTGGAAGGATGGCAAGCCTAAAGACAATCATAACTACACAATGGGCAGTATTTGCATCAGTATTTGCAGTATTTTCATACTTTTATACTCTTTAATGAAAGGTGATACAAGGCGGAAGTCCGCGCCGTTTTCCAGCAGTCGCGTCACATGACCAACGCCAGCGAATCAGGAAGGTGGATGTCACAGTGACGTTGTCCAATGAGACGCCAGCTAGAGCTCAGCACAGCGTATCCGCGTATTCTGAATGTTTACACAGCACCGGACCAGACACGATCTGGATTGAATACGTGGACGCTGGCGGATTCCCGTTTCCCGGCGTTTCCAGGCGTTTTAATGTAAACGGACAGTGCATCCGCGAAGAAAACGAGACAGATACAGTCTAATGTAAACTTGGCCTCATAGTCTCTGTTACCCCTTTTCCACCAAATCAGTTCCAGGGCTGGTTCGGGGCCGGTGCTGGTGCTGGTTCACAACTCATTCAGCTTGCGAGCCAGCTGAGAACCAGTTTGCTTTTCCATAGCTCACGGTGCTAAGCAGAGCCACATCATTACGTCGCTGTATACGTCAGTTACGTCACTACGTTTGCATAAACCTTGGCGCGAATATCGAAGCAAAAACAACACGGAAGAAGCAGCAGCAACAACAACAATAATAATAATAATAATAATAATAATGCATGACTTCGCGTTTGTACAGCTGCTGCTTCTCGTCACTTAAAGTGCCATTCCACCATTGGATGTATTCTTTGGCATAAAATACAATATATTTTATGACAACATGACTAGACAGAGAAATCTTTTAGCTTCAAAATGATATATCAAACATAATTTTTTGACAACGACAAGTATATTAATTTTGCGACCAAAGTCACCTACCCTTTTAATTCCCGCGCGGTAGTGAAACGTGATGTCATCGGCAGGTTCCCCTTCTTGTGTACCACGTGTCGGTCTATTTTTAGACCAGGAAACCCCCAAAGTGAGAGAGTCATTTCTCCTCGTATATGGGGGCCAAAAAAATTGCGCAAAATTTTGAGTTAATCTTTCAGTTAGATAGATTTATTGGTATTAGCTAGATTTATTGGTATTATTTTTATCGTGTTCTATCTGCCATTGCTGATAATATGTGCCACGTCACACATCACGTGGTACACAAGAAGGGGAACCTGCCGATGACATCACGCGCGGAAATTAAAAGGGTAGGTGACTTTGGTCGCAAAATTAATATACTTGTCATTGTCAAAAAATTATGTTTGATATATCATTTTGAAGCTAAAAGATTTCTCTATCTAGTGATACCATTTATATATGTTGTCAAAATATATTGTATTTTATGCCAAAGAATACATCCAATGGTGGAATGGCACTTTAAAAATGGCGATCTTTCGCGGTCTTGTTATTGTTGTTGGTCTTAACAACTCTGCACACCCCCCCCCCCCCCCCCCCCCCCCGCTGACGTAAGCGGTTCTTTCCTCTGGCCCAGCAGAGAGTTGGTGCTAGCCTGGAACCGTTTTTTCTGGCCCCAGAGCCAGTTCTTTGTCAGTGGAAACAGAAAACCCGGTTCCAAACTAAGCACTGGCCCTGAACCAGCCCTGGAACTGCTTTGGTGGAAAAGGGGCAATAGGGGTTTGTTTGTTTGTTTGTTTGTTTGTTTGTTTGTTTGGGTTTGTTTGTTTTATCCGTAACCGCTTATCCCGTGCGGAGTCGCAGGCGGCAAGCTGGAGCCTATCCCAGCTGACCATGGGCGACGGGCAGGGGCGTGTGCTCGTGAAACCCCCATTGTCAGACCACACATTTGTTCAATAGCTGCATAAGAATATTCGAAGAAATATGTTATTTCCCAGCTGGGAGGTCCGTATGGTGAAATACCGTGACCGAGGTCTTGAAAGTACTGAGCGAGGCCTCTGGGCCGAGGTCAGTATTCAAGGCTGAGGTCACGGTATTTCACCTAAGCTGGTAAATAATATATTTATTTTTTTCTTTACCAAATTCTAACAGAAAACGAGAGCGCCCGAAAGGGAAAACCGAGCCGAGCCGCCATTTTGAATCCTCATTCACGGCTGTAATGCAAATGGCTTCCTCCTCGGTATACAAGTGCACTTCCATGGCAGGAAAAAAACTACATTTTGCCGCCTATGTAGTCCCTTATTTATACCAATAAGAGTCATTCAGGATTCAGCCATGTTTTTGCTCGGCGTTAGCAAATTAGAGGTTTTTAGCTTTCTCCTGAAATGTTTTCTTTTATTTCTTCTTCCTCAGGGTAGTAAAACTCGCTTTCGCTGTGAACACTGTCGTTATCGCTATCCATGCTGTAAAATTAATGCTATTCTCCTGAGAAATGCTGGCAAAAATTACTAAGATTTTTGATAATCTTATAAATAAATCTTATAAAAAAAGATAAAATGTTGACAAAAATTGCTACTGTTTGTTGTTGTTGTGAACGAGCGAGTCGCCAGAGGTCCCTAACCGGGGTCCGTATCGTAGGATATGGACCCGCTCGCCAGCCAATCAGAGCGCGGGATTTGGACCGTGAAAAAAAAATATATATGTTATTTCCCAGCTGAGAGGTCTGTATCGTGAAATACCGTGACCGAGGTCTTCAAAGTACTGAGCGAGGCCCTCTGGGACGAGGTCAGTATTCAAGGCCGAGGTCACGGTATTTCGCCACACGGACCGACCTTAAGCTGGTAAATAATATATTTATTTTTTCTTTACCAAATTCTAACAGAAAACGAGAGCGCCCGAAAGGGAAAACCGAGCCGAGCCGCCATTTTGAATCCTCATTCACGGCTGTAATGCAAATGGCTTCCTCCTCGGTATACAAGTGCACTTCCATGGCAGGAAAAAACTACATTTTGCCGCCCATGTAGTCCCCTATTTATACAAAACTGAGTCATTCAGGATTCAGCCATGTTTTTGCTCGGCGTCAGCAACAGTTAGTGGTTTGTAGCTTTCTCCTGAAATGTTTTATTTTATTTCTTCTTCCTCAGGGTAGTAAAACTCGCTTTCGCTGTGAACACTGCCGTTATCGCTATCCATGCTGTAAAATTAATGCTATTATACTGAGAAATGCTGGCAAAAATCTTATAAATTGTTGATAATCTTTTAAATAAATCTTATTTAAAAAAAAGATAAATGTTGACAAAAAATGCTACTGTGTTTGTTGTTGTTGTTGTTGTTGTTGTGAATGAGTGAGTCGCCAGAGATCTGTAACCGGGGTCCGTACCATAGGATACGGACCTGCTCGCCAGCCAATCAGAGCGCAGGATTTGGACCGCGAAAAAAATAAGAAACCTTTATTTGTCACATGCACACTTCAAGCACAGTGCAATTCATCCTCTGCATTTAACCCATCAGAAGCAGTGAACACACAAACACACACACACACACACACACACAGAGCAGTGGACAGCCACACTACAGCACCCGGGGAACAGTCAGGGGTTAGGTACCTTGCTCAAGGGCACCTCAGCCCATGGCCGCCCCACATTAACCTAACTGCATGTCTTTGGACTGAGGGGGAAACCGGAGCAAACCCACGCAGACACAGGGAGAACATGCAAACTCCACACAGAAAGGCCCTCGCCGGCCACTGGGTTCAAACCCAGAACCTTCTTGCTGTGAGGTGACTGTGCTAACCACTACACCACCATGCTGCCCAGTGTAATTTTTCTAACATTTTTTTTTTTAACTAGATTGTCACCGGGCGGCACAGTGGTGTAGTGGTTAGCACTGTCGCCTCACAGCAAGAAGGTTCTGGGTTCGAGCCCCGTGGCCGGCAAGGGCCTTTCTGTGCGGAGTTTGCATGTTCTCCCCGTGCCCGCGTGGGTTTCCTCCGGGTGCTCCGGTTTCCCCCACAGTCCAAAGACATGCAGGTTAGGTTAACTGGTGACTCTAAATTGACCGTAAGTGTGAATGTGTCTATGTGTCAGCCCTGCGATGACCTGGCGGCTTATCCAGGGTGTACCCCGCCTGTCACCCATAGTCAGCTGGGATAGGCTCCAGCTTGCTTGCGACCCTTTAGGACAGGATAAGCAGCTAGAGATAATGGATGGATGGATTGTCACCTCAGCCTCATTAGGGTTTCTATAACCTTGTATGGACTTCCTGTGGTTTGGGCGCGAAAACCCAGTTTGTCAGTGTGTGTGCGGGAGAGGCGGCTGTAAGTGCAGATATGTTAAAAAATACACAGTGCGATATGAGCATAAAGTGCGTGAAACGCACACAACAGGCAAACAGCAGGCAGAGTCGTATTCGAGGAAACAGGCAGGAGGTCAATCGAGGCGCGGACAGAATATCAGAGGCAAAACTATACAAGATCAAGGGACGAGAAACAGGAGTCGAAAAACCAGGAGGGTTCAACAAGAACAGGGACAGGAAACAAGGCTTTGCAAGGCACACTAGATGCGGCATAATACTTCGCATTGTCCTTGCATGGGTGCGGTCCTTAAATAACCCAAACATAGTTCATTGATTAAAGACAGGTGTTCTTTGTTAACGGCACGCGTGCTGGAGCTCGTTAAGCACGCGGGCAGGAGGCGCGCCTTCAGGTGCACAAGCCAAGGCGCGCAGGACTGACACAGTTCTGCGCAAGCGCAACACGATCACACTAGAAAGCATGTTCAAGCTGCCAGTGTAGCTGCAGTCTTTTTAGTTGCGAATTACGAGTATTTCCTCTTGTGTTAATAATTCGCCATGTCAAAACAAGCAAAACTTTCCTCCTTCTTTCGATGTGAAGAGAGGTAAGCAATTTATTATATATTTTTTCCATCAAAGTTGCATTTTGTGGCTTCGAAGCCAAGTTTTAGTGCCGTTTCTAGAACACAACATCAAGAAAACGTGGAAGAAACAGCAATAATGGAAGAGACAGTTTCTAAGCTACCTAAAACTAGCAATGGTAATTATTTTTTGTTACATAATGTACCCAGGCTGCCAGTCAGTGTGTGATCCCCCCTTTGAAAAATCCGACCTATGCCCCTGAGAGGCAGGGTACACCCTGGACAAGTCCCCAGCTCATCGCAGGACTAATACACACAGAGACACAAATAACCCTTCACACTCACTTTAGAGCCACCAATAGGCCATTTGCAGGAATTGGTCATGTGTCAATTTTCCCCATAGCAACAAGCCCGTGGTGGGCAAGCTAACTTGACATTCCTTGATGACCATAAGAGTTTGACTGGCAATGTGAAGCAATCCATTTCTATGATAGCTGGTTTTACCTTTTCTCCTGTCTTTTTTGACCCGCATTTTCTTGAGTACTTGGAAAAAGTTTGTGGTTTTAACTTCTGTTGTAAGTTAAAGCGAATCATTGGCCGTAAAAGAGAGGTTTTTTGGACTCAAGTTGGTCGCCGCCAAAAGAAATTCACGTGCGAAATGGCAGATTTCTCAGGTATGTTTTTACCTTATAATTTCTCCTTTTCTACCTTTATCATTTCCTTCCTGTAGTTTGCACCCTGTCCGGGCTTTTTGACCATGAGATCCTGCACTTTCGGCGGCGACCAACTTGAGTCCAAAAAACTCTCCTTTACGGCCGGTGATTCGCTTTAACTTACGACAGAAGTTAAAACCACAAACTTTTTCCAAGTACACACGAAAATTCAGGTCAAAAAAGACAGTAGAAAAGGTAAAAACAGCTATTATAGAAATGCTTTGCATCACCAGTCAAACTCTTATGGTCATCAAGGAATGTCAAGTTAGCTTGCCCACCACGGGCTTGTTGCTATGGGGAAAATTGGCATGTGACCAATTCCTGCAAATGGCCTATTAACCTAGCCTGCATATCTTTGGACGGTGGGAGGAAACCCACGAAGACACAGGGAGAACATGCAAACTCCTCTTTGTCAGCCGCTGGGCTCGAACCCAGAACCTTCTTGTTGCAAGGTGACAATGCTAACCACTACACCACCGTGCCACCCACATGGGGTAATTTCCTGTTTTACAGGTGCTGCCATGTGATTTTTATTTTCATCCAGATTGGCCATGTTTTTCTCCATCATCCTCCTCTGAGAAAACTACAACCCAAATACTTACAACACTGCAGTGGTTAGCACTGTCGCCTCACAGCAAGAACATTTCAGGTTCGAACCCTACAGCTGATGGGGGCCTTTCTGTGTGGAGTTTGCATACAGACTATCTGGAGCAGGAGTCTGTACAGTAGAAATGAGAGTCAAAGTCAGTGACACCGAATCACTTGGCCATTTGGTGCTGTGTTCGAATCTCATGCCTCTCTGTTTGATCACAACTCTGTGATCTACAGCAGATATAAAAAGTGTACACACCCCGTTAAAATGATAGGTTTTTCTCATCTCATTATCTGTAGCCACTTTATCCTGTTCTACAGGGTCGCAGGCAGGCTGGAGCCTATCCCAGCTGACTACGGGCGAAAGGCGGGGTACACCCTGGACAAGTCGCCAGGTCATCACAGGGCTGACACATAGACACAGACAACCATTCACACCTATGGTCAATTTAGAGTCACCAGTTAACCTAACCTGCATGTCTTTGGACTGTGGGGGAAACCGGAGCACCCGGAGGAAACCCACGCGGGCAACATGCAAACTCCACACAGAAAGGCCCTCGCCAGCCACGGGGCTCGAACCCGGACCTTCTTGCTGTGAGGCGATAACGCGAACCACTACACCACTTGAACTAATGCTTTGTTGAAGCACCTTTCGATTTAATTACAGCATTCAGTCTTTTTGGGTCAGAGTCTATCAGCCTGCCACATCTAGACTTGGCAATATTTGCCCACTCTTCCTTGCAAAAGCGCTCCAAATCTGTCAGATTGCGAGGGGAACTCTTGTCCACAGCCCTCTTCAGGTCACCCCACAGATTTTCAACTGGGTTTAGGTCTGGGCTCTGGCTGGGCCATTCCAAAACTTTAATTTTCTTCTGGTGAAGCCATTCTTTTGTTGATTTCGATGCATGCTTCGGGTCATTGTTGTGCTGAAAGATGAAATTCCTCTTTATCTTCAACTTTCTAGCAGACACCTGAAGGTTTTGGGCCAAAATTGACTGGTATTTAGAACTGTTCATAATTCCCTCCACCTTGACTAAAGCCCCTGTTCCAGCTGAAGAAAAACAACCCCAAAACATGATGCTGCCACCACCATGCTTCACCGGGGTTATGGGGTTTTGTTGGTGATGCGCAGTGTTGCTTTTGTGCCAAACATACCTTTTGGAATTGCGGCCAAAAAGTTCAACCGTGGTTTCATCAGACCATAACACATTTTCCCACATGCTTTTGGGAGAGTTGATATATTTGTTTTGCAAAATTTAGCCGGGCCTGGATGTTTTTCTTTGACCCTACCTCATAGTCCAGACATGTGGAGAATACAGGAGATTGTCATCACATGTAGTATGCAACCAGTATTTGCCAGAAATTCCTGCAGCTCCTTCAGTGTTGCTGTAGGCCTCTCGGCAGCCTCCCTGACCAGTTTTCATCTTGTCTTTTTCATCAATTTTGGAAGGACGTCCAGTTCTCAGTAATGTCACTGTTGTTCCATATTTTCTCCACTTCTTGATGCCTGTCTTCACTGTGCTCCATGGTATATCTAATGCCATGGAAATGTTTTTGTCCCCTTCTCCTGGCTGATACCTTTCAACAATGAGATCCCTTTGATGCTTTATAAGCTCTCTGTGAACCCTGGCTTTTGCTGGAGGATAAAACTGAGTAAATGTCTGAACTTTATTTGGGGTTAATCAGAGTCATTTTAATTGATGGCAGGCGTGAACCCAAAAAGACTGAATGCTGTAATTAAATCGAAAGGTGCTTCAACAAAGTATTAGTTTAAGGGTGTGCACACTTATGCAACCAGCTTATTGTACTTTTTTTAATGTTTTTTCCCCCTAACAGATTTGTTTGTTTTTCAACTGAATTGTACAGGTTCTAGGTCACATTAAAGGTGGGAAAAGTTTTGAAATTATTTATCAGGGTCTCTTTTTTTTTACATCAGAAAAACCTATCATTTTAACAGGGTGTGTACACTTTTTATATCCACTGTATGTGACAAATTAAATTAAAATGATTTAACCATTAACATTCATCAGCAACTTTAAAAAGAACTTGTTGTTGGTTCTAAGATTCCTGTTCTTGGCTGCAGGACTGGAACCCGATGTAGTCTTCTGCTGTTGCATGCTGAGATGCTTTTCTGCTCACCACGGTTGTAAAGAGTGATTATTGTATGTCCTTCCTGGCAGCTCGAACCAGTCTGGCCATTTTCCTCTTATCTCACTTATCAACAAGGCATTTGTTTTACCCACAGAACTGTCGCTCACTCACTCAGTGTTTTTTGTTTTTTGCACCATCCTGTCTGGGTAAACTCTAGAGACTGTTGTGTGTGAAAATCCCAGGAGATCAGCAGTTTCTGAAATACTCAAACCAGTCCATCTGGCTCAAACCAACACCCATGCCACAGTGAAAGAAAGTCACACTTTGAGATCACATGTATATTTTCCCCATTCTGATGTTTGAAGTGAACATGAACTGAAGCTCTTGATTTGTATCTGCATGATTTGATGCATTGTGCAGCGGTCAAGGGTTTGGCTGAGTAGCGAACCGGATCAAACAGCAGGTGGACGGGTGTTCCGAATAAAGTGGCCGGCAAGTGTAAGATCAATTCAATGGACTGTGATTTTGGTAAGGGTCTTCATTATGAGTTCACTCATAATGCATATATGTCTGCTCTTTGTTCACTCATAATGTACACATATCTGTTTCCTTTTTGTCCTTGCTCATATTTTTCTTTGTCTTGGCCTTGAGCTATGCTGAGTGAGTGTTCTTTGCTCATACACATCACAATAACACCGGTATATAAGCCAGCTGTCTCCAACTCTTTTGAGACAAAGATTACAGAGTGCCCAAGTTGTCTTTGCGCAAAGTAAACCATCTCTTTATTTAGATAATCTGGCTTTCAGTCTCCTGATTCTTGAGTCATCTTACTTCTGGTGAAACTGCAGTATTTTGCTCATCATCCAGAACCATAATTATGGCAACCTGAACGGGACGGTGATGTTTTCTGTCCGTGCACTGTGACAATCCAGATAACAAACAGCATGATCACCTGTCTGACCTGACCTGGTGATCCTGTTCCTGTGGTCCTGACAAACAAATGCCAGTGTGGGTGAGTGAGTCCGGATACATGTCAGTGATTTTCCATGAAAAAAAATTATTGACTTGCTCTAATGGGCGGCACGGTGGTGTAGTGGTTAGCGCTGTCGCCTCACAGCAAGAAGGTCCGGGTTCGAGCCCCGTGGCCGGCGAGGGCCTTTCTGTGTGGAGTTTGCATGTTCTCCCCGTGTCCGCGTGGGTTTCCTCCGGGTGCTCCGGTTTCCCCCACAGTCCAAAGACATGCAGGTTAGGTTAACTGGTGACTCTAAATTGAGCGTAGGTGTGAATGTGAGTGTGAATGGTTGTCTGTGTCTATGTGTCAGCCCTGTGATGACCTGGCGACTTGTCCAGGGTGTACCCCGCCTTTCGCCCGTAGTCAGCTGGGATAGGCTCCAGCTTGCCTGCGACCCTGCAGAACAGGATAAAGCAGCTACAGATAATGGATGGATGGATGGACTTGCTCTAATCAGTCTTGTAATGCATGCATGAGTGACCATACTGTCGATATTAAACACTTCCCAGTCACAAAACGAAGTGCTTCTGATACACTAAAGCCTCGGTCACAACCGGCCGTACGTGCTCCTACGGCCGGTCTACGTGCAAAAAACGCAAGAAACGCACAGAGGGCGCGCGTGTGACGTGCTGATTTTCGAGCCGTAGACTGGCCGCAGAGGTTCTTTGTCATGTCAAACAAACTCTATGGGCGCTTACGTTTTTTTCAGGTTGCAAGACAAACTTACGGCCAACGTGCGTCTTTCTCCACGAACAAAAAAAAAACGCAGCGATTTGGGAAACGCCAAAAATCGCACGGCCAAAAAATCGTACGTCCGGTTGTGACCTAGGCTTTAGTGACGATTGTCTTTACTGTATTTTCAGAATGTTTTGGAACCAGTGCCTCTTTAACCGCTTGGATGTCACGATCATGATCATGTGACCGTATGACAAAAACATCCGAGTTCACAGAAAATATAACGTAGTAGAAACTCACTCCTCCTGTAGCCATTTTATTGCTGTCCAGATGCAAGAGTTTTATCACTGAAGCAATTTATTACAGGCGTCTCCCTGACAAACTAATCCAATCCAAATAGGGCTTAACACGACTCAGGGTTCTAACTACTGTAGGGCTTTTCAGCGTATCGGGCCAATACGCAATGTTTCCTTACCGTTACGCCCACAATATTGCTGACACGCCTGTAAAAGTTGCCGCTACACAAATAAAAAGACTTGTCAATCTTGAAAAGGTGCTCTTTTGTTTAATTATCTCATTATCCCTATGCTGTGGTGACAGCGCACCGCCATGTTAATGTTTACAATCGGACAGACTCCATTCTCCGTCCACGTAAGCACCTAGTGCGTAGCTGCCCGAGTCGTTCTGTGTGGAGATTGTCACTGATCATGCGAAGGTTTACCTCCTTCATTATGCTGTGTTCGCGGTAAGTGCCATCCGTGTTAAGAGGCGCTTACGCACCAAGCATGTAACACGTCCCGGTCCCCAAGTTAGATCTGGATAGTCATGTATTGTAATTGAATGGCTGAAGCTGAAAATAAAGCTGACACTTGATGAAAATCAACTAGTTGTTTTATTCTTAGTCCATAAATATGTCACTAATATCTCATCTCATTATCTGTAGCCGCTTTATCCTGTCCTACAGGGTTGCAGGCAAGCTGGAGCCTAGCCCAGCTGACTACGGGCGAAAGGCGGGGTACACCCTGGACAAGTCGCCAGGTCATCACAGGGCTGACACATAGACACAGACAACCATTCACACTCACATTCACACCTACGCTCAATTTAGAGTCACCAGTTAACCTAACCTGCATGTCTTTGGACTGTGGGGGAAACCGGAGCACCCGGAGGAAACCCACGCGGACACGGGGAGAACATGCAAACTCCACACAGAAAGGCCCCCATCAGCCACAGGCCTCGAACCCGGACCTTCTTGCTGTGAGGCGACAGCGCTAACCACTACACCACCGTGCCGCCCTTATGAAATATTTAAAATTCAAATTCTTCAATCATTACTCTTATGTCTTGCAGGAACTTACGAAACCAAAACAGAGTATGACCGCAGCAATAAAACTTGGAGACCCAGTCGATGGTACAGTGGTGCAGTGTTGCATGTCCATGTGGGTTTCATCTGCATTCTTCAGTTTCCTTTCACCCCACAAACACCAGTGACACTCCTTTTCGACCAACAGGGAACAGGTTCTTGAACCGGGTCTGTTTAGGATACCTTGACCCTTGATGCCAGCTGGTGAACCTGCCCACATTCTCACCAGTTTTGAGCAGAACTGTTGTAATCAAGGACAGTTGCACAATTCAGAACAGGAGTAAACAGTAGTAGCAAAATAGTGGAACACACTGATCACCTGTGAGCGTTTGTTCTATTATTTTATGTTATTTGTTTTCAGTCCTCTCCAAACTCATGAAACACCCACTGATGTTATCACAGTTCTCGTTGGGAACACCAGCTATATTTTGTTTCCAGCTGGGAAATGGCTTTAAAGGATCTGAACCAATTTATTTTTGGTCGAAATGCTCTGAACGGTTCAAAATTTGGCGCATGAATCGGAACGGAACCCGTTCCCTGTTGGTTGTAAAAAGGGTATGAGTGGATTGGCTATTTCCTTTTCTGTGTCTTTTATCTGTTATGTCTTCATTTGGTTGTCTTTCTGTTTTGGCTTTTGGGAGTGTTGTTACTCTGTAAAGCATCCTTGGGTTGGTGAAAAGCACTATATAAATTAAACTTCTTAATGTTGTTGACTAAGATAAATTTGCCATGGCATCCCAGCCATTCAACTGAGGCCAAAATGACTGCAGAAGCTTTAATAAACTGCAACTATGAACTTCACCGACCAGCTGAAGATCCGATCTGAGCTCTTGAAATATTAGTTTCAATATTTGTCTGATGCTTTTTGTGTCAAATTAGCTTCTTCTGATGTAATACGACTGTTCTTAACAACAGCAAAATTATCATTTTATTACTCATTATCCTCATGATTAATCATAATAATAATAATAATAATAGTTGTTGATGATGATGATATTTTTACACATGAAGTGCTGCTTAAAGCAAAACAAATTAATTAATCAAAGAGTCTTTAAGAGATTAACTGTTTTAAAATAACTAAAAATCAGTAGTATTAAGTTAAAGTATTATTAAGTACTACATTAGGGCAGTACGGTGGTGTAGTGGTTAGCGCTGTCACCTCACAGCAAGAAGGTCCGGGCTCGAGCCCCGTGGCCGGCGAGGGCCTTTCTGTGCGGAGTTTGCATGTTCTCCCCGTGTCCGCGTGGGTTTCCTCTGGGTGCTCCGGTTTCCCCCACAGTCCAAAGACATGCAGGTTAGGTTAACTGGTGACTCTAAATTGACCGTAGGTGTGAATGTGAGTGTGAATGGTTGTCTGTGTCTATGTGTCAGCCCTGTGATGACCTGGCGACTTGTCCAGGGTGTACCCCGCCTCTCGCCCGTAGTCAGCTGGGATAGGCTCCAGCTTGCCTGCGACCCTGTAGAAGGATAAAGCGGCTACAGATAATGAGATGAGATGAAGTACTACATTACTTCAAATGAACATTAAAACATTGAGGGTGGCACGGTGGTGTAGTGGTTAACACAGTCGCCTCACAGCAAGAAGGTTCTGGGTTCGAGCCCAGCGGCCGACAGGGGCCTTTCTGTGTGGAGTTTGCATGTTCTCCCCGTGTCCGTGTGGGTTTCCTCCGGGTGCTCCGGTTTCCCCCACAGTCCAAAGACATGCAGGTTAGGTTAATTTCATTCCATTTATTTGATTAGGACATTTGCACATTAATCAGTGCATCAGTAAAAAACATCAATATAAATATGCCGGAGTTAGCATAGTCGCTAAATTTCATCCGTTGTCCTAAGGAAGGTATCATAAACCAAACAACAATAAAACAAACAATACAACATCACAAAACATGCAGACATTATACTCATACATCACAAACACAAAATACATATAAAAGTACAGAAAGTAAAACCAAGTTCACAATATACACCTGGAAATAAGATAATTAATGGGAGCAGGTCTGGCTTATTTTCAGCCACTGTTTAAGGGTCATTTTGAAGGTGTTGCTGTTGTCACACAGTCTGATATGAACTGGCAGTGTATTCCAGGACTGCGTTCCTCTAATGGACACCACCATTTGGCTGAATTTAGTTCTACGCCATTTCACTTCACAGTCCCCTTTTGTCAGTGCTCTTGTATTTACTCGTGAAGATTTTTTCTTTATGAAATCCTGTAATGGTGGAGAGGCTAGTCCATTCAAAACCTTAAAAATAAGACAGACTTCTAAAAACAACTGGTAGCTATCAAAGTCCAATATTTGGTATTTCTTAAAGGTCCCATGGCATGAAATTTTCACTTTCTGAGGTTTTTTAACGTTAAAATGAGTTCCTCTGACCTTCTTAAGTCACCCCAGTGGCTAGAAATGTCATAATGTGTAAACCAAACTATGCCCACCCTTTGTCAACATTTGAGAATGGCGCGTCAAAATGGCGCGTTGATAGGCTCTTCCCTTTACTACGTCAGCAAGGGAGATGATCCCCCCTCTGGATTCCCACCCACTGTATGGATTGCCCGCCCAGCTCAAAAGTTGCCACCATAGATACGTCACTTCAATTTTGTAGTGAGGAGACCATAGAGGACACAACAACATGGCACCACCTAAGTGAGCGAAACATGGAAATTGCGCTGTACATGGATGTGACAACACAGAAAGGAGTCTGTTTTTACTGCCGACGGGAGAGCCCCTGAAGACGCAGTGGCTTAATTTTATTTACTTTAATAATACGCTGTCGAGTCTACCTAAGACGGTGTATGTTTGTCGGAAGCATTTTCCTGATGAATGTTTCCACAACTTGGGACAGTACAGGGCAGGTTTTGCGCATCAACTGTCACTGAAGCCTGGGTCCGTACCAAGCATCCCTGCCGCATCAGCCACAAACACCGAACAAGTAAGTGTATAACTGTTAAGTCGTTTTGCCGTGTTTTAAAATCGGTGCGTTAGCCTTGCAATGGCTACATTAGCTGTGCAGCTAACCGCTTCCTGCAGTTAGCCAGGTACTCTGCGCTACAAAACTAAAGAGCATGCAGCATGCTCTGTTAAACTGAGTTTAGTCTGGAAATTGACTGTAACTTATGAGCTTATGTTTGACTATTGCTCCGCAATGCATGTCTTCTGTTGGATAAGCGATATGTTGCTGTAGTTGCTGCTTCTATCCTCTTTGGTTATGGAGTGCGTGTTCAAGCCTAGGGTATTATACGTTCGTAAACTACCACTCCGAACACTCTCACTCTCTGTTCTCTGTGTCACGTTGAGTTTATGAAAGGAGTCCGAGGGAGAACGCCCCCACCCTCTACCCTTCCCCGTCTCCATGCTTCTCATTAGCAAAACGACGCACTGGGAAAAGGGCTGAAATGGGGCTTTCTCCCAGGAGGCTATATCTACGTGCCGAGGGTTCATTTCGAGAAAGGCTGCGGATATAACATCCGGAAACCTCCACGAGCCCGTTTAAAGCATCAACAAACCACCATGCCATGGGTCCTTTAACAATGTTACAGTAGTGGTGATATATGGGCTTTTTATCAAGAACTTTAAGTGTTCTCTTGAAGAGAGACTTAATTGGTTTTAAAATGTTCTCTGATGTGTGTGACCATGTAGTGTAACAGTAGGAAATGTGAGTAAATATCATTGCATGCATATAGGTCTTTGCAGCCTCCATGGGTAGGAAAGGTCTTATGTGTTTAAAATTAGATAAACTAGCTTTAACTTTGTGTTACTTTTTTAACATGTTGCTTAAAATTAAGAGAAGAGTCAAAGGTTACCCCAAGATATTTAAAATGATCAACCACATCAAGTATCTCTCCATCTACCATAACTGATGGTTGCTGCCCCACTGTTGGTTGTCATGAAAAAAACATACATACAGTTTTTTTTTTGTATTCAGATGTAGGCAACAGTTTTGGAGCCAATGGGACACCGGCACCATGGCTCCTGAGAGTCTTGTAGCAGCTTCTTGCATAGAGTTTGCATGACAGTATAGTACAGTGTCATCAGCATATAGTTGTATTTTTATGTTTCTACAAACATCAGGTAGATCATTGACATATAAGCTAAATAAAACAGGACCCAATATTGAGCCCTGCGGAACTCCAGCAGAACAAGCGAGGTATGAAGACAATGAGACTACGTTCAGACTGCACCCTGAAATGACCCATATCTGATTTTTTTGCCCATATGCGACCTGTATCCGATTTGTTATTGACAATCTGAACGACACAGATCCGATTTTTTTCACATGCGACCCAGGCCGCTTGGATATGTGGTCCTAATTCCGATGCATATCCGTTACTTTCACATGCGACTGCAGTCTGACCGGACAGGTCGCATTCATGCGACCTACACGTCATCAACAAGAGACAAACGTCACTATTCTGCGTTGGCTAATCCCGCCTCTTTGGTGGAAAACAACAACAATGGTGGACGACAACTCGGCAGGCGGCCATGGAGATGCTGCAGAAACCTCTGAGGGCACCCAATGGAGGGACTGTGAGGTGCTTGAATTACATATTACGTAGATGTGCTTATTACGTGTCAATTTGCGCATGCGGGACACTTTTGGGTCATTTTCTGTTCATATTGGAGATCGCATACAAGTCTCATATAATTGGTAATGTGAACGGCCTAACAAAAAAATCTGATTTCACAAGAAATCGGATATGGGTCGTTTCAGGTTGCAGTCTGAACGTAGTGAGAGTCACCAATTTGAACTGCCTGTTTTCTGTCTGACAAGTATGACTTCATCCAGCAGAGGGCGCTATTTGAGAAGTTGAAATATGTTAATTTTGCAATAAGCAAATCATGATTGATTGTGTCAAAAGCACATTTTAAATCAAGAAATACGCTGACAACATAGCCACCCTGATCCAACATGCTCTTTAAGTTTTCTAGGAAATAGCAGGTAGCTGTCTCTGTGGAATGGAATTTCCTAAACCCAAATTGAATTGGATGGAGAGTGGCATAACCTTTATTTAAATGTTCTGTCAGTTTTGTAGTAACCCATCTCTCCGCTACTTTGGAAATGATGGGTAAAATACTTACTGGTCGGTAGTTTTCAGATTTAGTTTTGTCCTCCGACTTAAAGACTGGGGTGACCCTAGCAATCTTCCACGTTGATGGTACTATACCATGCTTTATGGATAGATTTACAAGATGTGCAATTGGGTCAGCAAACGCCTCCTTGTGGGTCTTTAAAAAATCACTAGTAAGACCAAATGGGGGCGGCACGGTGGTGTAGTGGTTAGCGCTGTTGCCTCACAGCAAGAAGGTCTGGGTTCGAGCCCCGTGGCCGGCAAGGGCCTTTCTGTGTGGAGTTTGCATGTTCTCCTCGTGTCCGCGTGGGTTTCCTCCGGGTGCTCCGGTGTCCCCCACAGTCCAAAGACATGCAGGTTAGGTTAACTGGTGACTCTAAATTGAGCGTAGGTGTGAATGTGAGTGTGAATGGTTGTCTGTGTCTGTGTCAGCCCTGTGATGACCTGGCGACTTGTCCAGGGTGTACCCCGCCTTTCGCCCGTAGTCAGCTGGGATAGGCTCCAGCTTGCCTGCGACCCTGTAGAACAGGATAAAGCGGCTACAGATAATGAGATGAGACGAGAAGACCAAATGTGTCTTTGGCCTTTGAACTTTTAAAAGATGATATTATTTTTATTACCTCTGGGACAGTTACTTCTTCTATGATAAATACTGGTTTACTTGCATCGACAGGATTATAAGGAATGTGTGAGCATTTTAAGTGTTTTGTGAGTTCCTGTATTGACTCAATAAAAAATCTGTTGAGGTCATTCACAATGATGTCTAGGTTGTCAATTAGCTTGCCATGTATTTGGAGTTGTAAATCACTAAGATAATTAGAGTTGTCCCTTCCCAATAGCTTATTTAGATTGTTCCATATTAGCTTTCCAATATGGGACGGCCTTGGACTGAGGTGCCCTTGAGCGAGGCACCGGATGCCCAACTGCTCCCTGGGCACTGTTAACATGGCTTCTCACTGCTCTGGGTACAGTGGTGCTTGAAAGTTTGTGAACCCTTTAGAATTTTCTATATTTCTGCATAAATATGACCTAATCCTGGGTTCGAGCCCCGGGGCCGGCGAGGGCCTTTCTGTGCGGAGTTTGCATGTTCTCCCCGTGTCCGCGTGGGTTTCCTCCGGGTGCTCCGGTTTCCCCCACAGTCCAAAGACATGCAGGTTAGGTTAACTGGTGACTCTAAATTGACCGTAGGTGTGAATGTGAGTGTGAATGGTTGTCTGTGTCTATGTGTCAGCCCTGTGATGACCTGGCGACTTGTCCAGGGTGTACCCCGCCTTTCGCCCATAGTCAGCTGGGATAGGCTCCAGCTTGCCTGCGACCCGGTAGAAGGATAAAGCGGCTAGAGATAATGAGATGAGATGAGAAATATGACCTAAAACATCATCAGATTTTCACACAAATCCTAAAAGTAGATAAAGAGAACCCAGTTAAACAAATGAGACAAAAATATTATACTTGGTCATTTATTTATTGAGGAAAATGATCCAATATTACATATCTGTGAGTGGCAAAAGTATGTGAACCTCTAGGATTAGCAGTTAATTTGAAGGTGAAATTAGAGTCAGGTGTTTTCAATCAATGGGATGACAATCAGGTGTGAGTGGGCACCCTGTTTTATTTAAAGAACAGGGATCTATCAAAGTCTGATCTTCACAACACATGTTTGTGGAAGTGTATCATGGCACGAACAAAGGAGATTTCTGAGGACCTCAGAAAAAGCGTTGCTGATGCTCATCAGGCTGGAAAAGGTTACAAAACCATCTCTAAAGAGTTTGGACTCCACCAATCCACAGTCAGACAGATTGTGTACAAATGGAGGAAATTCACGACCATTGTTACCCTCCCCAGGAGTGGTCGACCAACAAAGATCACTCCAAGAGCAAAGCGTGTAATAGTCGGCGAGGTCACAAAGGACCCCAGGGTAACTTCTAAGCAACTGAAGGCCTCTCTCACATTGGCTAATGTTCATGAGTCCACCATCAGGAGAACACTGAACAATAATGGTGTGCATGGCAGGGTTGCAAGGAGAAAACCACTGCTCTCCAAAAAGAACATTGCTGCTTGTCTGCAGTTTGCTAAAGATCATGTGGACAAGCCAGAAGGCTATTGGAAAAATGTTTTGTGGACGGATGAGACCAAAATAGAACTTTTTGGTTTAAATGAGAAGCGTTATGTTTGGAGAAAGGAAAACACTGCATTCCAGCATAAGAACCTTATCCCATCTGTGAAACATGGTGGTGGTAGTATCATGGTTTGGGCCTGTTTTGCTGCATCTGGGCCAGGATGGCTTGCCATTGTTGATGGAACAATGAATTCTGAATTATGCCAGCGGATTCTAAAGGAAAATGTCAGGACATCTGTCCATGAACTGAATCTCAAGAGAAGGTGGGTCATGCAGCAAGACAACGACCCTAAACACACAAGTCGTTCTACCAAAGAATGGTTAAAGAAGAATAAAGTTAATGTTTTGGAATGGCCAAGTCAAAGTCCTGACCTTAATCCAATCGAAATGTTGTGGAAGGACCTGAAGCGAGCAGTTCATGTGAGGAAACCCACCAACATCCCAGAGTTGAAGCTGTTCTGTACGGAGGAATGGGCTAAAATTCCTCCAAGCCAGTGTGCAGGACTGATCAACAGTTACCGTAAATGTTTAGTTGCAGTTATTGCTGCACAAGGGGGTCACACCAGATACTGAAAGCAAAGGTTCACATACTTTTGCCACTCACAGATATGTAATATTGGATCATTTTCCTCAATAAATAAATTACCAATTATAATATGTTTGTCTCATTTGTTTAACTGGGTTCTCTTTATCTACTTTTAGGACTTGTGTGAAAATCTGATGATGTTTTAGGTCATATTTATGCAGAAATATAGAAAATTCTAAAGGGTTCACAAACTTTCAAGCACCACTGTATGTGTGTGTGCTCATCGCTTACATATGTGTGTGTTCACTGCTTCTGATGGGTTAAATACAGAGAGGAATTTCACAAGTGTGTGATGAATAAAGTTGAACTTTCTTTCTTTAAAAACATATCTATACGTGTGTGTATAACGAATCTAACTGTACTGTACTGGCTTCTTTATGTGGAAAAGCCAACAGAGTAAAGCTGAAAAACATGAAACATTTAACATTCACACTTGGTTTAGTGTTACAGTGTCTGAGTGCTTTTGCTGCTGTGAATGAAAAATTAATCACAGTGTCCTATTAAGAAGCTTCGGGTAATAAATATTTATGTTACACCGCCACCTAGTGTCCAACATCCCCTCACTGCAGCTATCTAATGTTCAACTTCACTGCACATTTCATTCATAGCATTTAGCAGACGCTTTTATCCAGAGTGATCTTCAACACACCCAGAGCAATTGGAGGTTAGACACCTTGCTCAAGGGCACTTCAGCCATTCCTGCTGGTCCAGGGAATCAAACCAGCAACCTTTTGGTTGCAAAGCTGTTTCTCTAACCATGAGGCCATGACTTCGCCAGGACAAGCCTTGCACAGGACAAGACAATTGTGTTGTATTTTAGTGTTGTGTATTTGTCATCAGAAGGTTGTGAGTTCAAATCTCAAGTCTGGAACCTTCAGGGAAAAAAAAAACATTTGAAGGAAATGTTCACAAATTGGCAGCATGGTGGTGTAGTGGTTAGCACTGTCACCTCACAGCAAGAAGGTTCTGGGTTTGAGCCCAGCAGCTGGCGAGGGCCTTTCTGTGTGGAGTTTGGATGTTGTCTGCGTGGGGTTCCTCCCACAGTCCAAAGACATGCAGGTTAGGCTAACTGGTGACTCTAAATTGACCGTAGGTGTGAATGTGAGTGTGAACGGTTGTCTGTGTCTATGTGTCAGCCCTGTGATGACCTGGCGACTTGTCCAGGGTGTACCCCGCCTCTCACCTGTAGTCAGTTGGGATAGGCTCCAGCTTGCCTGTGACCCTGGAGAACAGGATAAGCAGCTACAGATAATGGATGGATGTTTTACAAATTTAACCCCCCCCCCCCCCCCCCCCCCCAAAAAAAAAAAAAAAAATGTCTATCATGTCCCAAAGCTGTGCTCAGTATATCGTGTTCACCAAGTTATTTTGGCACTGGAGCTAATACTGCTAGATTGAACATGTCCATCACGGTCATTACACTGCAAAAAACTGAAAACTGAATTTGAGGAGAAAGTCCTTAATCGTAGTGAAGTTATCTTGCTGCATGGACAGATAATTTTACTTGACAAGACATCTTGGAATAAGTTGGTTACAATCTAGAACTAGTTTGAATAATCTCAGAGTTGGTGTTTTGTATTCTTCTAATAGGAAATACTAGATCGTTTCAACTATATTCAAGATCTCATCTCATCTCATTATCTGTAGCCGCTTTATCCTGTTCTACAGGGTCGCAGGCAAGCTGGAGCCTATCCCAGCTGACTACGGGCGAAAGGCGGGGTTCACCCTGGACAAGTCGCCAGGTCATCACAGGGCTGACACATAGACACAGACAACCATTCACACTCACATTCACACCTACGGTCAATTTAGAGTCACCAGTTAACCTAACCTGCATGTCTTTGGACTGTGGGGGAAACCGGAGCACCCAGAGGAAACCCACGCGGACATGGGGAGAACATGCAAACTCCGCACAGAAAGGCCTTCGCCGGCCACGGGGCTCGAACCCGGACCTTCTTGCTGTGAGGGGAAAGCGCTACACCACCGTGCCGCCCCCTATATTCAAGATATTCTAAGTTATTAAGATAGCATTTTTCAGTGTAGAAAAAAACCAAGACACCAACTCTGAGATTATTCAAACTAGTTCTAGATTGTAACCAATTTATTCTGAGGTGTCTTGTCAAGTAAAATTATCTGTCCATGCAGCAAGATAATTTCACTACTATTAAGCACTTTCTCCTCAAATTCAGTTTTCAGTTTTTTGCAGTGTAAGGGTTGTTTTTTCTTGATTTTGATTTTTTTTTAAATCTTGGAAGAAATATAAAATCATATGGTTACTTTTTATGTGCTGAAAGTTATTTATAATTGATCAGTTATGTTAGTTTAGGCAAGTCAGAAATCCCAGGATATCTGAATTCACCCTGAACAAAATAAATAAATACTTTTTTCAAACTTTTGTATAAATATGAAATCCTTAAAACTTTCTTGTTTCTCAGTTCATGCAGTGTTTTCAAATACTGATGCATTTCTATATTAAATTCTTCTATCCTTGGGTTCTTGTGGCGGGTTTTTTTTTGTTTCTTTCTTTGCTTTTTTTGGCTAAAACAGAAAGGTGTCAACATTAACTTTTTCAGTAGTTTGTGCTATAGTTGCAGCTCTTCTGTGGGATTGGACCATATGGGCTAGCCTTCGTGCCCCATGTGAATCAATGAGCTTTTGACACCCATGACCCTGTCGCCGGTTCACCATTTGTCCTTCCTTAGACCACTTTTGGTAGGTACTAACCACTGCATACCGGGAACACCCAACAAGATGTGCCATTTTGGAGATGCTCAGACCCAGTCATCTCGCCAGCACAATTTGGCCCTTTTCAAAGTCACTCAGATCCTTACAGTTGCCCATTTTTCCTACTTCCAACACATCAATTTCAATTTCGATGACTGTTCTCATCTCTTGCTGCCTAATTTATCCCATCCCTTGACAGGTGCCCAGAGCCGGATTAACATGACCAGGGGTACAAGTTGCTGTAGCCCCCCCCCCCCCCCCCCCCCCCCCCCCGGCCACCACCATCTTATCCCATCTACCTGTAAAGAACTGTCTATTTTCTACATTTTAAAGTTTTTTTTTTGTTTTTTTTTTATAAAGCTCAAAATGAAATTTTATAAAGCTCAAAAAGCTCAATAGAACTGTCACGTTGGGCTTTTTGCTGTTGCGTCTTGCGGCTTTTGAGCACCGCTCTCGTATTTCCTGTCACACATGTTCACTGTTCAACTGTGGAGTGACGTTGTGCGTGACATCTAATGTTTATATATGGAAGGCGGATTTGCCTCACCCAATCAGTGTCCGTTTATTTAAATATTCATTTTGAGCCAATGAATATGAAGGTTTTTCTTTCTTTTGACCAATTGGGGGCCCCCCTGCGAGGCAGGGGGCATGGGGGCCCCTAGGCTGAAGCCATATGAAGCCTGTGCGGTGTTCCGGGCGTGCAGGTGCCAGTGTAATGAGATATAGCAATGTTATTCATTTCACCTATCAGTGGTCATACTTATATGGCTGATTGGTGTATATTATGCCGTATATCTATTTTAACAGCACATTATAATCATGCATTAATCATCATTTTGAGTGACCTTTGCTTGTTCACCAACTCGATGGTGTGACGTCTTAATGGTTCTCATTCATGGTTATAGAAATGCAGGTTTATTAGATTAGATTAGATTAGATTAGATTAGATTAGATTAGATTAGATTAGATTAGATTAGATTAGATTAGATTAGATAAAACTTTATTGATCCCTTTGGGAGGGTTCCCTCAGGGAAATTAAGATTCCAGCAGCATCATTACAGATAAATAGAGAATAGAAATAGAGAAAAACTTCTAGATAAATTAAAATAAATTAAGTATTTACATATTCAAATATAAAAAGAATAAGATATGGGGAAGAGAGGAAGGGGAGGGGGGGAAGGGAAAAAGGGGGGCAGCAGGAGAGATATTGTGGAAACTACAATTTATTCATGTGTCAGTATTACAATATTACTGACTTTCCGTGTCAGGTCATTTCTCTGCTCGAGCACTGAGAAAGATTTCTGACCCATTTATAATACGCCAGTAAGCAGAAGTCATAAACGATTTCAGACAATTTCTTCATTCACTTAAGAAGCAGATCTTTTAGTCTCGTTATTATTGTTTATTAGGATAATAAAATCTTCAGCAAATTCTGTTTAAAGCTTTAAAATGAAAATAGTCAAAATATAGCAAAACTGTGTGTGTGTGTTCATTTATGCAGTTATCTAATGGCAGCATGATTGGGCATGCACTTGTCGTTTGAAAACGAGAGAAAAAGACCAGGTGATTCGTCCAGTTTTGGTGAGTCGGTGCCCATGACAGCCTCAGATTCTTGTTCTTGGCCGACAGGAGTGGAACCTGATGTGGTCTTCTTCTGTTGTAGGTCATCCACCTCAGGGTTTGATGTGTTGTTCATTCTGAGATGCTTTTCTGCTCACCACTGTTGTAAAGAGTGACTATTTGAGATACTGTAGACTTCCTGTGATTTGAAACCAGTCTGGTCATTCTCCTCTAATCTCTCTCATCAACAAGGTCTTTCAACCTGCAGATAATCCACTCATGCAGTGTTTTTTGCTTTTCACATCATTCTGTGTAAACTTTAGAGACAGTTGTGTGTGAAATTCCTAGAATAGCAGTATCTGAAATACTCAACCTGGTACCAACACCCATGCCATGGTTAAAGTCACAGATACCCCTTTTCCACCAAATCAGTTCCAGGGCTGGTTCGGGGCTGGTGCTGGTTCACAACTCGTTCAACTTGCGAGCCAGCTGAGAACCAGTTTGCTTTTCCATAGCTTGCGGTGCTAAGGGAAGCCACGTCATTATGTCGCTGTATACGTCAGTTACGTCGCTACGTTTGCATAAACCTTGGCACGAATATCAAAGCAAAAACAACATGGAAGAAGCAGCAGCAACAACAACAATAATAATAAAGGATGACTTCGCGTTTGTACAGCTGCTGCTTCTCGTCGCTTAAAAATGGTGATCTTTCGCGGTCTTGTTATTGTTGTTGGTCTTAACAACTCCGCCCCCCCGCTGACGTAAGCGGTTCTTTCCTCTGGCCCAGCAGAGAGTTGGTGCTAGCCTGGAACCGGTTTTTCTGGCGCCAGAGCCAGTTATTTGTCAGTGGAAACAGAAAACCAGGTTCCAAACTAAGCACTGGCCTCGAACCAGCCCTGGAACTGCTTTGGTGGAAAAGGGGCAAGAGATCACTTTTTTGTTTTTTCTTCATTCTGTTGTTCTTCCAATAATGTTAGAGGACCAGAATGCTACTAGACTTGGGTGTTACAGTACCAAAATGTGTGTTAAAGACTGGCAAGCGCGAGGTTGCATTGGTCACAATTAGGACTAACCCCAGGGAAAATTTTGGAAAGCTTGACCTTTGACATATACAGCCGATCTTACAATCTTACGATCTTGAATAGAATAAAACCGTCTCTCGCACAAATTGATGAAGAGTGAAGTATTTTATTCCACTGATCTTCGGTTATGCCTGTCTCCAAATCCCTCTCCCAGATTTCCTTTATTATTGAGAGTGAAGAGCCTCCCATATAAAATATAACTCGATAAAGCCCTGTTATTATTCCCTTCCCTCTAGATTTGGTTTCCAGAGATGTTTTTGGTGGCGGAAAGGAATTTGAATAAACTGATTCCATATAAAATGTCTGATTTCTAAATATATACAGTTCTGTGCAAAAGTCTTAGCACATGTAAAGAAATGCTGTAGACCAAAAGTGGCTTAAAAATAATGAAATGAAATGTTTCAACATTAAAAAATACTATAAACAGCAGTAAGCCATAATAAATGAAAGAAAGTCAATACTTGGTGCGAGACGACCCTTTGCTTTAAAAAAAAATAGTAGTCTCAGGTACAGTGAGTGCAGTTTTATGCGGAAGTAAGCTGTAGGTTTTACTGAGCATCTTACAGAACCAGCCACAGTTCTTCTGGACACTTTAACTGTCACACTCGCTTCTTCATTTTGCAACAAAACTCAGTAGCCTTCATTACGTTTTCTTTTTTTTAATCTGAAAAGTGCTCTCTTATGTAATATGCTGCTCAGATACAAACATTTTTTTTCCTGTAACATTTAATTTTGTGCTGGAAAATGAACGTTTGGACTCTAAAATGTTTTTGTACCGACTCGATCATGTAGAAGTCCATCCATCCATCCATCCATCCATCCGTTCATCCATTATCTGTAGCCGCTTATTCTGTTCGACAGGGACACAGACAAGCTGGAGCCTATCCCAGCTGACTATGGGCGAGAGGCGGGGTACACCCTGGACAAGTCACCAGGTCATCGCAGTCATGTAGAAGTCATCAAATAGAAATCTATAACAAAGTTTGTATGAAAAAAAATAAGGTGCCTAATACTTTTGCACGGTACTGTATATAACAGTTATTCCATGAAATCAAGTCGTACATGAGCTGATAGCCGATGAGGTGCGTAGCCCTGAGTTGACTATAAGCCATGTACGACGAGATTGAGTGGAATAATTGTTTTATTCTGTCCACATTCACTGGATTTTCAGGAACAGAGCATTTTTATTTTTATTTTTTGCAAATTTGATAAATAAAAACTTTATACAAAACGTCTGACAAAATAATTTCCGCTTAGAATGTAAACAAATGAGCAATTTGTGAAAAATGCTAGAATTATAATAATTCTTGAAAAAAAAAGATATGTTCTTACCATCAAATACTTTTATTCCGTATTTTGTTGCTTTTTTGTATTTTGGGGGGTTTTGTTTTCGAGTAGAGCTTTTATTTCATCCTCTGTTGGTTCAGCAACACGCGCTGCCATTTTGTTTTTCTCTACTCACGGTATATGATCTGATAGCCTAGTGGTAGAGTAACCAATCAGAGCGCACAATTGCTCAAATCCAGTGAATGCAGATAGATAGATAGATAGATAGATACAAACTCATGCTTAACTTGATCAAACGGTATGAAAATGCCTTCTTTATACAACATAATATTCAAATTTCCCTTATTTGAATCCCTGATCAAATGTATTATTGAAGAGGAAGGCTGGGAGCTGGTGATTAGCTGCAATTATCACTGTTGCTTCGCAGCATGAAGGTTTTGGGTTTGTACCTTGCAGTCAACTGGGCTCTTTCTGTGTGAAGTTTCCATGTTCTCCTCGTGCTTGCGTGGGTTTCTTCCAGGTGCTTTGGTTTCCTCCTACAGTCCAAAATCATGCAGATTTGGTCAACTGGCTACTTGGCATTGCCCAGAGGTGTGGCTGTGAGTGTGAATGGCTGTCTGTTTCTCTGTGTTAATCCCATGGTAGACTGGCAACCCGTCCAAAGAGTACCCTGCCTCTTGCCCAAGGTCAAATGGGATTGGCTCCAGCCCACCCTCATCCTGCAATGGATAAGTGCTATAGACAATGAATGAATGAATGAATGTTACATTGGCTGTCAAACATGTTCGACCCTTGCCCTAGTCTTTGAATAGTTTAACGTAGACTGTTGCCTTAGTCTTGGATCATGGTCACGATGGAGCTCGAATGTTCTCCTGTACATAAGATATGGTTCATTCAAGATCCTTAAAGGATTTTTCCTCTCCCTAAAACCTGATTCAGAGTTTAGCAGGAAAGCAGAGGCTGAATCTGACATTTGTAAAAGCAGCTTACTTCTTAGTGACCTCTGGTGTATCCATGTTTATCCTTGTAAAATAGCTGCTTCTTCTGACCAGAAAGGTGGAGGATGTGATCCTTGATATCTCCATGACGCACATGAAGCATGGTACGTCCCTGAGGTCGGATATCTCCTTCAACACAATTGCACAGAACTTCCACGGGTTTCTCCTTTCTTTACCTTCCTCAGTTCCAACTAGGCAGATGTTCTGGTGACACCAACTGCCTTCCAAGTCCAAGCATTTTTTATTTCAACTACACACCTCTGAGTGTAGATGTTTCACTGTAGTTTCCATGGCCATGACTAATCAGCTCCATTCTGTGTCAGAATGTTCTAGATTCTCAATGTGCTTAGCATTTTGTGCGCTAGCAGAAGTTTGGATGCAGCTCTTGACAGATGGAGACTATTTCTTGATGAAGGGCAGCTGTTCGAGTATCCATTTTTGTGCTCAATGAGCTCAATCGCCATCATAATCTTCTCAACAGGGAAAGTGCCTCAACTGTGCTAGCTGCCTCTTTGCTAGCAGTAGCCGTAACACTAGCTTGGCCACTCTTAATCACTCTCCCTTCGGTCAGATTACCTAATGTTGTAAAATTGTTCCAACAGTAAGCAAATGGAATATTAAGAATTTTTTTGTATATTGGATGCCAAAGTAACTGTTGAAATAAACTTTGCATGCACAGCTCAGAACTTTGCAGCCTCACATGTTGTATGCACTGCTGCCACATGATTGGTTGATTGAACCATTGCTCAAATAAGCAGGTAGAGATGTGATCATAATACCATATGTCCTTTCGTAAAATCTTTTCAAACTGTCATGAGGTTGGACTTCATACACTTTGAGGTCAGCAGTAAGGCCCTGGTCACACTACAGCTCACAATGGGTTTGAGAATACTTGAGGATGAAAAATTGATAGCACTGGCACCAATCGTGTGATGCACAGTGATTGTCCTCCAAGCTTATACTTTGCAAAGTCAATGTGAAAACAGCGTCCTTATTTGCGCGTGCTGAGTGCGCTCAAATCAGCATCAGGCTTTTCCCATAATGACTGGGTCCCAAAAGCACACACAATGCGCTCCGTGAGTGTGTGCAGCCGCTCGAGCTGTGCCAGGCTCAAGTGCGCGAAGACGTGACAGTCAAGTGTTCACCTGCTGTGTGACCATAACTTTTAGCTCACCTGTATATCGCCATGCATCGCCACCAAAACGCCTCATTTTCATTGACCACCCAATGCAAAGCATCGCGAGCTGTAGTGTGACCATAGCTTAACTATCCTTTTCTGTACACTTGAGTTAATCAGTAGTGTGATTTGGTGTAGCACTGATCGAAAGAGGAGAGAGGAAGGCAATACTACCCTCTCAGACAGACTCTTGGATTCCTTGTCAGAGGTTGGTCTTTCTTGATAAATGAGAGCATCATTAAGATGATGATACACTGGGCAACTTTTTGGGCAATGTTGCTGGCAACGGGCAACCAGGTGAGACACAGGGCAACTAATTAGGGCAACAGACAATTGGCAACAACCAATCAGATAAGAGCAAATCTATTACCAGGGAGACAGACACTGCCAAGATGGATACTGAAATATTTGCAGCTGTCATTTTGTCTTGGCTTCAGCCTTTATTTTGCTCAAGTATCACTTCTGGAACAAAACTGAATAGGTACTCCAGTCAAAAGATGATTTGCCATTATTTTAACATGTAGAAGTCAAAATAATCACACTATTCTGTTAATAATAACACTTTAAATCTCTTGAAAAATGCTACTCGCCTGAATCACATGTGCTATAACTAATAACTGACACATACATCACAAAAACACAATCGTTTAATTCTCATCTCAGCAAAAAAGAAAAAAGGACATGGACCAGGAGATGCTGCTGAGAAGGAAAAGGGGGTGACAGAGCTGCTGTAAGGCTTTCTTTCTGTTTTAGATCCTGAAGTTTGTACTGTTTTGCCCTCGGGTTCCACAAGCAGTCGTGCTCTGTATGTGAATTAAATCAGACGATAAGTTAGACAATCTCTATTACAACTCACAAAAAAAAAAAAATCATAAGCTGCCCATCACTTTTTTTTAAAGATTTTTTTTGGGCTTTTTTCACCTTTATTGGATAGGACAGTATAGAGACAGGACAGGAAATGAGTGGGAAAGAGAGACAGGGAGGGATTGGGAAATGACCTTGGATTGGAATCGAACTCGGGTCCCCGGATTTATGGTATGGCGCCTGAGCCACAATGCCCCCACCCATCACTTTTAACTTGATGCAAGAGAGCTAACGTTATTCCGACATAGCCAGCAATAACTTTCAGCTAACTATGTTAGCAAAAACCACTGCTAGTTAGCTAAATTCCATTCAATCTCTATGGACCGGTGGCTAGCTTACGGCAGTTTACACTTAGCTGAAAAAAAAAATTGATGTCTACACAGGTAGCGATAACTTTCAGCTAACTATGTTAACATAAACCATCGCTTGTTAGCTAAATCCCATTCAATCACTATGGAGCGGTGGTTAGCTCACGGTACACATAACAACTTACCAACATAAACAGATATAAATTGTCTTTTTTTTTCTGTGCTCCACTGCTGTTAAAACACCGCCATCTTTGTTGAAAATTTCAAAAGTTTTCAGGTGGTCATGTGATTCGCTGCTAGCACTCTGATTGGATGATCTTAAAAAGTTGCCAAAACGATCAAAATTGTTCAGATAGAAATTAGGTTGCCCAATCTCAATGGGAAAGTGTCGAAGTGCAATTTTCTGGCAACGTTGCCCAAAAAGTCGCCCTGTGTATCATCACCTTTGGAATCATTCGAGAACACTTTTGAAGCCCAGATTCTTAAGTGAATTCAAACTGGTATGCTTTGGGTAGCATTGGGGATGCTTCAAAGACTGAGAAACCCATGAGTTTCTTTTTAGAAATGTTAGATTTTATGTACGTAAATGATCAAATATGCACGCAGATGCAGATTTGTAAAATATTTGCATTGCTTCAGACTCTGTGGCATCCTTTGGGAGGTGCTTACATTAATTCAGCTGTTTTATTTATATATTTATTTTTGTTGTAAAATGCCCCAGTGAATTTAAATCTTCTAAAAATAATGAAAACTTGAAAGAATCCGGGCATGCTGGTATGCTTGTGGGGATGTCTAAGACCATTTCGAGTCTTTGATATCCTTTTAAACATGCTCGAGGGAATCTGAACCCTCTGCTGTCTTCAATAAAATGTTCAAGTGAATTTAACGTTCGGGTATCTTTTAGCATTTAAAGTCTCTTTTGCCCTTTGTAAAATGCCCAGGAGAAACTGTAAGTCTCTGCCATCTTTTATAAAATTCTTCTGTCAGTGTAATACGTGGTATCCTTTATCAAATATTCACAAGCAAATGGACTCTTTGGTATGCTTTCTAAAGTGTAAGAGTATATTTAATTTGCTTTCTGAAATATTCATGCGTATTTGAACTCTGGTATCTTTTATACAAGGTGAGGATGAATTTAATCTGCAGTATCCTAGTAAAATGAAAAAAATATATATACACATTCATGTGCACTCCGAGTCTGGTATCTGTATGAAGAACTGAAGTAAACTTCAAACAGTTCAATAAATATTATTAGAAGTTATGATGGTGAAACAGAATATTAGGTCAGAAATTCAATTATAGGAATTTTTTCTTGGCTTTTATACACTGATGTGAAACAAACAGAAGATGGGAGCAGCAGGTCGGGGAGAGCGGGAAGACTTGGGAAAGGGGAGACTTGGGTAGTTTGTATTCCCATAAATTAATTTCAACCAGTCAGGCTTTAGATTACATCAGAAGTTTGATGTTGCCCCTTAAAGTAACCTACTTCCACTGGAGCCATGAAGCTGGACACTGCAGTATGGTCTGTGTGGTTAAATATTTTTATCAACCAAAACTTGCATTTTCGACTTCACCTCCACCTCCATTCTTTGGTGTAATGTACGCTGGTGAATTGGGGATTTGTTAGGAATTAACCCTTTGGGGTCAAGAGCTTCGCCGGTGAAGCTTGGCAGGATTAGAATGAGTAGATCATGTATTTAGATAAACATCTCTGCAAGTTTTTTTTTTTTAATCATACAAGCATGACAAACATATTGACAGAAACTTTATACTTGAAAATTTCCGACCATATGTGCCCACTGCCAAATAATATTATATTTTTTAAATTACCTAAATTAGACGAAATATAAAATTTGTCACCTTACTCGGTCACACCGGAGTCGGAGCGCCGGGTGCCCGTTTACACATTCATAAAAGACTATTCACATGGTAACGGCATGATAATCACTTTCACTCTTTTGGTTTCGATTGGTTTCTCTTTTTTGGTGGGAACACCCACCGTAAACAGGATAAAATCTGTCAGCCATAATAGTTCAGGCTATTTGGAGGTAAAACTTATTGTGAGATGGCATGCGGATTTTATGCGCTTTGGATGATTCAGGACAGCGATTCAATTCATGATTCAATTCAGAATCCAGGACAGCGATTCAATTCAGTCTTGAGAACTGATGATGAGCGGTGCCTTTTTTTTTTTTACTTCGACTCAATCCAGCCAAAGATCAACTCGAGTAAGTGTAAATATTTCTTCTATTTATTATGAGCAAATCAAGTTGATATGCGTGCACTGTAGTGCATACACAGGAAAACTGACTGAGCAATTTTTCCAGAGTTAAAAGTATTTTCCTCAAAAATTGTTAATTTTGCTCTACTTTGAGTTTAGAGAATAAAATTTGGGGTTGGAGTGGGAGCAAAATTACAGAGTAATTGTTTGAACTGAGTAAAATAGTACAAGAGTTCATTTCAAGACACACTGAATAGAGTCAAATACCAAAATAAAGTCAAATACCAGATAAATGAAGGTGTTGTAAAAAGCAGTTTCAGAACTGTGTTGGAATGTGTGAAAAAACATGACCTTATCCATTGTGACTTGACCTGATGGGATTAAGAGTTGGCAGTGGGAGGGATTTTCACTCTTCTCATTGAATGGAATGGAAGTTTTTACCCTTCTCATTGAATATCCCTCCCCCTGCCAACCCTTTATCCCAAAACAATCAGACATAATTTTTTTTGATGGCCAGTTAATTGTCCAAATCAGTAGAGCAGATTTAAGTTTTTGTGCTTGAGCCATTCCTAAGACTGAACAGAATCACCTCAAGTGACCAAAACGGTTCGTCACAATGGGTAAGGTCATGCTTTTACACACATTCCAACACCGTCCTAAAACTGCTTTTTACAACATCTTCATTTATCTGGTATTTTTTTAAAAAGTACAGTCATGACATACTGTACATACTACAGAGATATTATTGTCACTGAACTTGTGCTGAATACAAAAAAGTCATATGACTTTGAAAATAATGCTTAGAGTTATTGAAATTGAGAACAAAATCAGAGCATGCCAAAATCATTAGCGTGACAGAAAATACCCTCAGACCCCAGAGGGGTTAAAGTATGTAGCCTCGAGTTACCAGAGATAGTATTATTTATTCAACTTAAATTCTGGAGGAAAACACTGAAATTTTTTCTTCAAAATTTCCAGATGGGGAGAGTTGGGACAGTTCATCATGTTACAGTTTTTTTTCTTGTGGTTCACAAATATAAAATTGTGTAAAATTATTGTTCAATTGTCAGCATGTCAGCATGCAGGGGCATGACTTGATTGATTGAACTTATTTCATTCCTTCTTGAGAATGGATCTGTTTTGTCGAGTCAGGTTTTGGGTAAACTGACGTTTCTTTCGCTGTACCAGCATTGTGTGTTCATACAGTTCACATGTTCCAAGTTTTGATCATAAATAAACATTAAACATCTAGGTATTTTATTTTTGTTCCATGTCTCCTCACTATATCCCAAGTCTCCCAACATAATGTCCTATGTCTCCCCTCAACGTCTCATGTCTCCCTGCAAAAAATAATGACAGAAAAAGTGAAGCCTGAAGTTCAGTATATGTGACAAGCTGAGAAACTAATGTTGTGGTGAGAGGGTATAAGAGGTAAATACTTACTAATGCAATATGAATGTGATGCTACCTGCAAAGAATGTCACACAATCTACAAAAGCTGAGAACTTGTCCCAAATCTCCCTGCTGTCCCTTAATGAGAGTTGACAGTCCATCATTAGTGTAAAACATGAAGTGTCTTTTAATTAATAAAAATAAAGAAAACCCAGTGAATTAGAAGGTGTGTCCATTCTTTTGACCGCTATTATGTGTGTGTGTGTGTATATATATATATATATATATATATATATATATATATATATATATATATATATATATATATATATGGGTCCGTCTCAGAAACCGGTCTCTCATTTGGGACATTATGGTCAAAAAATAAACTTTCTAATTTTACTATTTTTTTTGCATTTACCGAACACCCAATGTTTCTTTTGTCATGTTTAATAAGAATAAAGAGAGCATCTTGCTTTATCTGGCCTCCACTGTGGAACATTTTTTGATTACAACTCAAATGCTTTTGTAAAATTGATTTCCATATAAAATAACTACATCATGAAGAATTAAAGCCCCTCCTTCACAGAGGAGTGAAAATATTGAATACATTTCCTCTTTTTGATTGCTTGGGTTAAAAATGCAAAGTTATGATGACTGAATTGATGATTCACTTAAATATGAATAATATGATACAGTTTGGGTATTTGATTTGGCGAAATAGGACACAATGGAAAAATCAAGAACGCATCGGAAAGATGAGAATAACGGCGGTGGTAAAAGAACAGCGACTGTACCGGCTGAAGGTCGCGCGGGTATCTGCTGCGGCGTGCGAGCAACGGGACATCACTACCGGACGGAGCGGGGGCGGGGGCGGGGAAAAATGACTGGCTGTAGATTCTATCAAAAGTTCGATCTAAATTGACCATGGTTGCAAAATATTGGCCAAAAATATGCAAACACTACGAAATATGAAAGCAAGATGAAAAAGAAACATTCTATTGCCTTATACTGCAAGAAAAACAAAATAAAACTGTCAAAACTCACCTTTTCAGTGATAACGCCCGAACAGATCACCCGCGTAACAGAAAGACCGCAAATGGAAGCACGATCAACTTCTAACTGCTGGAGTGGAAAATTCCATTCTACACATACAAATTGTTAATGTGTGTCCTTCCCCGCACACAAATAACACGCTACGGTAAAAAATAGACCACAACTCATTTTATAGCTCAGAAATTCATACAAGACCAGCTACCATCGTAACATATTCTGTAAGAAACATATTCTATACCTAACTTTCAGCTTTCATTTTAAAAACCAAAATTGCAGATTTATAACTAAATGTTTATATGGCGTAGTGATTTTAAGTTACTACTTTTGGTGAGGTCGTGACCTCGACCCTGAGGCTTTCTGTTTAGATCAAAACACACGATCGTATTGGTTTTGGGTTTGCGGAAAATGGAGTTACAACGGTGATCGAATATTTTGCATGATGTTTTATTACGGTTATGATTATTCTGTGAGTGCACCAATCCTTAGGTGTATAAAGTTACAACTTAAAATACAATTAGTGATAACTGTAGACTTTTCAGTGGACTACAACCTTTTTAAGGGAATGCGATGTCATCAACCGTTTATCATGTCCCAGATCAAGCCGCCATTTTTCCACAAATTTGCAGAATTTTTGCCAAATTCTGAATAGAGTATTCACATCAAAGATTTAGTTTTATCTGTATTATTTCTTTCATCATTTTATTTCAAATTAAAACCAACATCATTCAAAACTGTATAGTTTATTGACTGAGTATATTTAGTGGGGGACCCCCACAGTACCCAGTTTCTGAGACAGACCCATATACATACTGTGTATATATATATATATAAAACCCCAATTCCAAAAAAGTTGGGACAAAGTACAAATTGTAAATAAAAACAGAATGCAATAATTTACAAATCTCAAAAACTGATATTGTATTCACAATAGAACATAGACAACATATCAAATGTCGAAAGTGAGACATTTTGAAATTTCATGTCAAATATTGGCTCATTTGAAATTTCATGACAGCAACACATCTCAAAAAAAGTTGGGACAGGGGCAATAAGAGGCTGGAAAAGTTAAAGGTACAAAAAAGGAACAGCTGGAGGACCAAATTGCAACTCATTAGGTCAATTGGCAATAGGTCATTAACATGACTGGGTATAAAAAGAGCATCTTGGAGTGGCAGCGGCTCTCAGAAGTAAAGATGGGAAGAGGATCACCAATCCCCCTAATTCTGCGCCGACAAATAGTGGAGCAATATCAGAAAGGAGTTCGACAGTGTAAAATTGCAAAGAGTTTGAACATATCATCATCTACAGTGCATAATATCATCAAAAGATTCAGAGAATCTGGAAGAATCTCTGTGCGTAAGGGTCAAGGCCGGAAAACCATACTGGATGCCCGTGATCTTCGGGCCCTTAGACGGCACTGCATCACATACAGGCATGCTTCTGTATTGGAAATCACAAAATGCGCTCAGGAATATTTCCAGAGAACATTATCTGTGAACATAATTCACCGTGCCATCCACCGTTGCCAGCTAAAACTCTATAGTTCAAAGAAGAAGCCGTATCTAAACATGATCCAGAAGCGCAGACGTATTCTCTGGGCCAAGGCTCATTTAAAATGGACTGTGGCAAAGTGGAAAACTGTTCTGTGGTCAGACGAATCAAAATTTGAAGTTCTTTATGGAAATCAGGGACGCCGTGTCATTTGGACTAAAGAGGAGAAGGACGACCCAAGTTGTTATCAGCGCTCAGTTCAGAAGCCTGCATCTCTGATGGTATGGGGTTGCATTAGTGCGTGTGGCATGGGCAGCTTACACATCTGGAAAGACACCATCAATGCTGAAAGGTATATCCAGGTTCTAGAGCAACATATGCTCCCATCCAGACGACGTCTCTTTCAGGGAAGACCTTGCATTTTCCAGCATGACAATGCCAAACCACATACTGCATCAATTACAGCATCATGGCTGCGTAGAAGAAGGGTCCGGGTACTGAACTGGCCAGCCTGCAGTCCAGATCTTTCACCCATAGAAAACATTTGGCGCATCATAAAACGGAAGATACGACAAAAAACACCTAAGACAGTTGAGCAACTAGAATCCTACATTAGGCAAGAATGGGTTAACATTCCTATCCCTAAACTTGAGCAACTTGTCTCCTCAGTCCCCAGACGTTTACAGACTGTTGTAAAGAGAAAAGGGGATGTCTCACAGTGGTAAACGTGGCCTTGTCCCAACTTTTTTGAGATGTGTTGTTGTCATGAAATTTAAAAATCACCTAATTTTTCTCTTTAAATGATACATTTTCTCAGTTTAAACATTTGATATGTCATCTATGTTCTATTCTGAATAAAATATGGAATTTTGAAACTTCCACATCATTGCATTCCGTTTTTATTTACAATTTGTACTTTGTCCCAACTTTTTTGGAATCGGGGTTGTATAAATATATATAAAATGATGCATGGACTCGTCATACATTGTGTCATCTTTGTAATTAGCAAACAAGATGGATATGACATCACTGACATGTAATGTGCACGTTTTGTTTTGACACTGGCTCGAACATCGTGTGTGTGTGTATGTGTGTGTGAACCCTGTGATATTCTTTGTCAAATGTTTGGATATATTTGTACAGTGTGCCTCTGAAAAGCGTGTGAGTGATTCTGAACTCTGGTGCTTTTTGTAAAATATTCACAGGCATTTGATCTGTTATCTTTTGTTGAATGTTTTTTGGGATTTAATCTCTGGCATCCTTCATAAATTATTCACACATGCTTGATCTCCGAAACCCTCGAAGGAACTCTCTTTATGTCTCTGAAATCTTTTTAAAAGTCTCTGAGTGAATATAAGCTCTGTAATATTCTCTAAAACATGTACTCATACGCTTTGTTATTAAAAAAAAAGCTGAATTTGAATTTTCTGGTATTCTGTGTTGAATCGTATAAATTATTGAAGCTGCGTTCCTTGGTGAATTATTTCTATGTATTTTAATCATTTGGTGTTCTTTGAAAGTGCTTCAAAGATTACGGAATTTTTTTTTTGTCATTTTATTAGGCACCCTTACCGTGTAGAATGGATTGATCATCTAGAAGCACTCTGTATGTGTACACGTTTTCTGCACCCCTCTGTCCATCCATCCATCACACTGCTAACCAGGTGTCATTTGGATGGTCTTACCGTCCACTTCATTAGACACACCTACCTTTTGTAGCATTTAAGGCTGGAGATATTTTTCACGTCACAGCTCCTGGGCTTGGGTTGGTCTGTGTTGAATTGGCAGTGTTTGCATGGGTTCCTGCAGGTTCTCCAGCTTCCTGTCATGGTCCAGAAACATGCAGGTCGGAGATCTAGCGATGATAAATTACCCCTCAGTGTTGATGAGTGTGTGTGTGTGAATGGTGCCCTGTGAAGTATTGAGGTATCTCATCCAAGGTCCTGCTTAATAGTCGCCCCTGCCTCATGCCCAGTGTTCCCAGGATTGCTTCTGGATCCACCAAAATACTGACTTTGGTCACTGAAGATGAATGCATGAATGAATATTAGGAATTATTCATCACAGGGTGTGCTGTTAAGGGAAAAGGAGACGATGACAGGGTGCTGTGGTGTTGCGTGATACAAAGTGCACGTCCTGTTACCCCTCCAATGTTGATGACTTTCCAATAATGTTGTTGTTATTAGTATTATTAGGCTGAGAGTGTGTACAACACCTGCCAAACACCTCATCTCATCTCATTATCTCTAGCCGCTTTATCCTGTCCTACAGGGTCGCAGGCAAGCTGGAGCCTATCCCAGCTGACTACGGGCGAAAGGCGGGGTACACCCTGGACAAGTCGCCAGATCATCACAGGGCTGACACATAGACACAGACAACCATTCACACTCACATTCACACCTACGCTCAATTTAGAGTCACCAGTTAACCTAACCTGCATGTCTTTGGACTGTGGGGGAAACCGGAGCACCCGGAGGAAACCCACGCGGACACGGGGAGAACATGCAAAACAGAAAGGCCCTCGCCGGCCACGGGGCTCGAACCCGGACCTTCTTGCTGTGAGGCGACAGCGCTAACCACTACACCACCATGCCGCCCCTGCCAAACACGTCCCTGTGAAATGTCACTATAGAAACTATAACAGTTTTTCTCAACCACTGGGCCGCGAATTTTATTTCAAGTTGAAGCTAATTTTTAGTAGGGTACAGTTGCTGGGTTGCAGCCAATGTCACATCCACCTCATTAGATATGCAAGACATGAAGTGGTGGTCAACTGAGTTCACTGTTCACAAAGCATTAATATCGCTGGGGCGTCTTGCTAGTTGTTAAAATGCCCTACACTTGCGTTGTTTTGGGCTGCTTGACTCGATCAACCTGTGAAACTGATAAAAGTTTCTTCCGGGTTCCCCCTGAAGTGACAAAGTGTGAAAGAGCAAAGGAATTTACCAAAAGACGACGAGAAAGGTGGCTCTTGAACCTTTTACTCCAATGGAAGGGAGCCGAGTCAGAGAACGTTTGAGTTTTCAGTGATCACTTCGTGAAAGGTTTATAAATTCTTCTGATTTATTTCGTTTGGATTCGCAAACCACTGAGTTTCTCGCCATTTTCTGTTATTTCGTGATGTTCTGAAGTTCAGGAGACACTTAAGTCCTCACGTGTTTTTGTTTACTGTTTGATCATGGTCACCATATTGTAAACTAACGTGTATGTAATACACATAGTACCCAGGTCTTTAAAGGGGTTTCTGTGGATCTTTGTGAATGATTTATCTGGAAGAGAAGAGCAGGGAGGATTGGGAATCAAGTGGCTGTGGTTTGTTTACACCTGATAGTCAAACTTGTAGAGTTCTAGCAAACATTGCGAAGACATGGACAAAAATCCCAGAAATTCCTCCTTACCCGGGCATCAACAAGGTTTATCTGGTAGTGTCCTAATCACCAGATCTTTAACCCAGCCACATATAAAAAGTTGTACACTGCCATGCTCTTCCAGGTTTTCATCTGTGTGTCCGTGTAGAACGATGTCTGCAGCAGCAGGTAGTTTGAGATGTCGGGGAACTCAATGGATGGATAATTTTCCAACTCATTGGAAAAATCCTTCTTTGTTAGTGTAAGGATCTAATCCCATTGAGTGGTTTCTATATCCACTTCTTTTGAGTGTACTTCTTGGTTTTAATCACTTGCTTGTTTGCTGAACACAAATACAGCAATAATCCCTTGTGTTAATGGACCAGACTCCACTTTTGGATCATTAATCCCTTTTGACTGAGAATGCCCTGTATGCATAGTTTTATGTTGGCTTCTGGCACATCCATAGAGTTTTAAATACAATACCTACAATTAAAAACAGTTTGTTTTTATTGCATTTATTTAATTCCTGGGTTCCCATCTGTAACAGGGAGTGATGTTGCATCCCGTTAATACACTTTACAGTAGATTATTAGATTCTAATAGAATAGATGAGCCAAAATAATTGGGGATCTTTTTTAATGGGCCCCGATTTGTTACAAGTATGAATAGGCGGGCCTTAAAGTAGAAAAGGTTGAGAACCCCTGCGTGAGAACAAGCACAAGTTGTGATTTGAACTCCAGCTGACTCTGTTAGAGCTGCTATTTTAGAAAATTAATCAACACGTTTTAACCAGTTAGATTCCAGAATTCAGCATGACTTTAGGAGAAAAACTTTTAAAGACAAAAATACTGTCAGGTCGTAAAAACTGCTTTAGAAATTGCATTTCTTAGCCCTTTCTTGACAATCATTGCTCAGCTAGCATAAGTAGATAATTGTGTGATTTATATATAAAACATGCACGTACTGAGAGATGGCTAATGGTCCGTTCACACCGAATACAGTGAGAGCATAAAAATTTGCTCTGGATGCTCTACCAATAATGCTGATAAGTTCGTGGACGTCCTGTGACGTAGAATGTGACGCAGAATAGGCCGCTACAAGTTCGTTTGGAGTGCTTCGTCTTGCAAACTTTATTTATACTCTATTCAAAGCAAACAGACACGTCAACCGGTGTCTTTCTGCTGACTGACCAACAGGAGGGAACAAGTTAACCTTGTGAAATCTTTTAAATGTGAAGGAAAATAATAAAAAATTATGATTACACGTTTGGGAAGAGGCCGGCACGGTGGTGTAGTGGTTAGCGCTGTCGCCTCACAGCAAGAAGGTCTGGGTTCGAGCCCCGTGGCCGGCGAGGGCCTTTCTGTGCGGAGTTCGCATGTTCTCCCCGTGTCCGCGTGGGTTTCCTCCGGGTGCTCCGGTTTCCCCCACAGTCCAAAGACATGCAGGTTAGGTTAACTGGTGACTCTAAATTGACCGTAGGTGTGAATGTGAGTGTGAATGGTTGTCTGTGTCTATGTGTCGGCCCTGTGATGACCTGGCGACTTGTCCAGGGTGTACCCCGCCTTTTGCCCATAGTCAGCTGGGACAGGCTCCAGCTTGCCTGCGACCCTGTAGAACAGGATAAGCAGTTACAGATAATGGATGGATGGATGTTTGGGAAGAAAATAAACTAATTAAAAGCCATTTGTGTGATGTGGCTTGTGTTGATGCATTGCATTACATTTAGCAGACGCTCTTATCCAGAGTGACGTACACATACCCTGGGGAGCCGTTGGGGGTTAGGTGCCATGCTCAAGGGCACTTCAGCCATTCCTGCTGGTCCAGGGAATCGAACCAGGTACTAAGTCAAATTTCACCATACCATGCAGTTTATTACCTCCACCAACTTTATTGGAGGACGTTACGTTTGCTCCTCCGTTTGTTTGTCTGTTCCCAATGTAACTCAAAAACTAGTGAACGGATTTTGATGAAATTTGGAGGAAAGGTGGTCCATGGGCCAAGGAACGATTCACTAGATTTTGATACAGATCTGAATGTGTATGCATGTAGATCCAGGATTTTGTTTGTGGATATTCCCATATGTGGCTTGGCGAAGGTATGCACTCTACAAAGTTTTTTTTTTTTGGACCTTGTGTATGCAAACAGGGATACATCATAAATAATGGAGAAACTGACCAACACAATTATTAATTTCTCCTCCTTTGAAAACAGTTTGAACTAAATTGACATGACTGCATTCTCTAGAATTCCTTACAGCAGAGCTCTTTTAAATTCTGATTGGTCGCTGCCGAGCCACATCATAACTCATTACCCTAAAGTTGTCTGGACTTCAACTGTATTCTGATGTCTCCGCCGCCCAGGTTGCACCACCAATGACCACGCTGCTACTGAGAGACGCTGACATATATATAGAAAATGAACAACTTCCGGTCGTTTTGATGCTCTCGCTGCGTTTGGTCTGAACGTAGGGTAAGAATTAAAGAACTTTTTTAAAGAGTACTTAACATTCAGTGTACTGAAGTAGTTAATAATATGATGTCACCAAAAATTGATAAAAACTGGCTAACTCACAATACTGTTCCTATAGACAGTATAATTTTTGGTCACTTGCATCATTGTGATGTCAACATACCGTACAATCGTATACCTTTGGTCTTTTACTGGATATCTCGTCCATGTCACCGTTGAACAGCAAATTGGACTTTTTTTTAATGAAAAATGGCCAATAAGCGTAGCCACAAGATAAGTGTACTACATACCTGTCAACTCTGAGGTTTGAAAAAAAGGGATATTTCCCAGATTTTTAACTCAAAATAAGGGAAAATTTCGGAAAGTCATACCCTTCACCAAAAGTGGGTGTGTAGTTGAATGGGGGGCAATTTTCTATCTAGTATTTGTGATTTCCTGTACTCTGGTGCATGTTGGTGATAGCCAAGACCCAAACTCAATATGCTTATGGTTTATAGAGTGCATTTGTGAATAAACTATACATTTATTTTTATTTGCTTTCAGTGGTACCAGTTATTTCCCAAATTAAGGGCTAAAATACGTATCTTATGTTAAAATAAGAAAGGTCATTATATAACCAGTCAATAAATTCAATTCCATTGCAATTTATTATGGTTTTACCATAGTCATGGCCTCGGAACACTAGATAGATAGATAGATAGATAGATAGATAGATAGATAGATAGATAGATAGATAGATAGATAGATAGAGTAATATAAGATATTAAACCAAGAGTGATTTAAAATGGGTAAGTTTCAGATAGAAAATAAAATAGACAATGAGTGGATAAAACAGTTAATACACCAATTAGTTTACACTAGGCTATTTATGAGGTCTTAGCCAGGACATACTTAATGTAAACATGTGTAGCTTACCTTTGATTATTTGGGAGGCTTTCGTTTTCCCCATGGAAAATTTCTTTGCGATGGATGAGTCTGGGAACATTCCAGCCATGCACTTGTTGAAATCATCAAAGAAAGAGAGGCTAATGTTTTTCTTAGCTATTAGCATCGCCATCTTCACCTCAGACCTAATCAGTGTTGCCAGATACTGCTGACGTTTTCCAGCCCAAAATATGTTCAAAACCCGCCAAAATGCACTTGAAACCGCCCAACTTGGGAGGGAAACCGCCCAATCTGGCAACACTGGACCTAATCACTTGTTCAGCCTCGCCTCCGGACGTAGTTCTGTAATTACTGATGCCTGAGAGGGCGGGGACGTGAATTCATGGCCCGACTTCCTGCTGTAAACTCCTGTCAGAGGCGCATCATGAATTCTGGACCTACCAACTTTTATATAATGTGAAAATACGGGATATTTTCGGGAAAATAAAAAAACGGGAAGACAGCGGGAAATAAGTCAAAATAAGGGATTTCCCGGGAAAAACGGGAGGGTTGACAGGTATGGTGTACTACCTATCATAAACTCTCAACTCTTTGTATTTGCATGTTTCTGAAAGTATACCACCTTTTTTTTTTGATCACCAGTAAACCCCACTGAGTAAATGTCGTCATGTTCTTCTTGACAAAATGCTTCACAGTTTCTGCTGTTTGATAAACAAAAACAAAAGCAAAACTCCTAAGTGGACTTGTCACATGCCTGCGTTAATTTGGACTCTCTGGTATCTCTGTAGGGATGCAGTAAAGACAAGGACAGGACAGAGCGGAGAGGAACAAGGACAGAGGAGGGACAAGGGGAGCTTCGCCCAGAAGAGCCGACAGTACAGAACAGCACAGGCCTGTAGGCACGGCTGCGAATTTCACTTTCTCTTTGATTTGGTCTTGTAATGCAAGTGTTTGATTTAATGCACTTTGCAAGCATTTTGTACAGATCAAGAACATTTCTACCATTTCATCCATGATGTTTATCGAGTGGGTGGTGAATTTGTAGTGTTGTGAGATGCGAGTTCTGAGACTTGCATCTTGTTCGTGTTCAAAATTTCTGTCATGTTTTTCTAATGAGTGTGTGTTTTTTTTTTTTTTTCAATTAAAGAGGTGAGCCTGGTCTTGGGAATTTTTTTTCTTTAAACTCAAAAGTACTTTTGAGAGTTTCTTGTGTTTGAGGAGTGAATTCAAAAAGGCTGTCCATCTACTGTCACAGCAAATTGGGCTGCACAGAAATATACATATACAACATCTTTATGTATATTTACCATGTTTGGTGATGAGATTTTGGTGAAGAGTAGATGAAACCGATTGCACTAATGCGTCAAACACAACATAACACGTCAAACAGAAGAAAGAAAGAAAGAAAGAAAGAAAGAAAGAAAGAGTTGGAAAGACAGGAGAGAGAGAGAGAGAGAGAGAGAGGTGGAACACTGGAGGGTTGTGTAAACGCTGTTACAACATTGGACAGATACTGGAACACCACAGCACAGAGAGAGAGACGAGTATTAGGAAAAATGATTTAATATCGGAGACAGAAGCAAAAAACTGCATCACACAAGAACGTACATTTACAAAAATAAGTCTGACTGTTTCAGCTACACAGTTAGGTTAACAGCGAAGGACAGAGAAACCAGAAAAATCTAAACAGCTAAAAGCAAAAAAGTCCTCAAATTACTTGTTTTTATCTCGTTGTCAAACTAATACATTTATCCACTGAAGGGGACTAAATACTTCTAAATCGTCTAAATCGTCTTATCATGGAGACTGCACAATATACTGAACAAAATGAAACTTACCGCCTTCGTAAAGACTCTGAAAAAGACAAACTTGTTTTTTTTTTAAGTATTTGTAAGCCAAAAGGAAAACTCCCGACCCTCTTTCCAAAGAAAAAGAAAGAAAAGAAAACAAAGAGATAAAGATAAAGGAAACCAAACGCTGAAGTGAAGAACAAGAAGATGTCAAAGGTCAAAGATACCAAGCCAAAGTTCTAGAAAATCTTTATATTAAAACTTAACCATCCTGGATGCCAACTTAGAAATCAAAACTTGGGAACAGCCGCTGGCCAACCCCTGCTCCGGGTCAGACACAATCTCAATAGGTTTTTTTTGTTTTGTTTTTTTGTTTTTTTTTTCTTTAATTGCCAGTATAAAAAGTTGCACTGGTACAAAAGGCATAAGTACAATCAGTTTTAGAAATAGGAAAGCCTGCGTTTTTTTTGTACTTTTTTAAATTCCATCCAATGACAGATTCCAAGGAGTCAAACAAACATGTACCACGCTTACAGAATCCACTGAAATGCATTGACTTTGGCTTTTCTCAAGACAATACTTAAAACTATTCAAATCCTTTTAGAATCAAACAAAATGATATTAATCTACAGACAACAAGCTTTTTTTTTTATACGGCACATCAGATCAACACACATACAGGATTATTTTTTTGTCCAAAAAACTTGACATAATAAGCGAAAAATGCAAAGAAACTTCACTTTTTTTTTCCTTGTAAAATACACTGTTGTTAAATAGCACTTAAGAGAAAAGCAAAAACAGAAAGAACAAACAGATTGAAGAGAAGATGTGTGTGGTGAAGAAAACCCCTGAGTAAAAAGCCTCAGCAAGCACGTCTGCAAAGACCCTTACGGGTTTGTGCTTTACTAAACATCTAATGTGTGTGTGTGTGTGTGTGTGTGTGTGTGTGTGTGTGTGTGTGTGTGTGAAAGAAATGGAGTGTGTTGGGGAGTGTGTGCTTAGCACGATCGCAAAATCTTACCCTGTTTGTTTTGATAGTGGCAAAGCAGACGAACACGAACACACACACACACACACACACACACACACAGGGAGACATAAGAGATTAAAATTTGTTCGTTTATCCTCCTGCCATTTGAGCATCTCATAGTGCAGCGCTATCAGGGAAAGTGTGAACTCACCATCATTCTCCTCACAATCGATAAAACAATCACCTCGGTCTTGTTCCAATCCTGCCAGAGCACCTTGGTTGAATCCCTGTGGCCTTTTGAAGCGCACTGGCACTACTTTAGCAGTGTTAAGATGAAAATGAGCCCTTGGTAGCGTGAGGGATGGAATCAGTTGATATCACAAGATTTCAGGAACAGGACCAACCCAGAATGCTTTGCAGGTTGACACGGTTTCAAAAGTGCTTCTACTCTTTTGTTGCTGCTGCTGAGAAATCAGTTCCTCATTGTGTTGTGCTTTAAGGCACACCTTTAGAACAGGCGTTACACACTTCTGAGTCATGAGTGGAAATCCATAATGGTGTCATGAAACAGTAGCGAAGTGTCGGCCTTCTCTTATGACCTCGCTCTTGCTCATATATATGTACACAGCGTATACATACAGGACCAGTCAAAAGTTTGGACACGCCTTCGAATCCAATGTTTTTTCTTTATTTTTATTCATTAAAAGTCACTTCATGTCTTAAAGTAATGATGGATGTCGTTTCTCTTTATTGAGTTGAGCAGTTCTCGGTTATTATTACTATTAATAATTGTTAAAATTGTTCCTCTCACTCAGGATCTTTCTACTTTATTCCTCTTATCCGTCTTCTTATTTTTTAGGATGCTATTTCTCCTTGAGTTTTCAACCAATCATTACCAAATTTCACATGAAGAATACCTCTGGGCTGAATTACATTGCTATGACTTTTGGTGGTGATCTGGATCACTGATCCATGAAAAACGGGATTTTTTTTCAATCACTTATAACTGTCAATTTTTTATGATTTTTTTTTTCAATCTTTTTTTTTTCAGGGTGGCGGGGCAAAACTTTTCCTCACTAAATGTCATTCTCTCCCTCTTACCATTCTGGATCGATAGGGTACGGTGAGCAGACGTCCCGGTTTGTAACAGCTAGCGCAAATCACTGTGACTTTAGTCACAGTCTCTTATCTAGTTTACTATTTCCTGTTTGATCTCAGACGCATTAAGGAGGCAAGAAATTAATCCGCTGATTAACTCTGGACGAGGCACAGCTGTTAATTGAAAAGCGTTCCAGGTGACTACCTCATGAAGCTGGTTAAAACAGCGTGCAAAGCGTCATCAAGGTAAACGCTGGATACTTTGAAGAATCGAAAATATCAAACATTGTTTTTGTTTACCGCATAATTCCGGATATAATTTCCGAGTTGTGATGTCTTCCGTATTGTTCTACAATGTAGAAAATAGTCACAATACAGAAAAACCTCTGAATGAGTAGGGGTGTACAAACTTTTGTCTATGATAAAGCAAATACACTGCCGGTCAAAAGTTTGCTTTATACCGTATATCTCTTTGAACGGCACATTATAATCATGCGTTAATCATCATTTTGCTTGCTCACCAGCTTGGTAGTGTGACGTCTTAATGGTTCTTTCAGCGTCAGGTCATTTCTCTGCTTGAGCATTGAGAAAGATTTCTGACCCATTTATAATACGTCAGTAAGCAGAAGTCATCTTTTTGTCTCATTATTATTGTTTATTAGGATAATAAAATCTTTGTCAACATCTATTTAAAGCTTTCAAATGAAAAGAAAAGACGTGCAGAAAAATATTCTAACTAAACCGAACTAAACCAGAAGACGTGATGGATTGGTGTCCCACTCCGCGGTGTATCCCCAGGATCTCTGGAGCGCGTGATTAAACCACAAGAAACTCATTGTGAAATTCACAAGCCTTTGACTGGTACTGTGTGTGTGTGTGTGTGTGTGTGTGTGTGTGTGTATACGCTGAAATGCCTGTACAGTCTGTAACACTTCTTTTGAAGTGACATCACATCCTTTGAGCTGGTAGAGCTGTCAGGACTCTGACCTGGAATCCTACACTACTGCGCGTCATCATGGTGCTAACAGTTTAGTTTGGCGTGTGTGTGTGTGTGTGTGCGCTTTTTGTGCTTGTGCAACTGGCAAAGACGTAATGCCTTAACCAATATAATGTGTTCAATCTCTCCGATGATGTCCGTCCCTGCAGCTCGGTGTTTGGCAGTTCCAGTTTTGTTGCTAAGGTAATACCTTGGGTGTATTATTGGGACAAAACATACCCACCCACCCACCCACACACACACACACACACACACACACACAGACATGCACACAAACGCACAAATAACCTTGGCAGCACTCAGGCAGCAGCCTATTCCACCCCACTAATACTGAGCGTCATGTTAAGGCAACGGCAGGATTTGGGTAGAAAATAGTGCTTCAGTGAAGTAAACAGGGTTTTTAGGGGGGGCCGGCTGTAAACCACGTCTGTAAACAAGATTGTATACGGGCCATTTACAACACGTGTAAACGTTTTCGACAAAAGTGCAATGGGAAATATGGGACTGTGTGTGGACGGGTACAAAGTTCTCCTTTGGCGTCAGGGTGCTTTCAGACCTGAAGAAGCAGAGAGAGGCAGCACGAGGCAAACAGGCATGTGTCGATAACTCCTAACACTGTTATATATACATATGTATATTTATTCGATCCACAGTCGCTGGATATGAGCAATCTGATTGGCTACTCTACTACTAGGATATCAGCTCATATACCGTGAGTAGAGAAAAACAAAATGGCGGCGCGTGTTGCTGAACCAACCGAGGACGAAATAACAACTCTAGTCGAAAACAAAACCCCAAAAAAACAAAAAAGGAACAGAATATGGAAGAAAAGTATTTGATAGTAAGTAAGAACATATCTTTTTTTATTTAATCACAAATTATTATTATTATTGCATTTTTCACAAATTGCTCCTGTTTGTTTACATTCTTCATCTTTAAGCGTTAAAATTTGTCGATTTTTTTTTAGTCTGGTTCGAAAGCTCAAAGAAGTTTGAACGTTACGGAACTGAAATGTCCAAGGAAGAATTAAATAAATGTCGAAAGCTGTTCTAAACCTCAGCACGACAGCAAGACGGCACTTTCTACAAAAAAAACCCCAACGCTAAAGTCACTTCGTGCAGCCATCGATAGGTTTTAAGAAGTCCGTCTAAGCGGAAATGATTTTGTCGGACGTTTTGGATAAAGTTTTTATTGATCGAATTTGCAAAAAAATTAAAATAAAAATGCTCCGTTTCTCAAAATCCAGTGAAAGTGGATAGAATAAAACAGTTATTCCGCTCAATCTTGCCGTACGACTCAATTCCGTTGAATAACTGTTACTTCTACTCTTATAGTGGATGTATACAATTATCGCCACGAGCCCTGCGTCTCATTCTGGAAGTGCGTCGGCATTCCTGGGCAGTGTTTGTGCTTCTGAGATAAAGTCTGTCCTGTTTCGAAAGGCGCATACACACAGGTGTGTTCTAAGCCGAAGTGTTTTAAGCTTGTCCCTCTTGAATAAAGCATACAGTTTGAACTGAGTGTAAACTGGGAAGCCCGACTGAACGACATCACTGTACTTTGATGGAACCATGATTTGTTTTTTCTTAAACGTAAAGTAAAAATCTCATCAACCAACCAATTGTGTCATTCCGGCACACATGACAGACAGCTTACATGATCCGAAATGCTCAGGGGTGCATCTGTTCTCGATAATTCAGCTGTTGTTTTCTCCGGGATGCGACTAACCCCTGCACTCGATCCGTGAATTTGATCCGTGAAACCAATTACCCAACTTCCTTGATGAATCTCTGCTTGTTGAACACACCAAGTCTTTATTTATTTAAAATTAACTTTGGTGGATTAATTGAAGCAATGTAAACGTCTTGTCAGATAATTAAAGAAAGAAATCCATCACGCAGGTGTGACGGGAACAGAAATCTGCACTTCTGTGACGTTTCATCGCATTATCTGCATCCAGTGAGATGACACGCTGGTGAAAACGTTCTTGATTTATATACATATATATATATATATATATATATTAACAATTGCAACATGGTGACAAAATTAGTAGTAGTAGGATATGAAACTTTCCGATCAACACATGCCTCAATGAGCAACACGCCTCTTTACAGCTCACCTCTGATTCCGATTGGCTACTCAGGTTAGCAATACGATGCCAATTGGTGCGCGCGCGTGTGTGTGTGTGTGTGTGTTGATGTGTAGGTGTAGGTGTGTGTGCTGCTGAGACTCGTGCTCAGGGGGCTCACATACACACACCATCGAAGAAAAGAGGGCTGTGAGGTCAACCTTTAGTGCAGGTGTGTGTATGCGTGCATGTGTGTGTGTGTATGTGTATGGTTGTGAACGTGCATGTGTGTATGTGTGAGAGAAAGAGAGAGAGAGAGAGAGAGAGAGAGAGAGAGAGTGACACATGGGCACTTTTTACATCTTTACAAAAATGAAAGCAAAAAACATGAACAGTTCAGGCAACAAGACCACAGAGTAGCAAGTTAACAACCGCTTTTTTTTTTTTTTAAATCTATATCCTTAAATATGAGGGATACAAAACACTTACGTAATAAAATACCCATGTTATCAAATCATTTCACAAGTAATACACTGAAGCTGTAGGCAGGATGTACCGTCAGAATTTGGCACTAAAGTCCACTCATTTTTTTTTTTCCTTTGTAAGAAAAAAAAAAGTACATTTCGCTGAACGCAACAACACATCTAAATATTGTTTCCCACAATCGAAATTTAAAATAATAAGAATAATGACATTGATGCTTCACAAGCTGACATTGTATTGTAAAAGGTTTATATAGCTAATTACCCGACAAGAAATTTCAAATAGGGACTCTTAAAAATGGAAAGAAAAAAAAAACCAAAAAGAAAAAACAAAACAACAAACAAACAAACAAAAAAGAAAAAAAAACAGGTATACTCTAGTAGCAATAGTACTATGATAGGTTTTTGTCTATGTTCAAGTAAACCGATTTTTAGTCTTCTCTTTAAAAACACAAGACGAATAAGACTATTAGACTTGTGATGAAACCACGACTCAATCCACAAAAAGCACCGACGGGAACGCGGGTCACACAAACTGTTGGTTTTTTTTTTCCTCTATACATTTAAACAGTATAAAATATAGGTCATTTCATGTGCATTTATACCACGGATTGTCTAACGGTAGATCAGTTCAGCAAAAAGGTGTGACATGTAGGTAGCATTTCCCCCAAACAGGGCACTCTTTTTTCTTTTTTTTTGTTTTTTTTAATACCTTTACTACTCTAGAAAAAAGTGGTTTTATATAGACTTTAATGAGAAACCGAGCCACTTCAAATGGCCTTATCAAAAAACTTTACACTGCCTGAAAAATGTAAAAACCACAAGCTCGCTCTGAGAGACTCTTAAGTTCAATTAGACAGTTTTTGTTTCATTAAAACTGCTTGGAAGTAGTCTAGTTCTCGTAGAAACCAGCTCGGCCTTCCTGCACGTCTCGTACTTGCGAAACGCGCTGACAGGAAGTCCCGAAGCCAATCCCTGTATTGTACTTTCAAGTTTACTTTAAAATGAATGAAAGAAACAAAACAAAACAAAAAAAAAAGAAAGAAAGAAAAATGTAAAGCAAATCATAAGAAAAAATCTTAAGCTAGCAAACGATGCAAATTGTTTTAATTTCTTTGCCACAGGTTTGTTTTTTTTGTGTGTTTTGTTTTTTTTTAGTTATTACATTTGTGAAACGTTAAAAACAGCGCTTCGTAAAATGACGCTTCTTCGGGTTATACTATTAAATAGACTCTACCTATTTGCGAGTGTGAACGCAGCTTTAGCGCTTTCGCTTTTTCACATTTGTTATGAGTTTTTTTTCCTTCCTTCTTTCCCCCATCCCTCCCCCAAACGTTAAAATAAAAAAAGAGAAAGAACACAAACAAAAAAAGGTCCAAAAAACAGTTAAAGGCTCCAAATAAGGTCACATGCAAAAGAAAAAAAATACCCAATAAAGACCAAGCTAAGATTAAAGTTGAGGAGAGATCAGTAGGAGGAGACCAGATTATGATCAGGAGAACTCAGAAAGACATCGGAGACAATGACGAGACGATGAGACTTTTTTTTTTTTTTTGAACGCCACGTAGACATGCTAGGCAAACGATGAGCAAAGAGTCATGGAGATGAGTTTCTAGGGAAGAAAACGGGAGAGGAGAGTTACACACACAGCCTCTGGCACACAACTACAGCATTAAAAAACCATGAGAACAACAAACAACAGATAACAACAACAGCAACAACATCAACAACGACAACAACAGCGCTACTAGCCAGCGGTAACCCAGTGCAAGAAGGTTTTTTTTTTTTTTTAAAGTTATCTCTTTTTTAATACTACACATATTTTACACAGATAAACATATGTAAATGATGTACATTCACACACACACACACACACACACACACACACACACACACACTAAAGAATCCATCGGTCCCTTGTTTAAGAGACGCAGCTTGATGGATCTTGAGCTGAAAACGAATACACGGTTTTTTTGGAACGCGGAAACAAAAAACAGAAGACCAGACGAAGCTAAAATGGAACAGAAGGAAAAAAAAAGGGAGAAACAGATTGCACATGTAAAGTGCCACTCGTCACGGCGAGGGAGGGAGTGAAGGAGGGATTGAGAGAGAGGAGGAAAAGGACAAGGAGCAAAGAAGTAGGGCTTCACAATTAATCAAATCAATTGCACTTTCAGCCTCTGTAATTAAACATGGAAAGGTCACTTTTTACCTGCGTTGCTGTTCAATTTCCAGCCTCGTCGTCTACAACAGTGGGAACTGAGTGGTTAAGGTTCTGTCCTGTTGACCGGAATGTTATGAGTTTTAATCCCAGTGTCAATTTTCAGCTCTTAAACTGGACCCTGAACCCTAACCTGCTGAGCTCTGTGCCTGGACTGGATTCTGCTTAAAAGGAATTTTATATATACACTATATATATATATATATATATATATATATATATATATATATATATATATATATATATATATATATATATATATACCAATCAGCCATATAATTATGACCACTGATAGGTGAAATAAATAGCATTGATTATCTCATTACAATAGCACCTGTCAAGGGGTGGGGTATATTAAGCAGCAAGAGAAGAGAACATTCAGTTCTTGAAGTTGATGTGTTGGAAGCAGGAAAAATGGCGAAGCGTAAGGATCTGAGCGACTTTCCCAAGGGCCAAACTGTGCTGGCGAGATGACTGGGTCTGAGCGTCTCCAAAATGGCACATCTTGTGAGGTGTTCCCGGTATGCAGTGGTTAGTACCTACCAAAAGTGGTCTAAGGAAGGACCAACCGGTGGACCGGAAACAGGGTCATGGGTGTCGAAGGCTCATTGATTTGCATGGGGCACGAAGGCTAGCCCATATGGTCCAACCCAGAAGAACAGAAGAGCTACTGTAGCACAAACTGCTGAAAAGTTAATGCTGACGAAAACAGAAAGGTGTCAGCAGTAACTTTTTCAGTAGTTTGTGCTACAGGAGCTCTTCTGTGGGATTGGACCATATGGGCTAGCCTTCGTGCCCCATGCGAACCAATGAGCCGTCGACACCCTTGACCCTGTCACTGGTTCAGCGGTTGTCATTCCTTAGACCACTTTTGGTAGGTACTAACCACTGCACACCGGGAACACCTCACAAGATGTGCCATTTTGGAGATGCTCAGACCCAGTCATCTCGCCAGCACAGTTTGGCCCTTGGGAAAGTCGCTCAGATCTTTACAGTTGCCCATTTTTCCTGCTTCCAACACATCAACTTCAAGAACTGACTGTTCTCTTCTGTCGCTGCCTAATATATCCCACCGCCTGACAGGTGCCAGTGTAATGAGATAATCAATGTAATTCACTTCTTCACCGCTCGGTGGTCATGATATAATGGCCGATCGATATATATATATATATTACTGTGCAACAGTCTTAAGGTGTGTCTCCATGTAGGTTTTTTTTTCTGGAAGAAAAGCGCGATCAGGGCACTGGGACGAGCTTCATCTGAGACTACTTTTTTAATGAAAGTAAATGTTTCTATATTAAAAAAATAAAGAGCAGTCAACAGAAGTAAATTATACAAAGTCAGTATTTGGTGTGAAACGACACTTTGCTTTAAAAAAACAAAAAACAAAAACGTAGTCTCAGGTACACATAGTGCAGTTTTATGGGGAAATGAGCTGTAGGTTTTACTGAGGATCTTACAGAACCAGCCGCAGTTCTTCTGGACCCTTTTTTTTTTTTGCACCAAAACCCAGTAGCCTTCATTCTGTATTTTATCTGAAAAGTGTCTCTTTTGTCACACGCTGCTTTCTTTACTGAGATACAAACATTTTTCGGTAACCTTTAAATTTTGTGCTGGGGAAACTCATGCTCGGAATCTAAAATGTCATGTCAACGTTATAAACTAAAAATCTCTCGGAAAGTTTGTACTAAAAACAAATAGGGTGCCTCAGACTTTCGCACAGTACTGTGTGTACACTACCGTTCAAAAGTTTGGGGTCACCCAGACAATTTTGTGTTTTCCATGAAAAGTCACACTTTTATTTCCCACCATAAGTTGTAAAATGAATAGAAAATATAGTCAAGACATTTTTCTGGCCATTTTGAGCATTTAATCGACCCCACAAATGTGATGCTCCAGAAACTCAATCTGCTCAAAGGAAGGTCAGTTTTATAGCTTCTCTAAAGAGCTCAACTGTTTTCAGCTGTGCTAACATGATTGTACAAGGGTTTTCTAATCATCCATTAGCCTTCTGAGGCAATGAGCAAACACACTGTACCATTAGAACACTGGAGTGAGAGTTGCTGGAAATGGGCCTCTATACACCTATGGAGATATTGCACCAAAAACCAGACATTTGCAGCTAGAATAGTCATTTACCACATTAGCAATGTATAGCGTGGATTTCTGATTAGTTTAAAGTGATCTTCATTGAAAAGAACAGTGCTTTTCTTTCAAAAATAAGGACATTTCAAAGTGACCCCAAACTTTTGAACGGTAGTAGATATTCAATTTTGTGCTGGAGCTGAAGTTATTTTGGTGAACACGTAACGGAAATCAATCTCACTCACAAACCCGACTCCTGACGTTCAGTGATATCACACCTCAAAATTCAATCGTAAGAACAAACGAATGGACTTGTTATGACGTCCAGAAGCACTCACAAGAAAAACCTAGCAGGTCGAGAAGAAAGAGGATTTTACAACGACAGATGCTGACGTATTTCGGTGGACAACATGGCTCTTATTTATCTGAACAGCATATATGATGAACAGTACATAACAACTCCCAATAATCAGCCTCAACTGCCCCCCCACCCCCACCAACCCCTCCCCCTTCTCGTTTCCTATCGGTTCCCAAAACCTAGGTTTTTACATTCACAAGGTCAAAGTTCATCTCGATAAAAGTGGCACTACGAGAAACGGGCAAATGCACGGCTTTCGTTTCCGCTGACATTTGCGCGTTTTTGCTTGGTTGATTTTATTTGCATTTGTTCTGACTGCTGCATTGACTGAAAAAACAAAACAAAACAAACCCCCCCCCCCCCAGAGTTTCCAGGAGTCTTCTGTCCTAGAAAGGAGTCAGATATTGTAAATGCTACGGCTAGACCACAGATGCTGGCATGTCTGTGGCATCATGATGCTTTTACTGTAATGTGCAAACTTCACAGAGTCATGAGTGTCTAAGGCCCTGTCCACACGGCAACGGATTCAGGTGAATCTGATAAAATTGTTTATCGTTTCGGCCTGGCGTCCACACGGCACCGGCGTTTTGGGTGCCCCAAAACGAAATCTTTTGAGAACGGGTTCCAGAGTGGAAAGATCTGGCAACGGCGCCGTTGCGAAGTCGTCTGGATGAGTAGAACGGGTTTGTTTACGATGACGTCACAACCACATGTGCTTCACGCCGGGTAGAAGTGTAACGAACTCGATGCGAGTTGTCAACAAATCCTATAACTTGGTTCATGAAACGTGCTTACAAAATATTTTCACTGTGAATATTTATTGTGTAATGGTGCAAAGTGAGAGAGAGAGAGAGTTAGGGCAGAGTCAATCCCGCCAGCAAAAATAGGGAAAAAAAGGAGCGATCTCACCTCTTCAGATGTTGGTTTAAGTCCTACAATACATTCCTCAAAAAGGGCGTAGAAGAACAAATTAATCCATCAACGTGTAGCATTCAATTTATTCCGGACCATTAAAGACGCCGCCTTCCACGTAGAATCATACGTCATCCTCGCCGCCATATTGGATGGGTCAAAGCGGAGAATAAAGATGCCTCATTCATGTGCTGCGTTTAACTGTACCAACAGGTTTACCGTCCAAACGAGATCACATGGGATTATCTTTCACAGGTGAGACTGGAAAAATACTTTTCATTGTATTTGGTCATTATAATGTAATTTTACGAACAGATTTTTCTGACTTTGTGGTTAATATGAAGTCTCGCGCATAATAGTTTATGCGCATGCGTCTACTTCTATTGTTCTGGTGTCTCCGAAGGGACCGTCTTTCAGCGCCCCTAGAGGTGTGGCATGTGTATTGCATCGTTTTCAGCAAGCGTTGCGTTGCCATATGGACCTGATATTTTACTGATCCGTTGCCCATGTGGACGCAATATTTTTTTTAATAACATCTCGTTGCCGCTGTCGTGTGGATGTAGCCTAAGTGACACACTACTAGTCACCTGATGCTTTTATCTCAAGTCATGTACATGTAAGAAGCGAATCCACACACAGAGCTGGGCAGGTTCGGGTGAAGCCGTTTGCTCAGGGGCCTAAAACCGGCTCTCTGGCTTTATCCAGCTGCCTTCCTTCTACCACAGCAGAGGCCTAACTACGGCACGGCTGCCACTTATTTCATTCTCAGTTAATATCTATACCAGACACTATCACTGAAAACGATCAGGACAAATCGTGCAGCCCCATTAGACTGAACTATAACTGGGACATGACAGAATGAAGAAAGACAGATGGGAAGGAGAGAGAGAGAGAGAGAGAGAGAAAGAGAGAGAGACGAGAATGAGGGAGGGAGAGAAGGGGGGGTGATCCTCTGTTCTCTTCCCACATCAGATTGTGTGGCTTCAGAAGACTGGACGGCGAAAAGCACGTCTTCGCAAACCCGATCACTTCACCAGAATAAATAAAGTCTTTCACTTCAATAGAGGCAGTAGAAATTTTCTTTTTGTATAAAAATAGAACTGCTTTTTTTACAAATAAAATTTACAGGCCTGTGGCTTTCTGTACTCTGATATATTTTTTTTATTTCAATAAACATCAAGTATTTGCAGTTGAACCCGCCACCCCGCCGGAAACATAAAATGCTTTTTCATTATTAGATACTTTTTTATTTGTCATCTATTTTTAAAATGCTCTACATAAAATGCTCTGTTGGACAAACACCATAACAAACAAACCAACAAAAAAACAACAACAACGCAAAAGGCGTAATGCTTTAATGGCAAGTGTGTGTGTGTGTGTGTGTGCGTGTGGAGAGTCTCTTTTGGCAGTCGTTGCCGTTAACTACAGCGAGGCCACATCGGGTTTTGACCCTTTTCTCTCTGGTGCCGTTGGGCCAAGGGGTCGAAGGAGCAGCGGAGCCCGGAGCCAACACCAGAGGTCAAAGGGCAAAGTCGAACGTGCATATTGGTGCTTTTTCTGGGGCTCTGGCCCCGTCCCTATGCGTTCTCACAAGCCTCAAGGTTCACAACGGGAAACGAAATGTAGTTTAGAGAACTTTCCTTTCGGCTGTTGTTGTCGTTATCATCATAAAAATGAAAAAAAGAAGGCATGGTATAAATATCTACTTAAAAAATAAATAAATAGTTTCATACACAACTCAAAATTAAAAGGAAAAAGAAACAAACAAACCTAGCAATAGCTTTTCATTCATCGCAGGTCATACAAAATAATAGCAAAAATGGAAGCGTTCATGTGAATAGAAACCAAATAATAATAATAATAATAATAATAATAATAATAATACTGCCATCAAAAAAAGTTTAAAAAGAATGTCGGGGGGAAAGTGACTCCCTCTAGTGGTGTTAAGGGTGAAACTCTCCCCCATGTCCCCCCCTTTTCCCATCCCCGGGGCGGTTGCCGTGGCAGCAGTGGGGACTTACCCTAGCAGTGTAGGGACAGAGAGGAGTGGCCCTAGCAATTAGATCAGTAGGGCTTGCTGTCATTCTTCGAGCGCTTCAGCTGCACCTTCAGGCGCTTCATTCCAATCTGAAACCCGTTCATCGCCTGAATGGCTGCTTGTGCCGACACGGGATTGTCATAACTGACGAAACCTGACAGAAAGAAGGAACGTGCATGAGAGAGAGTGTTATAAATCAAATGTGCAAAGAGGGTCTTACCACAAAGTATCCATCTTTATTACAGTCCCAGGGGTTGTGATGGAGCACACAGCAGAATATGCAGATGCTACCAATGTGGAGTCTTACATTAAACATCCAACAGCTTTTCAACAACAAAAAAAAGATAAAAAGATAAATGTCCAAAGCAGTTTCGGACCATTTGTAGTCGTAATTAGACTCTATTCTGTTTAACAAACCTTTTTATTGTTGTGTTATGTCTGAAACAAGCCTAAGTGCACTTCCCTGCCTCATACATATGCATTTGAGGGGGATTAAAAGGGTGGGAAATACAGTGTGATTGTTCAATGTACTATACATGTTGCTGCAGTGTTGCCATCCATCCATCCATCCATCATCTCTAGCCGCTTTATCCTGTTCTACAGGGTTGCAGGCAAGCTGGAGCCTATCCCAACTGACTACGGGCGAAAGGCGGGGTACACCCTGGACAAGTCGCCAGGTCATCACAGGGCTGACACATAGACACAGACAACCATTCACACTCACATTCACACCTACGGTCAATTTAGAGTCACCAGTTAACCTAACCTGCATGTCTTTGGACTGTGGGGGAAACCGGAGCACCCGGAGGAAACCCACGCGGACACGGGGAGAACATGCAAACTCCGCACAGAAAGGCCCTCGCCGGCCACGGGGCTTGAACCCGGACCTTCTCGCTGTGAGGCGACAGCGCTAACCACTACACCACCGTGCCGCCCAGACTCATTGTGTGATGTGGAATTCACACAGTTGTCTAAAATATCTTCATATGCTAGAGCATTACAATTTCCCTTCAAGCCTGTTCCAGCATGACAATGCCCCGCGCACAAACAGCGCTCCGTGAAGACATGGCGTGTTAAAGTTGGAGCAGAAGAACTCGAATGCCCTGCACAGAGTCCTGACCTCAAGCCCACTGAACACTTTTGGGATGAACTGAAACACCAGTGTGTCCCAGATGTCCTGACACAACATCAATGCCTGGCCTCACGAATGCTCACGTGGATGGGCAGGCACCAATCCCCATAACCACACTCCGGAATCTCATGGAAAGTCTTCCCAGAAGAGTGGAGGTTATTATCAGAGTAAATAATGAGGAATGGGATACTCATTGGCTAGATATATAAGCACATGTGGGTGTCATGTCAGGGTACACAAACTTTTGGCCATTTAGTGTACATCAATTCCATCACATCAAACAAAGAAATTTCACGCAGTAAACAGGACTTTTGTGACTTTGTCCATTTTTTTCAAATGTTATGTAATGGCAGCTGTGGCCGCGCAGTTCCAGCACTTCCCTCCGGCTATTAAACTGCAATTTGTGCGTCACACAGCGAGCATTTCCCAGGCACAGTTTGCATGATGAATAGTTTGCCTCAGGAAACGGCATGTTAATTTCAGCCTGCAAACTGTCATTTTACAGTTGCATATGGTTGCATTTTCTGTGCTCGGTCTCCTGACACACATATACAGCCCTGAGTACTAAACACACAGTTGTCCTTAATGTCCCTGACGGCCCTAATTCAAAACACTTGTCCCCCATTAATTAGTGAACACAAAATGAGATATGATTTTTTGATTTGATTTCATTTCAAATTGCGGCGGCACGGTGGTGTAGTGGTTAGCGCTGTCGCCTCACAGCAAGAAGGTCCGGGTTCGAGCCCCGTGGCCGGCGAGGGCCTTTCTGTGTGGAGTTTGCATGTTCTCCCCGTGTCCGCGTGGGTTTCCTCCGGGTGCTCCGGTTTCCCCCACAGTCCAAAGACATGCAGGTTAGGTTAACTGGTGACTCTAAATTGACCGTAGGTGTGAGTGTGAGTGTGAATGGTTGTCTGTGTCTATGTGTCAGCCCTGTGATGACCTGGCGACTTGTCCAGGGTGTACCCCGCCTTTCGCCCGTAGTCAGCTGGGATAGGCTCCAGCTTGCCTGCGACCCTGTAGAACAGGATAAAGCGGCTAGAGATGATGAGATGAGATTTCAAATTGCCTATTTTTTGTGCACTAGACAGTTTCACCACTGAATATATACAGTGCTGAGTGTAAATGAGTGCACCCCCTTTGAAAAGTAACATTTTAAACAATATCTCAATGAACATAAACAATTTCCAAAATGTTGACAAGAGCAAGTTGAATATAATATCTCTTTAACTTATAACATGAAAGTAAGGTTAATAATATAACTTAGATTACACATTTTTCAGTTTTACTCAAATTAGGGTGATGCAAAAATAAGTGCACCCCACAACAAAAACTACTCCATCTAGTACTTTGTATGGCCTCCATGATTTTTAATGACAGCACCAAGTCTTCTAGGCATGGAATGAACAAGTTGGCGACATTTTGCAACATCAATCTTTTTCCATTCTTCAACAATGACCTCTTTTAGTGACTGGATGCTGGATGGAGAGTGATGCTCAACTTGTCTCTTCAGAATTCCCCAAAGAAAATAATTTCTTTCCACCACAAAGGTGAAGGCTACAAGAAGACCAGCAAAGCTTTACTTATCAGTCAGAATACTGTAGCAAAAGTGGTACAAAAATTTAAGAAAGTTGGAACTGCAACCATCTCACAGAGACGTCCAGGTCGTCCACGGAAGTTAACACCTTGACAGGAGCGTCTTCTGATGAGAAGGGTTGAAGAAAATCGGCATGCAAGTTCACTGCAGTTATCTAAAGAAGTAGAAAGCCAAACTGGGGTGACTATTTCCCGTGACACAATACGGCGTACACTGTGGAGGAATGGCATGCATGGATGCCGTCCACCAAAGAACCCTCTCCTAAAGCCCAGGCACAAAACAGCCTGCCTAGAGTTTGCCAGGGCCCATGCTGACAAAGATGAAGACTACTGGGACTCTATACTCTGGAGTGATGAGACCAAGATAAATATTTTTGGAACTGATGGCTTCAAAACTGTATGGCGTCGCAAAGGTGAGGAATACAAAGAAAAATGCCTGGTGCCTACAGTGAAACATGGTGGTGGCAGTGTCCTTATGTGGGGCTGCATGAGTGCTGCTGGTGTCGGGGAGCTGCATTTCATTGATGGCATCATGAATTCGCAGACGTATTGCTCTATACTGAAAGAGAAGATGCTACCATCACTCCGTGCCCTTGGTCGTCGTGCACTTTTCCAACATGACTAAACACACATCTAAGGCCACTGTTGGATTTCTGAAGAAGAACAGGGTGAAAGTGATTCAGTGGCCGAGTCTGTCTCCTGATCTGAACCCAATCGAACACCTATGGGGAATTCTGAAGAGACAAGTTGAGCATCCCTCTCCATCCAGCATCCAGTCACTAAAAGAGGTCATTGTTGAAGAATGGAAAAAGATTGATGTTGCAAAATGTCACCAACTTGTTCATTCCATGCCTAGAAGACTTGGTGCTGCCATTAAAAATCATGGAGGCCATACAAAGTACTAGATGTAGTAGCTTTTGTTGTGGGGTGTACTCATTTCTGCACCACCCTAAATTGAGTAAAACTGAAAAATGTGTAATCTAAGTTATATTATTAACCTTACTTTCACGTTATAAGTTAAACAGATGTTATATTAAACTTTGTCTTTTCAACATTTTGGAAATTGTTTGTGTTCATTGAGATAATGTTTAAAATGTTACTTTTCAAAGGGGGTGCACTCATTTACGCTCAGCACTGTATACGGGTCATTCTAGAATCTGTGGTACATTTCGCGTCTCCAAGATAAACCTTTTGTTATTTTCCTCAAAAGAAATCGTTATTGAATCAGTTTTGAACAATAATGCAAATTATGACACACTTTCACCAATAGCAGTGCTTGATGTACATTTTAGACCCAATTTATCCATAAAACATGAACTAAATGACTCCTGCCCCTCCCCCCACATTATTGTCTGTCTTCGACTCCTGAGTCATACATTCAATTTGCATAAACATGAAGTGATTCAATCAAACAATCTGTTTTTTGCAGCTTATTCTATTAACTGCTATAAAATCAAATGCACAGAAAGTCGATTTTCTTTATTATGTGAAATTTCAGTCATAAAAAAATTAGTGCTGTCAAGCGATTAAAATATTTAAACGTCATTCATGTCGCGACTGTCATAGTTAACTCGCGATTAATCGCAATTTAATCGCACATTTTTGTCACATGAAAAACCATGTAATTCTCTTATCAGCATAAAAAAGTGAATGGGCTTGCTTTGTACCAATGTGTTTTTTTTTATTGCAGAGCATAGCACGTCTTGTCACAGCCACTGCAAAGTCGGGCTGGAGCCGCCGATGGGAAAACGAAACCTAAGCCGAGCACTGTGGCTCTTCGTCCTGAGGCGCGGGGCTAGCGCGCCCTGCCCGCGCTGGTTCTTTGGGGGGAGGGCAGAGGACTCTGGCTGTGCGGGGCGTGGCATTACAGTCTAGCTGCTATCGTTTTTCTAAGCAAAGTCTCTGTTCTGTTCCTGGCAGTTTCAAAAGCTTATGAAAAACTTACATCATGTCACAAAGCGTTAATCTCGCGATAAAAAAATTATCGCCGTTAAAATTGAGTCAAGTTAACGCGATAATAACGCAACATTTTTGACAGCACTAAAAAAAAATATATATTTTTATCCGTCCCAATGTTTTTGTCAACTCTGTTAACTCTGTTATAAAAGTCCACAAAGACTTTTAGTAATATGCGTGACACCTGCACCGAGTGATGTCACTTCCTCTGGCGGGAAACTTCAGAAAGGTAGTTAGGTATGCTTTTATGTTTCTTCTCTCATTAATTTGAACAAAATGTTGAAGATACATCAACAGTAGATGAATTATTCGTCAAATCTGTTATTTGTGATATCAGAGTGAATCTCTCACTCATTTTTTTTTTTTTTTAGAAAACAATAACAGGATTGAAATTCATAAAATTCTGGTTTTATCCATGCCGTGTGGTAGCTAGTTTGAGGTTAGCGTGTGGAGTGAAGACGCAAAATGGTGGGGAATGTCAATTCTGTTTTGCCTCAACCCTGTTAATGGATTGCCCAGTGTAACGACAACAGAGTTGACGATGACGAACAAAGTCGACGCTTGAAACGTACCTACAATTATAGAATGGGGCATGTGTAAAGGGGTTAATGTTTTTTTTTTGTGTGTGTGTTCTTATATACTGGTAGGGACACAAGAATAGGAACACCTAACCGTTTTAGATTTGTGGCAAATCGTTTGAGATTCGAGCCCGTTTCTGCCAGCATAATGAGAAGGTTTCTCATAATAATGAGACGATTTTCTCATAATTCTGATGTCTTATCTCATAATTGAGACCTTCTCTCATAATAAAATCGATCCTGTCTTATAATTATGAAATATGAGAAAGTGTCTCATAATCGTGAAAAAGTCGTTATTATGACACAGTATCTCATAAGTATGAGATACAAAGTCATAATTATGAGATACGTTCTCATTATGATGACATGCTATGCAACTTTTTTTTTTTCAAGTGGCGGAAACATTTGTCTGTTCCCACCTTTTTTTTTTTTCAAAGTAAAAAAGCCAGAAAGGTTCATTTTGGTTGTTAAAGTGATTAGGGTTCGATTTAGTTGCTGCCATAGCATTAATTAACCACATTAATAATTATGTCAGAAGGTCCTCACTAGGATATTATGACAAACGTGTGTGTGTGTATACTTGCTGCATATTGAGGATTGGAATGTGTTTTTTACCGAAAGCGTTCAGACATTTTTGGGAAAGTGAGGACATTTTGGCTGGTCCTCAATTCTTCAAAGGGCTGTTTGAGGGTTCAGACTTAGTTTTAGGGTTCGGGTTAGATGAGGTTTAGGTTAGGGTTGGGGTTAGGCATTTAGTTGTGATGGTTAAGGGGTTCAGGAATGCATAATATCAATGAGCGTCCCCACAATGATAGAAGTACAAGAATGTGTGTGTGTGTGTGTGTGTGTGTGTGTGTGTGTGTGTGTGTGTGTGTGTGTTTTAGCTCCATACCAAAGCACTTGCTCAGATTGGTCTGTTTGTCAATGAACACTTTGGCCGACACTACATTTCCAAAAGGCATGAACATCTGCAGAATGTCCTGGTCCCCGAACTCCTGCGGCAGGTGATAGATAAAAAGGTTTGCCCCTTCTGGTCCTGCAAACACAATACACAACACATACACACACATTTAAACTAAAAAACTCAACAAACTCTGTGTCAGAAGTTGTAGTCTCCTGGCTGGTGGAAAAGCAACACAAGTTTATAGTAATGGAGTGCTGAAATTGCAGTGGAAACGCCTCCTATTGTACATGTTTCACACACAACGGGACAATCGATTTTCACTGTTCACAGGAAATTACACTGTTGCGGCTGCTGCAAAATGTTTGATGGAGGAACGACAGTGAAATCGCAAGTGTAAAACAGACAGAAAGAGATCATGCTGGGAAAGCCATGGCCGAGTGGTTCGAGAAGCAGTTTTGGGACCAAAAGGACCTTCTTAGGATATAATAGAATAATGTTTTAAAAACTAGTTTCTGGGAGGAAAATAAAAAATGCATATGGGTGGGGATTGGCACACGGGGATGGGCGGAGCTCTACATTATACTGCAGCCAGCCAGTAGGGGCGCTACATTTGTGGTTGCGTCACGTTTTCGAGACATTCTGCTGTTCATTTGTTCAAACGCTTACATTGTAGAGATGAAATTTCTCATGCAGTACAATGTGTGTAGCGTTTGCATGCGTGTATCATTGTTGTATACGGTAGAGAATTAAAAGCACTCTTGATAAAAACAAACACTGAAGGTGTACACGGCGTGTGTTCGTTCCTCACCCTCTTTCTGGCTCCCAGCGGCGCTCTGCTGCTGCAGTAAGCTCTGGCTGTAGAGTGTGGGCAGGGCGGCGGCGGCGTACTGCTGGATTCCTGAGTAAGCCTGAGTGAGGGCATCCATGGGGCCGGCCGAGCCGCCGCCGTTCAGGGCAGCCACACCTGAGAGCATGTGAGCAACTTTACATAAAACCCAACAATAAAGAAGAAAGAAGTGCACTTACTCATTAGCGCTTGGGACTGAGGGGAAGTGTTTTTTTTTTTTACTACATCACACACACACACACACACACACACAAACAGCAAGATGATATACACACCACAGGTGTCCAAGACACCATACAAAACAGACGTAAACAACACACACATCAGACGGTGCTCAGACATGAATGAAATGTACTTCATTTCCCCGTACTTCAAATATAATCAAACAGTGAAAATATGGGTTTGGTTTATTCCGAGGTTAATGTCGCTATCAAATTAGAGGAATGTATAGCTGCACGTTTAGCATCATGGAAATTAAACGACAAAATCTCACACCTTCGTCTTCAAAAGTCTGGTGTAGCTGAGCTTAATTACGCCAACAATGTGCCTCATTTATCCAACTGGATAAATTACGAATGAATTTATTCGTAGGAAATTTCGACAAGAAATGTCGTATTCATGAAACTCCAGTTTGGAAAAACTACCAGAGCTTCTGAGTTGATTCAAGAAGCTCACTAATGGGAATCTCAATTGACATTGTCATGAGTTACTGCAATACCGCAATGCTTTTTTTAACGTGTAAGTTTAAACAGCTTATTTATTTCCAGTGCACATATAAATTTTAATCGCGAGTTGGCCGAGTGGTTAGCGTGTCCGCTTCTTGATCGGGAGTTCTACTCACGGTCGGGTCATACTAAAGACCGTCATCAAAATGGTACCTACTGCCGTCTGGCAAGGCACGCTGCAATACAGATGTGAGTGGGGAGTCAAACTGTCGCGGTTACCAGAGGACCAGCCCCCCACTGTAACCCTAGCTATGTAATAGGTGAGTGGCCGAGGGCTACAGAGATTGGCACCGCCCTATGCGCCATGTGGTGTGGGAAGGGACTCTGACTTTTGACTTATGAATTTAATGAAAATTTTCCGACGCTCAGTTGTTTCATATTAACGACTTGAAAGAAAGCAATCAAAAGAAACGATTAAACTTGGATAAAAGAAACGCTGCACTGTAACAGTAAAATGGCATGTGCCTTTTGTGTGCTGACACGCTGCAATAGCTGAGCTAGCGTTATTGGAATATTTAGAAAATCGGTGTTATGAAAATTTCTGTAAATCTCTGAGGAGGTTTTAGTTTGGTTTGAACTATGAAAACGTTTACGCGCAGTTTTACTTAACGACTGATTCAATCGCGGTCCACTGTGTATGAAAAGTATCATCTCTTCAAATCTCAATCTACCGTATTCATTGTATTTAAATTAGCCCGTATTATCATCGGAGTCACTTCTAAAGTGTAGTTCTGCCGTAAAAAATGGCCAACTGACACTCAGTATGTTTACATGCAAACTAATTTTCCACTATTATTCCGATTATGACAATATTCAGAATTTGATCCGGGACACGTAAACAGCATACTCCATTTGGATATTCCGAATTTGGCCTTATTCGGAATGTAGCATTTTCCGATTAAGACATGTCGGATATGCTGCATATACACTCACTGGTCACTTTAACAGGAACTTGTTCTTGATTCTAAGATTCCTGTTCTTGGCTGCAGGATCGGAACCCAATGTGTTCTTCTGCTGTTGCATGCCGAGATGCTTTTCTGCTCACCACGGTTGTAAAGAGTTGCTGTGAGTTACTATATCCTTCCTGGCAGCTCGAACCAATCTGACCATTTTCCTCTGAGCTCTCTTTTCAACAAGGCATTCATTTCCATCCACAGAACTGTCGCTCACTCAGTTGATGTTTTTTGTTTTTTCGCACCATTCTGTCTGTGTAAACTCGACAGACTTGTGTTGTGAAAACCCCAGGAGATCGGCTGTTTCTAAAAAAAACTCAAAACCAGTCCATCTGGCTCAAACCAACCCCCATGCCACAGGGAAAGAAAGTCACACTTTGAGCTCACATGTATATTTTTCCCCATTCTGATGTTTGACGTGAACATGAACCGAAGCTCTTGATTTGTATCTGCATGATTTGACGCATTGTGCTGCTGTGAAGGAACTGGCTGATTAGAGAACTGCATACAACAGCAGGTGGATGGATAGATGTTCATAATAAAGTGACCAATGAGTGTATAATTATAATAATAATAATAATAATCGGGTTTTAGGAGCGTTCTTTGGACGTGTTTACAGCACATTTGGAAAGAATATGTGTCTCAATTGGGTTTTTTTTTAATGGCACTTTGTGATACATGGCCACTTACCTGTTTACAATCAGCTCCATGTATTGTATACAAACCATTACATTAATCACAATATGTACGGCTGTATGTACACAGGAATATTATTGGAATATTCATTTTCATTCGCCGTGTAAACAGCTAAGTAGGAATTTTGTCTTTTTCCGAATAAGGGCAAAAACAAACCGGAATATTTTGTCCATGTAAACATGAATGAATAAAATTCAGTAAGTGAATGATGCCTGCATGGGGACACCGAATTAGTGATTTGACTTCAAGATGTTATTATTTTTAGCCCTGCAACACCCATTTGGAGATTGTTATCAACAACACGTGCCAGTGTCTGATCCCAGACGACGTTTGTTTTCGGGTTACTGACCACTCAACACGATGTGAGCGATCTGAGGGACGCTGGAAGCTCCACCATGTCTTGGCTACACTTGGGCTAAAAGAAAAGCTGTACATTTCATTTTTTTTTTAGATGAATAATCAGACAAATTACACAGCTTACAACACATTCAGTTTACAAGACACTCAGGTCACACACACACACACACACACACACACACACACACACACACACACAGTAAGAACAGCTGACAAACAGCAACAATAAAGAGTATGAGTACACACCCACATCAAGCTGACACACAAGATCAAGAACATGGATTACACAGCAGTGTAAGCAAGTGGAAACCGTAGCCAACGCATGCAAGCAACACAACGGCATAACACAACGGCAGCATGTCGCGCTCACTATATCGTCAGCACATCAAGAAATATTCCCAAATTATTCCTTTTCATTCATTCATTCATTCATTCATTCATCGAGATAATTTAACTTATTAAACTGCTTTGCAAGTCTAAGTAAACAAAATGGAGGAATAGCTGACGACACTTACACGCCTACTAGAACACACAACCTCTCGATCCTGCAGTCTGACTACTGACTCCGCCAGCATGTGAGGAAAAAACTCCTGCAACCACAGCCTCGATTCTAAACCGATACATATATCTTCAGCCCTAATATTCAGTTATTCCACGAAATCGAGTCGTACATGAGCTGATAGCCGATGAGGCGCGTAGCACCGAGTCGACTACAAGCCGTGTACGACCAGATTGAGTGGAATAACTGTTTTATTCTATCCACATTCACTGGATTTTGAGAAACAGAGCATTTTTATTTTTTGCAAATTTGATTAATTAAAAACTTTACCCAAAACATCCGACAAAATCATTTCCGCTTAGGCGGACTTCTTAAAAACCTATCGATGGCTGCACGAAGTGACTTCAGTGTTGTTTTTTTTGTCGAAAGTGCCGTCTTGCTGTCGTGCCGAGGTTTAGAACAGCTTATACATTTATTTAATTCTTCCTTGGACATTTCAGTTCTGTAATTTTCAAACTTCTTCGAGCTTTTGAACCAGACTCAAAAAAAAAAAAATCGACAAATTTTAATGCTTAAAGATGAAGAATATAAAAACAAACTAGTGAAATGACAGGAGCAATTTGTGAAAAATGCGATAATAATAATTCTTGGAAAAATATATACATTCTTACCATCAAATACTTTTATTCCATATTTTGTTGTTTTTTTTTTGTATTTTTGGGTGTTTTGTTTTCGAGTAGGGTTTTTATTTCGTCCTCGGTTGGTTCAGCAACACGCGCCGCCATTTTGTTTTTCTCTACTCACGGTATATGAGCTGATAGCCTAGTAGTAGAGTAGCTAATCAGAGTGCACGATTGCTCATATCCAGTGAATATGGATAGATTAAGATGAATTATTCAAGAATTATTCAGTAACTACAGCAAAACTAATCGGAAAAGGTGTGCAGTTATGAGAAGAATGTAATTCTGGATGCGCAAGTGGGTTGTGGGAGTTCATTTATTTATTTATCTGAAATAAATAGGAATGTTTTGAATGCGCTTTTAATTTCAAAGTGTATGGAGATCTGCGTCCCGTCGGCACAGCCACCAGTGAGATGTACGAATGCAAGAAGTCAGGAGGATGTCTATTAAGGACAAGAACGGGGATGCGATTTCAATAGATGTGTGTGTGTGTGTGTGTGTGTGTGTGTGTGTGTGTGTGTGTGTGTGTGTGTGTGGACTGATTCATGCATATTTACTGACTGGCCTTTTGGCTTGACGTCCTGCAAACAATAAATGATGAGCAGGGTGCTTCAACCGCAGCTCTCTCATTTATCCTGCAATAATTACAATACTGACCTTTACTATTCAATTAAACTATATGGCCTTTATAATGAGCAGTGTGTGTGTGTGTGTGTGTGTGTGTGTGTGTGTGTGTGTGTGTTAGAAAGTCATTTCAATTAATGTAAAACGGATGATGTGGCGTTTTGGAAAGCCTGATTTATAAAACCAGTAACCTGTCTGAAAGGTCATTTTGGGAAAATGCAGACATTCAGGTCAGGTCATACACACACACACACACACACACACACACACACACACGCTAACGCACGCACACACACCTCAGCCTGCCAATTTAAAAAGTAACACATGAGGCCTTTAGCTATAACGCTCTGAATTACAGACACTAATCACGCAGATGAATGGGCTCCAACGGAGATGTGAATACGTCCTCCTTTCTGGATTAAGTGCTGCAAGTAACACCACAAACGCACACTCACAAAGCTACAACGGCGAAACAATCACAAGCCTAGAGAAACAGAGAGAGAGAGAGAGAGAGAGAGAGAGAGAGAGCGATGGATTTGCCAGGCGTCTGGTTTGTGAGGGTGTGTGTGGCGACAGGGCGAAGAGGAGTTTGCTAAAGGTGTACACACACACACACACACACAGTCTAACCTCAGTCTACATCTTTTTTCTCCCCTTTTAATACTTTCAATAAGTAACATTTTTTGTAAAACAGTAATAAGGGACCAGCCAAAACATTACAATTTTTAAATTATTTTTTTTTTACTGCTCCATGCTGAGTGAATGTTCACAGTAGCATTACTCTGTGGTCAGGAAGGAACATCGTTGTTTTATCATTAACGTCAACATTTCAGATTTGTTCGCAGCAAAGACAAAAATGTAAAATGGTCACTGAAAATCTAAAATGAATGAAATTCCAGCTGCGGTGTCGTAGATCAGGATAATCAGATATATACGCTACGCAGCTTCCAAGGTAAACGTTTAGGATCATGATATTTTCCCACACCAGGTGCCACAAGGGTCATCTGGCCCGAAACGTTTAAGAATAGACACGTAACGATTCACTGTATTCACGATTCAGTTTGGTTTGGTCCATGATTTGATTTTCATGTGGTGTTTTTGAAAAAAAAAAAAAAAATTTTATGAAAAAAATTTGCAACTTTTTTCCCCATTCTTTTTCAACTTAAATATTCCTCTTGTTAAATTTCAAAAGTTATGTTTCATTTTCATAATTACTTACAAACATTTGCAAACGTTCAATTCAAATATAATCACCTATTAAATAAAATATTCCATATTACAGCGAGGAAAATTCCTTTTTTATTTCCGTAATTCAAATCATCACATGATGTATCGTTCACTGTTGTAGTCGAGTCACTAAACATTGAGTCCGAGTCCAGTCTTGAGTCCCCAGTGTTCAAGTTTGAATCAAGTCCAAGTCATTAAAAAATTTTTCGAGTCGAGTCCGAGAACAAGACTCCAACGGCACCACTTGACGGTGGCTGCTTTAGCGCCATTAACATTAGTTTGTTCCTGAACATGATGTATGAACAGGTGAATGTGCTTCTCTTTGTCAGGGAGTGTGAAGTATTCTGTCAGAGATGGTTGGGAGACGGATGTAAGTGCAGAAGGTGTTTATTAATCCAAGTGAAGACGGTAAATAATCCAGAACGGCAGGCAAAATCGTAAAACAGTGAAACGGGCAATAGGTCGATCGAGGCGCAAACAGGCTATCGTAGACTCGGCAGAATCAAGGACGAGAAACAGGAAATCAGGGATCAGGAAACCAAACAAGGAAATAAGGCTCGGTAATGTTTCAGCAACGCAACTCAATACTTCGCAAAGTAAATGTGTTTTCACAGCTTTTATATAGGCATGCTGACTGCGCCTTAATCCTGTGCAGGTGCGAGTCATTTACGTCGCGCACGCACAAAAGTCTGCTTGGCGCTCGCACGCTGTCCGGAGTGCACGCCGAGGATCTATCTGATGCACGCGCTAAGAGGCGCAGGTGTGACATTCTTGCACAAAATTAGTATAAAAGTTAATATAGATATAAACAGGGTGCGATTTGTCAAAAAACCAGAAGGGGGGATGGTTTTTTTTTAAATCATGAAACGTCACAAAATTAAGGTAACAATAGGCTAACAGCTCAATAACATCCGATGATATCAAATGAATAACACTAAACGAAAACGATCACTAAACCAGAGATAGTAAATTCATCTTCCTATCTCTCTGACTAAATACACAAACACTAACGCACAACAAAGTTCGCATTGCTTGTCGCGTTGCTGTGATGTTTCTCTCCCTCCGGATTAAATGGACAGTGACTCGAAAATCACTAAAATACATGAATACTAAATGAACAGTTTGCTCTGATGGCGCAGTTCACATTGTGCGCAGCTTTCCGATTTAAACTGTTTTTTTTTCTCATCCTTATACTTCCTGTTTCATGGACTGTAACGGATTTGCTTATTTAGTAATTTTAATACAGAATTTACTTTGAAATTATAATCAGACACTCCAACATCCCCCCTAAAAAAAAATCGGCCGTGAAAAAGGCGGCATCCGCCAAAAGGCGCGCTGTTTGCATCCCTGCATAGAACGCAAAGATATTGTTATTATCTACAATGTATCTATTTGCTGGGGACGTTCGTGAACATCAAAGCTGGCACTTCGGGTCATTTTGAAAGTGAGTGCAATGTAGACCATAGAAAACTGTGTCACAACATGCCTGTCATGTCAACTTTTTTTTTTGGTTTGTTTGTTTGTTTTATTGACGAGGTTGTCCCCGAGGATTTTTTTTCAGCAGAGATAAAAACCAGAGGGGGGGATGATCATCCCCACCAGCAAATCGCACCCAGGATATAAATATCTTATGCCAAATTACTATGGCATGTTACAAAAAATAAAGAAAAAACCCGAGTCCTCGTCTCCAATTTACGAGTCCGAATGCAGTTAATGCACGAGTCCGAGTTCAAGTCCAAGTCAAGTCACGAGTCCTTAAAATTTAGGCACGAGTGGGACTCGAGTGCTACAAGCCTGGTATCGTTACGTGCCTGTTTTGATACGAATATGTCAGGACAATTACAATGTAATCTCGGGATCTGAAGCATTTTAATGTGTTTTTTTTTGTTCTTTCAGCGAACATCAATATTATAAAAATCATATTTACTCATACGAGTCATATTTGAATGGTGAAATCTGTTCTGGCACAAATAATCCCAGTAAATTCTGACTTCAGTGAATGACGAGGAGTCCGGATGATAAACTGCTCATTGATATCCTGAATCAGAAACATAAATATACACATGAAGCAAACATACACACACATACGGTATAGACAGTAGACAAGTACAAACAGCAAACTCCTATCATACCCAGAGAGATTCCCTTCTTATGTTTGACTGTTAGGTTTATTGTGTGTGTGTGGGAGCGGGCGTCTCTCTGGGCGTGTGTATGCGTGGGATGGGATGGGTGAGGCGGATGAGGTTTATACTCACTGTTGACGCTACCTGCTAGTGCATTAATGTTGTTGAGGCCGACGGTGGCCCCGGCGAGGCCTTGCAGGGTTCCCAAAGAACCGAGAGAACCCATCGCTCCGGCACTCGAGTTAGCTGTGGAGCCTGCTGCTGAGACAGAGCGAGAGAGAGAGAGAGAGAGAGAGCATTGAGCGTATGTACATATGGTACAGAAAAGATGTTCAAAAATGTCTCACAGACATGTGGAGGAAGGGAGGGAGACAACACAAGATCAGGAAAATGACAATAATGATGATGATGATGATGATGAAGATGATAAAGTGAAACAGATCATGGCAAGAAACAGCCTTACATACACACTTTCTTACTTTAATGCTGTTCTGTAGAAAGATGGATTTAGAAAGAGCAAAAGGGGGGAGGGAGAGCAGGAGGGAGGGAGGGTTACGTGAAGGCGTGCCAGTGTGAGACACGAAATGAGAATCACGTAAAAAAAAAAAATAAAATAAAAGCAATACGCTCTGTGAAAATGACTCCAATGCTTTAAACTCGCACCTCTCCCAGAAAACATTTCCAAAATTACTTCTGCCCTTTCCTAAGCGTTTCGGCAGCAACGAAAGACGCAGTACCAGCTACAAGGCCTACACAAGGACAAAACAGAAGGACAGACACTTGCCCAAGACACAGGCTTTCTGATGCAATGACTAAGTGCGAGGATGTGGATGAAGGCGTCTCAATGGAGGGAGAGGAAAAAGCGTGACGGCTGTAGTGCTGACGCTACAACATTGAGAATGATGACGATGACGATGAAGGCTAGACGGCCGCCGGTTACCTGGGCTGGCCAGGGCTCCCAGGGAGCCTGTGCTGGAGGTCAGGGCACTAGCGGTGGACGGGCTGGCCGAGCTCTGAGCTGCCGCGGCGGCCGCTGCTAGAGTGGCCAGATTCTGTAACTGCAGAGCGTTCATACCTGAAGAGAGAGAGAGAGTCAGCCATCGTGGGAGTGGGTGTGGCTGCGCAATAACATGGATGGTGGCGTGTTAACACACACTGATCTCAGCGAGGAGGTCCTGAGTGCTACACAGGGTGATCGAGCAGGCACTGGAGTGTGGGATGTTAATTGACTAAAGTTAAAATGAATGGCCATGAACACAGGAGTGTGTGATTGACCAGGTGTGTGTGTGTAGAACATGTTTTGACATGAACTCGTTTTAAAAAGATGGCCATGAATTGCAGAGTGTGTGGGAGGAGAGAAGTGAGTATGCAATGGAAATATCCTGGGAAGTGTGTCAGCTAATTACAAGAAGTGTGTATATATTCTCGTAGAGCGTCAAACACAATGCATCTGATGTTTATAGATACGCTGCTGAGCCATAACATCATGACCACCGAGCGGTGAAGAAGTGAATTACATTGATTATCTCATTACACTGGCACCTGTCAAGGGGTGGGATATATTAGGCAGCGACAGAAGAGAACAGTCAGTACTTGAAGTTGATGTGTTGGAAGCAGGAAAAATGGGCCACTATAAGGATCTGAGCGACTTTCCCAAGGGCCAAACTGTGCTGGCGAGATGACTGGGTCTGAGCATCTCCAAAATGGCACATCTTGTGGGGTGTTCCCGGTGTGCAGTGGTTAGTACCTACCAAAAGTGGTCCAAGGAAGGACAACCAGGGAACCAGCAACAGGGTCATGGATGTCGACGGCTCATTGATTCGCATGGGGCACGAAGGCTAGCCCATATGGTCCAATCCCACAGAAGAGCTCCTGTAGCACAAACTGCTGAAAAAAGTTAATGTTGACACCTTTCTGTTGACCCTGTCGCTGGTTCACCGGTTGTCCTTCCTTGGACCACTTTTGGTAGGTACTAACCACTGCATACTGGGAACACCCCGCAAGATGTGCCATTTTGGAGATGCTCAGACCCAGTCATCTCGCCAGCACAGTTTGGCCCTTGGGAAAGTCACTCAGATCCTTACAGTTGCCCATTTTTCCTGCTTCCAACACATCAACTTCAAGAACTGACTGTTCTCTTCTCTTGCTGACAAATATACGGTACCCCACCCCTTGACCGGTGCCACTGTAATGAGATAATCAATGTTATTCACTTCACCTGTCAGTCATAATGCTCTGGCTGATCAGTGTATGCTGAAACACACTCTCAATGAATACACTATTGTATATTTTAACAAACAGAAACCCACACACACACACATAGCAGACACCACAACCAAGTTAACCCACCCCAACTAGGAGTAAGAGCCTTGAAACTCCAAATCAAAGCTACAGTTTCACTCTGAGAATCTATTTCAGTGATGGTCTTGATGTTTAACTGATCTGCTCAGTCTACTTGTCCATTGCATTGCAAAAAGTATGCCTCTCGACAACAGTAAATAAGTGTACAAAGGATAAGCAAACATCTCGAATTTCTTTTCTCCGTCACTGATTTTCCAGAAAAGCCTCCCAGCACTGATTCAGCATGCTGACTCACCACTGGTAAGGACTAACCAGTGAGCAGAAAATAGTACAAATTCCCAGATGACACTCAGCCACAGATGTTTGACAGATTCCGGTAGCCGGCCAATGGCTTGTGTATAAGAACCATTACTCTCCAGGCTTCGGACTCGTCTCCAGAAGCAGGAACAAGCTTCAAACAGCAGTAAAAGGAAGAAAATTGATTTTGTAACATGTGGCGCATCATCTGCTTTTCATTCATCAGCAAAAGTGTGTGATAAGTCTTTGAATCAAGATTCAAGGATTCATTGAGATTGCACACATACCCCCTTTCGATCAACGGGGAACGAGTTCTTGAACCGGTTCCGTTCAGGATTCTTTGAGCCTTGGTGCCAGGTTGCGAATCGGCCCTCGTTTTCATCAGTTTTGAACGTAACCGTTGTAATCAAGGACGCGTCATGAACGGAAGGTGTTGCACAATGCACAACGGGAGTAAAGTGTAGGAGCAAGATGGTGGATCACATTGATTGACTGCCTGCAAACTTCTGTTCGGTTCTGATATTTGTTTTCATTCCATTTTTTTCTGAAGATGTATCCTTTTCCATTGCTGCGCTCTGCTTCCTCTCCAAACTAATGACGCCCACTGACGATATCATGGCTCACACTGGAAAAACATCTTTTGGTTCTTGCTGGGAACCAAAGTTCCGAACCAATTTATTTTTGGTCGGAATGCTCTCAGTGGTTCAAAATTTAGGGCATGAACCAGAACCGAACCCATTCCCTGTCGGTGGAAAAGATGCATCAGTGGTTAAAAAGCTGTGGGCTAATTTAAAAGCCAAGATACTGACTATCCCGGCTTATTGCTTCAGTCAGGGACCAGACGAGAACAACTTCCAGGGATCGGATGCATCATGTGGATAGGCGCCACTGATGCAGATATATGGACCAAGGAATAGCTTTTGTCCTTCTGTATTAAACAATGATACTAATTTATTCGGTGCCTACATTGCAGAGGGTGTTTTATTGGTTTCACCATCTACAGCAGTAGATATACAATTATTGCGGGAAGCCTCTGTGCCTTTTTTATCAATGGAAATGGACTAAAATGGGAAAAGACCACCACAGGTCCATAATCCAAATAATATCTGGTCAGTAATGCTCTGGTGAGAGTTTATTCCTTGCCTTAGTGCTGTGTACGGGATTGTGGTTTTAATCCCTTCCTCGCTCGCACTGACGTTCCTGTATGCATGAGAGTAAATACATATTGCGTCCACAATTTTTTGTCGCATCCTGCAGATCCCAGAGGATCCTAATACTGATGTCCACCACTACCATTACAACATATGTTGCTCCTATATGTACATGTCACTCCTAATCTCCTGCCCTCGCCATCACAATGGAATCTGCTCGGGTAATCCTTTGCTCAGGGAGTCCACATTTTCAGCAAGTAATGTCGATCAATGTGTAAAACAAAAAAAACAAACAAAAAAAAACAATTGGAGATCATCTTGGACCCCTGAGGGCTGGTTTATGGTGAGAGCCCTGGATTGGATATGAGAAATGTTCACTGGCAGATAGCTTTGACTGCTTCATGTTTATTCTGTAGACTGGACACTGGAGCCTCGAGCTAAGAATTTCTATCTTGTCTAGTGCATACTGTATGACTTCTTCTTACACAAAAACACCAACCAGGAAACAACCAGGATGGGCGCCAACATTTACTGTAATCTTGGATGTTGGACGGGAAAGAAGCTACGATCTGAAGGTCGCTCTCCAGTAGGAGTGAACAAAATGCCACTATCCGTATGTGTATTTGTTTAGTGCTCCAAATATTCGTGCCTGAAAGTGGGTGTGGCCTAGACCAAAATGTTTTTAGCGCTGCCTTTGGCTGAAGCCTACAGATGCACCTGTCTGTATGTGTATACTTAACCGAGTTGGAGCGTTATTAAGAATGTAATTGGCATACCAGCCTCAGGTAGCGATTCCACAATCGCCGTGTGGCGCTACTGCATACTCACTGTCTAAGGGTCATGTTACATAACCTCAGCTCGCAATGTACTCCTGCGGTCTAGAGCACTGTCCGGAAAAGGAGCAGCTTTTGCAACGTCGGTTCAAATCCTGGCGTTGATGTACAGTACAACCCCGATTCCAAAAAAGTTGGGACAAAGTACAAATTGTAAATAAAAACAGAATGCAATGATGTGGAAGTTTCAAAATTCCATATTTTATTCAGAATAGAACATAGATGACATATCAAATGTTTAAACTGAGAAAATGTATCATTTAAAGAGAAAAATTAGGTGATTTTAAATTTCATGACAACAACACATCTCAAAAAAGTTTGACAAGGCCATGTTTACCACTGTGAGACATCCCCTTTTCTCTTTACAACAGTCTGTAAACGTCTGGGGACTGAGGAGACAAGTTGCTCAAGTTTAGGGATAGGAATGTTAACCCATTCTTGTCTAATGTAGGATTCTAGTTGCTCAACTGTCTTAGGTCTTTTTTGTCGTGTCTTCCGTTTTATGACGCGCCAAATGTTTTCTATGGGTGAAAGATCTGGACTGCAGGCTGGCCAGTTCAGTACCCGGACCCTTCTTCTACGCAGCCATGATGCTGTAATTGATGCAGTATGTGGTTTGGCATTGTCATGTTGGAAAATGCAAGGTCTTCCCTGAAAGAGACGTCGTCTGGATGGGAGCATATGTTGCTCTAGAACCTGGATATACCTTTCAGCATTGATGGTGTCTTTCCAGATGTGTAAGCTGCCCATGCCACACGCACTAATGCAACCCCATACCATCAGAGATGCAGGCTTCTGAACTGAGCGCTGATAACAACTTGGGTCGTCCTTCTCCTCTTTAGTCCGAATGACACGGCGTCCCTGATTTCCATAAAGAACTTCAAATTTTGATTCGTCTGACCACAGAACAGTTTTCCACTTTGCCACAGTCCATTTTAAATGAGCCTTGGCCCAGAGAAGACGTCTGCGCTTCTGGATCGTGTTTAGATACGGCTTCTTCTTTGAACTATAGAGTTTTAGCTGGCAACGGCGGATGGCACGGTGAATTGTGTTCACAGATAATGTTCTCTGGAAATATTCCTGAGCCCATTTTGTGATTTCCAATACAGAAGCATGCCTGTATGTGATGCAGTGCCGTCTAAGGGCCCGAAGATCACGGGCACCCAGTATGGTTTTCCGGCCTTGACCCTTACGCACAGAGAGTCTTCCAGATTCTCTGAATCTTTTGATGATATTATGCACTGTAGATGATGATATGTTCAAACTCTTTGCAATTTTACACTGTCGAACTCCTTTCTGATATTGCTCCACTATTTGTCGGCGCAGAATTAGGGGGATTGGTGATCCTCTTCCCATCTTTACTTCTGAGAGCCGCTGCCACTCCAAAATGCTCTTTTTATACCCAGTCATGTTAATGACCTATTGCCAATTGACCTAATGATTTGCAGTTTGGTCCTCCAGCTGTTCCTTTTTTGTACCTTTAACTTTTCCAGCCTCTTATTGCCCCTGTCCCAACTTTTTTGAGATGTGTTGTTGTAATGAAATTTCCAATGAGCCAATATTTGGCATGAAATTTCAAAATGTCTCACTTTCGACATTTGATATGTTGTCTATGTCCTATTGTGAATACAATATCAGTTTTTGAGATTTGTAAATTATTGCATTCCGTTTTTATTTACAATTTGTACTTTGTCCCAACTTTTTTGGAATCGGAGTTGTATTTTTAAGAGGTCTGAACATAATCATATACCCAGGCTCGTCACGTACCGTAGCTTCTATCTCCGAATCAGAAAAAGGCTGAGCTTAGACCTGCACAGGTCTCTAGTACTTTCTTAATAGTTGTAAATGCATCGTTTGTGTTCATGTTAATGAGGAAAAACTGGTATGGCGTGTGTGTATGTGTGCATCAGTGTCAGAAGCCAAGAGGCTTAGAAGAGAAAATAGCTGTGTAGAAAAAATGGGCTTGCTGTAGGAAGCAGCAGGCGAACAGGCAGCTAAGAAGCTCTTTTGTGTTTCTGAAAAGACTTGAAATCGCAGCCGGATTTTTGAGGGCATTTGCATGTTTGTGTGTGTTTAAGCGTTTAAAATGCCTGCTGATTAGCTGGCACACAATGACACTGGTGGTCAAAGAGGACAATTATACAAGTTGCAAGAGGTTGTTTAGTTTCCATGCATGCAATTTTGTATGTGGAGATCTTTGTGTGTGTGTGTGCGTGTGTGTGTGAGACAGAGAGAGAGAGAGAGAGAGAGAGAGAGAGAGAACGAAAGAGCGACCGAATACAAGAAATTCAGCACATGGGAGGAGGATGTGTGAGAAAATCTGTGTGATTGTGTGTGAGAGAAAAGGAGTGTTAGAAGTAGAAAATGCAAAAGTGGGAGTGAAAGTGTGTGCGTGTGTGTGTGTGCACGCCAGCGTGTGTGTGCATTTGTGTGAGTTTCTTCAAGATCCCAGTAGACAGAGGGTGGTCAGTGGGGAGAATTCACTAGCTCTTAGTGCTCAGTGTGTGTTTCAGAGCTCCTTATGGCTTGTAGCTCCGCCCACACCAGATGTCAGCTGCACACAGAGCCTGCCAATCACGGCCCGTTGCCAGGCGACAGATGGAAGGATCCGACTGAGATGCACAATTCAACTGAGAGAAGGCGCTAAGATCTTGGTGAGCTCACGAGCTCCTGCTGGTTTGTACCACATGAAGATGAGGACACACATGCGCGCACACACACTTTTTTTTGCAGTTGTACACAGTTGGACCGGAATAAAAGATCCTCTCCGGGCGTTGATTATGTTTAAGTGGTGTTATTATCCTTGCAGGACAAAACCTAGTGTGTAAGTATGGTACACAAGATACATGAAGTGAGATATTACTCGTTATTTTGCGTTTTTGTGAGCTGCCCTAACATTATGAATCACTGTAGCCTGGAAGCACACTCTCCGTTTTTTACGTTGCTGTAAAGAGGAAAATCTGAGTTTCCGCAAACCTTGTTTTGGAGGAAAAAAAAAAGAGCCTGTGACAAATCTTTCGAAAATAGGGGTGTTCACACGGCACGTATTTGCATCGATGCTGCACCGATGTATTTTGTTGCGATATATCTTACACCGGTGTAAATTTTGTGGAGCGTTCACACGTCACAAACCTGCTTACTAGAGAGAAGCGTGTTAGCACCGGTGCAGCCCCACTTGCGTTCACACAGCAGTTTTTGCGACCGTACTATACGATAGTAATAATGCGGAAATGAATGAAAATGTACTTCCTTTTCCCGGTTGTCATGGCATCACCAAGCGCTGGGAAAACAACGTGGATGAAGACACGCAGTTCTGTTGTTGTTGATATTCGCTATTTTGGAAGCGCAAAACACCAGGATGCAAATTATGCAATGCCCGTACGTAATCAACTCTCCTCACGCGTAGCGAGTCTACCCCTGTAGCGTTCAGACGTCCCATTTTATATCGGTGCTGCCCCGCAAACTAGCATTTACTCTGGAGTAAATTTCTTAAACCACCTCCCAAGCAGGGTTAGATTTGCACCGGTTTAAGCAGCTTTCAGGGGCTACACCGCTATAACTTTGTACCGTGTGAACGCTCTACCGGGGCAGCCCCGGTGCTACACCGGAGTAAAAGTTGCCGTGTGAACACCCCTAATATTCCAGATGGACTATTTATAACGGATTATTAGTACATTTAGTTAATAGTGACAAACACAGATGTGCACACTGGCCCAATGTGCTTGCCTGTCTCGTGATCTGGATCGCAATATACTTAAAAGGAACATTTACGAAATTTCAAAGAGCATAGCATTAACTGCCATGTAATATTTCAGAGGCAAGTATTACATTTTTTGTTTACTGTTTTAATACCAGCTATCAAGACTGCAGGCTTTTATGGTATGGGCTCCAGGTATTTATTCTCCATTTTGGCCTGTTTTTCCAGGTTGCCGTTATTTAATCGATAATTTTCGAAATTAAAGCAAAGAGATGTTTCATGCTTAAAAAGATAACGGTCAGACTGAGCACTTGGGCCCGGATGATAAGGGATTTTTGGGATAGATACCGATACCAATACAAAAAAAGGTTTATGATTTCTGATAAGCTCGATACCCACCTCTCGGAAAAAAAAAAGGCAAGTACATCTTCATTCAAATAGAAATGTATTAAAAATAGTCAAGCAGGCCTAAATGTACTGCTCGACCCTGCTTGGGTCAGCTGATCGTTGTGATTTGTGGCGTTCCAGACGCGTGCGTTGTCAACAGTGAAGTTGCAGTGTGCCCTCTGGTGGACAGATTATGCAACTACACCCATAATATGGTTAAAGCGTCCCTCTTCCATCTCTCGGTTTCTTTTTAATTGTAATTTCTCGGCTGTTATAAATGCTGATACTGATTCATCAGCAATTAGCTCATATTGGCTGATAATACTTGCATATCTGATGTATCAGTCAGGCCCGACTGGGTATGATGGGTGTAACACTTGTTTTTAGGTATAAATTATTTTTTTTAAATCCACCGTACGGTATATTGGCCTACAACCAATACATTAAAATGAGACTTCAGGTCGCTATCAGTACCTTAATGCCTTGCTAAAATGAATCACTGAGTTAGTTCTCTATTGAGCCGCGTTAATATTTCACAAGCAAAGAAACAATGATATTTATTTATTTGCTGCAAAGTAACAGAGGACTCCCTGATCGTGTCCTCCATCACTTTGTAATTTTAACCTTGTTCAGTTGCTTCATGCAGTCATGTCATGGGTATGTACTGTAAAATATCATGAGTTCTATGCTACTGCATGTTTGTTGAACCAAGTCAAACCAAGATATTTCGAAACTGATTGATTACCTCCACCAATTTTGCTGGAGGAGGTTATGTTTTTGCCTCCATTTGTTTGTTTGTTCCCAACATAAGTCAAAAAGTAGTGAACGGATTTTGATGAAATTGTGAGGAAAGGTGGGCCATGGGCCAAGGAACAATTGTTTAGATTTTGACACGAATCCGAATATGAACGTAGATCCATCGTGTTTTTTTTTTAATCTGTTCCCAACATAACTCAAAAAGTCGTGAACGGATTTGGATTAAATTTGGTGGACAGCTTTAGTATTATCCTCAGTGCAAGTGACTTGATTTTGGTGTTGATAATATGTCGCTTGGCGGAGGTATGCACTCTACCGAGTGCCCTTCTAGTTGAACTTGTTTTATGACACTGAGAGACACTGCAGAGTAAGGCGGAATGTTTCACAAGCAAATAATTTCCTTCTCACAAAGCGAATAATCGCAGAAGTGATTTGAATCCTTCACAAAATCATCATGGCTGAGACTTCTGAGACTAACATCCATCGAAAGGACACACTGACCCAGATTATGTCCTTCAAAGTGTGATAAAGCTTTAGCGCATTTGCAAGCCTTAAAAAAGGGAATGCTGCAGATTGTTGAACACCAGAGGATTCATTTGGGGCACCTTCCTGGAATTTAGGACGCCTTTCTGAAAACACACCCGGGAGAAATGGTAAGGGCTCTGCAGAAATGTCAGCGAACACTGACTTCGGAATGGTTCAAGGTTCGTTCTCATTGTTTCAAATCTCCATTTATTCAGGGTCAGGATCGCAATGGATCCAAAGAACATCATAAGAACATGAGACAGTCCAAAATGTGTCCACACAGTCCCACACACTCCCTGACTCTTACTACTGATCTTAAATCTACAATAAAGAAAAGTTCATGCTGGAGTTCAAATGATCCAGAACAGGGATGGTTTAGTAATGGGAGTTTAGAGGAAGGGTTAAATTGGACTTTACAGGGTTACACGCTGGGATAGATAAATCAAGAATCAGCAGAAATCAACGTACCTGCCATCTGCTGGATCCCACTGAACGCTCCTAGGTTACTGGACGAGGTTGCCTGCTGTAGCAACTACAAAGAGACACAGAGAAAGAGAAGGAGTGATGGAAAATCGGGTAAACCAGAACTACAGACATTATGATACATTAGCTTAAAGCAGAACTCATTCTCAAAGCATGAAGAAATATAGCACGGCACATGTATTACATTACATGTAATACCAATAAGCGCCTCATGTTACTCAAGCCATTAAGCAAGACCATTAACATTCAAGTGCTTGGATTGTCTCCTTTCTCAAGCCACTTAGGTGGGGTTTACATTAGACCATATCAGCGGATCATCAGATTAACGTTTTTAAAACGATTAGCGTGCACACAGCAACGCCAATACACAATTCACATGCACACAGCAACGCCAATACACGGATACGCTCGGCTCCGCAGGCATCCTGCGCTCCAAATCACTCCGCCCTGAACAGCAAGTGCCCTCTGGAGGGTGCGCACTCCGGCCCTGCGCAGCTCACAGAGCGCGCGAGTGGAGTGCACGAGCAGTGATTCGGGACTGAGCCGCTGTGTGTGTGTGATCTCAGTGCATGTCGGGCATGCGCGTCACTTACCACTTGTAAGTGGAAGGATGGCAAGTCTAAAGACAATCATAACTACACAATGGGCAGTATTTGCATCAGTATTTGCAGTATTTTCATACTTTTATACTCTTTAATGAAAGGTGATACAAGGCGAAAGTCCGTGCCGTTTTTCAGCAGTCGCGTCACATGACCAACGCCAGCGAATCAGGAAGGTGGATGTCACAGTGACGTTATCCAATGACGACGCCAGCTAGAGCTCAGCACAGCGTATCCACGTATTCTCAATGTTTACACAGCACCGGACCAGACACGATCTGGATTGAATACGTGGACCCTGGCGGATTCCCGTTTCCCGGCGTTTCCAGGCGTTTTAATGTAAACGGACAGTGCATCCGCAAAGAAAACGGGACAGATACGGTCTAATGTAAACTTGGCCTTAGGGCCTCTGCATGCTCTTGCGACAAGGCTTTCGCAGACAGCTTTTCGCAGATAGTTGTAATTTATCGTTGAGCGGGAGGTAATAGGCGTGCGCGATGTCATTCACCGCCACAACGCAAGGGGGCGCGAAGTCGCGAAATCGCTAGGAGTAGTTGGTGGGTGTGGTTAGTGGAGTGTTTATCCTCCGGTTACTTATAATGACTAGAACTGGAGTCGTATAGATGTACGTACTTCCTCACTTCCTCGATCAACCGCTCTTCGTGCTGCTCCATCTTCGCTCGTGTTTTTAAAAATGCCGGTCGTGAAAACAAACCAAACCGGGAAAGTAGGGAAGCGGAAGTGCGTGTACAGCGGAAGTAGAGTGGACCAATCAGAGCCCTCTTGTCTGCGACGCTGTCTGCGAGGCTTCTGCGGTGGTCACAATTTTTGGGAGGTGCGTGCAGAGCGTCTGCGAAGGTGGGGGGGCTACGCAGACGCTATCTGCGATGCCGTCTGCGAGGACTGGGTTGTCAGCATAAATTGGCCTTTAGGAAGAAAAAAATCTCCGGGATGAATACATGGCCATATAAATGATGATTATACCAGGCTTGTAGTACTCGAGTCCAGGACTCGTACCCTAATTTTAAGGACTCGTGACTTGACTTGGACTTGAGCACTGATGACACGGACTTGGACTCATGCATTAACTGCAGTCAGACTCGTAAACTGGAGACGAGGACACGGATTTTTTTCTTTATTGTTTGTAACATGCCATAATAATTTATCATAAGATATTTATATCTACATTAATCTTTATACTAATTTGGTGCAAGAGAACGCACATTCACCTGTTCATACGTCATGTTCAGGAACAAACTAACGTTAATGGCGCTAAAATGCCTGGAGAGAAGCCCCTAGGATTGTCCGCTTTGCTTATACAGACTTCTCGTGCAGTGGGAAAAAATGCACTGCTACTGTATGTGTTCAACATGTAGAAGAACTATCGAGGAGACGACGGGGACAACCTCGAACTTCAATCATCATTTGGTACGACTCCACCCAGAGAAGGAAGTGACACGCTGTGTTCACTGCTCTGTTGATAGTGGGCGGGGCTTGCTGAGCGATGAACTAGCGAGTGTTAACCCTCTCTCATGTTATTTGCCCTGATAGTGGGCGGGGCTTGCTGAGCGACGAACAAGCTTTTTATCTGTAGCCTGTTAACTGAAACGGGGCTGTCGGGCAGTAACGTTAGTCCGACGCAGCAGCAGAGACGCTTTCACATAAAGGCAGCAACAGCCACCGTCAAATGGTGCGGGTGGAGTCTTGTTCTCAGACTCGACTCGGATCAAAAGTGGACTCGACTCGAAATTTTCTTTAATGACTTGGACTCAAACACTGGGGACTCAAGGCTGGACTCGGACTTGAGGTTTAGTGACTTGACCACGACACCGGGTTATACAGCCAAGTAGTGATCAGGCGCAAGAAAAGGAAACTAACCAGTACAGTCTGAGACCCTCGAGGATAAACTGTGAGAGCCAGGCTCAGTGGAATGGACTCTGTTACCCTGAAGGGTTTTGACAGGATGTCTTAAACAACGTACAGAATGGTAAACAAATTATTCCTAGCCAGAGTCTCTGTTCCACTGAACCTCACATATTTTCTGAACAGTTAACATTGAGATCACAGTGGAAAAAAAACAACAAACAATGCTTATTCAAAATTCATACTGTTTTTTTTTTTTTAGATCAGTAACAATAAGAACAACAACAACAAAAAAAGGCACAATGCACTTATTACAGACCACAGGCATGTCTTTGAGTTCATATGTAAAATGGTGGCTTTTTGGTAATTGAGTCTATGGCTACATATGAATTCTCAGTATGGACTAACCATGGTTAAGTACCTACTAGTGTCGGAGTGGGCGGCACGGTGGTGTCGTGGTTAACACTGTCGCCTCACAGCAAGAAGGTTCCGGGTTTGAACCTCACAGCCGATGAGGGCCTTTCTGTGTGGAGTTTGCATGTTCTCCCCATGTCTGCATGGGTTTCCTCCAAAGACATGCGGTTATGCTAACTGGCTACTCTAAATTGTCCATGACCAAAAGCAGAGAAATGGCTAGCCAGGTATATTTACTTAACCAAGAAACCCGAGAAAAGAGACCCAACCCAGAACACACTGGACGGGTGAAGAAGACGACGTGTTGTAGTACTCAAGACCACTTTCTGAAGGTTTCGGAATTGACCTCGTTGTTTCTTGGACATAGAGGACTTGGGGTTTTCTTTCAAGACCAGTCAAGCTGGATTTCACTAAACTGCCTGTGCATTGTCTGATTTATCTGTGAACATCATTACAGTGACTGGATGTAAAATTTCCTGCTTCAGATCCAACCAGTAACGTAACTCCTTGCTAATTTAAATTTTTTTATTCTTGTTAACGACTGTCACCCCTCCCCCACTCCTTCACACACACTGGTCTGGTCCTGGTCTTGCCTTGATCTTAACCCCTCAAAGTCTTGATCATTACTTGGTCTCGGTTTAGGTGGTCTTGAATACAACACTTGTACCTACTACAGTCTAAAGTCCTTCCCATGCCACGCCCTGGTCTTCCCAGGTAGTCTCCTGTCCCAGTACTAACCAGTGGTGGGTTTCCCAAAAGCCTCTTATCATTAAGAACATCTTAACTAGGAGAGAGAGAGTTCATTGTACTGCTCACTCTACCACTTAATGATGATCTTTGTGCTACGATGCTTTTGGGCGGTTAAGGTGCATTGGGCAGCACCAATCTCTGTTTCATTTGCCCTCGGCCTCTCACCTATACAGCTAGGGTTACAGTGGGGGGCTAGTCCTCTGGTAACCACGAGAGTTTGACTCCCCACTCGCATCTGTATTGCAGTGTGCCTTGCCAGATGGCAGTAGGCACCATTTTGGGACGACCCGACTACAAGTAGAACTCGCGATCTCCTGGTCAAGAGGCCGACACGCTAACCACTAGGCCAACTCGTGGCTCGTACCTACTACCAAACCATAACTAGTACATTCTATAAGTATGCGACCGGGTAGTAAGGACACAATTTGGACATACTCCACCGCCATCTCACCCATCCTCTGATCCAGGTGTTCACAGATGACGTATGCTCACATATATCGGTAAAAAATTCTGCAAACAACTCCTGATACATTTGTACACCACTGTAACAACCGGCTTTGCTTTGTATTTTTCCCCAGGGGGAATTCTTCTTGGGTTATTCGGAGGCTCCAGTTGAATTGTGGGACAGCGTCGTGTAGAGTAGTGCTGTGTGGTACGTTTGCATACTATGGATGTAGTAGATAACCTAGGTATTGTTCGACTGCTCGACTGCCTACTGAGTATCCCGACACCCTACATACTGCTTTTTGCGTACTAGTAGTCTGGAAGTCTGAGTATTCGTATGCAGCCTATATACAGTACACTACGAACATGCCAGGAGTTCTGAGAGGAATTTATATCTCCGTCATATTCATACGTGGTTCGTAAAAGTTGTATATATTTTGAATGCTTCTTGCCAATCTTAGGTTCCTCGCTGGTTAGCATGAACTAAATTCACAGAATTGATAATATATTGATAAAAAGTCATTTTGAGGACGTAAAATGAGCAAAAAAAAACCCCAAACGTCTATTTGTTGCACTCAAAAACATGCCCATGGGTCTGCGGTTTCCTTCTCGTGTAAACAGTACTAGAAGGAACTAAAAGAGAAGAAAGCTCTAAGGTCAAAGGTGCTTAGGTAAAGGTTAAAGACTGATAAAGATGATCAAGATTGCTTGCAGGCTAAAGGCTCACAGGCTATTGCTTGCTAAGCATTGGAATAAGGAAGTATGGGAAAGAAGGAAGATGGGAGGAGGAAGAGATGATGGTGTGCCATTGCTCTTAGATCGTAGCTTATTTTTTTTTTTAACTCGTCGCATTATCCTATGTTTTTTTTTTTTTTTTAAATCCTGGATATTTAATTCACCTATAATGGACATTAAATGTTTTCCTTCTTCAACCACACAATTTATCCAGACGGTGTGTTATAACAGGAAAACCTTCAAATGCAGCGATCTGAAAAATCTACAAAAGAATCACCACACCCAAATCATCTTGAGCTAAAAAGAGAGCCCGGGATAACACACGGATTAAATTGGCTAGCGCTTCAGAAAATCAGCACGATTCTCTTCACCATGTCTTGTGTTTTATCCAATTAGCACCTTCGTCCTGATGCTATCGGGAATATCAGATTCGATTGCGAATGAAAGGTGGCGGAAAGACAGAAATAGCACAAGGGAAATGAGAGAAGAGAAGAGAAGAGAAGAGAAGACGAGGCGTCTTGCTACAAGAGAGTGGGCGGAGCCTGAAGAGTGAGGGGGCTGAGACAGTGACTGACTGTGGTGCTGATGGGCGTGGCCGAGTGGGTGTGGCCTCTTACTGCCAGGTACTGCGGGGTGAGGCCGGTCAGGCCGGTCAGACTGCCCCAGGCGGAGGCGCTGTTCAGCTGCTGCATCTGCTGAGCTAACTGCTGCTGCAGCCGCCGCTGCTCCTTATCCTTCTGAGTGTCGGCGAACTTCACCACCATGGGGGAGGAACATCCCTATACACACACAGACACAAGGCAGAGAGAGAAACAGAGAGTTTAGACCAAATGACAGGGAAGAAGGGAACGGCAGAAAAAGGGAAGGAAGGGAACGAGACACAGAGAGAGATTTTAAGAAGACGAAGAGACATCGAGAAGAGACAAAAGAGAGATATGACCCACAGATAAACATACGGAGAGTCAAGAGACAGAGGGACAGAAGAGGGAAAAAAAGAGCAAGAGGGAAGGGGAAATAGGGGCGAGTGAGACGGTAAAAGCGAGAAAGGGTGAGATAGGAAGTGAGTGAAATTGGAAAATGGAGGCAAGTGTATGGGAGAACGAAAGAGAAAGAGGACAGCGAGAAAAGGCGAGGCAGGAAGGAGAGAGGTAGGGATGGAGGAAGAAAGAGAAGTGAAAAGAAAGAAAAAAGAAAGAAAGACAGGGAAGAGGAATGGTGGGAGAAAGGGAACGAGAAGTAGAGAAAGAAAGCGGAGAGAGGAGAAAAAAGGACAATTAAGTATAATTGGGGATTTACAAAAAGCCATAACATTATCAAACACACACACACACACACACACACATGGAGAGGGAGTGTGGGGAGAGACAAGAGGCTGTGTGTGTATGGGTTGAGAAGGTGATATTATTTCCCCAGAAAGCGATTTCTTGCTTTATAAAGCGATTTCATCATGTGCTTCAGAGTGAGAAAGCAAGAGAGAGAGAGAGAGAGAGAGAGAGAGAGAAAGTGCGAGAGAGACTCTGCCCACAGTGCATCTGTGCTAATTTCTCTCTCTCTCTCTCTCTCTCTCTCTCTCACACACACACACACACACCTCAGAGAGCAGCCTATAATGCCTAAAGCCCTAAGGGTCTGCACTGAGAGTACACAATAGAGCACATAATGAGTGTGTGTGCCTGTGTATGTATGAGTATGATTGTGTGTGTGAGAGTGTACAACAAGAATGGAAGTGTGTATCAGTTCTATATTACAACATGTTAATGCCTGGCCTCTGTCGATTTCTCTTTCCAAACACGAGCGAGTGTTAAAGCAGAAACAGGAGGTTGCTGCCTTGTTGCCTCGCTGGCCGAATAGACCGGTGTCTCATCAACTGAAGGCATCTTCCAAGAACGTTCGTTTTGAATGACCTTTTAGGTAAACATTTACAGTCGTGTGATGTCAGAACGCTGTATAACTAACTAGCTAACATGAGCTAGTTGGCTAATAGACACCTGACAAATTATCCATCCATCCATTACCCATAACCACTTATCCTGTACAGGGTCGCGGGCAAGCTGGAGCCTATCCCAGCTGACTACGGGCGAAAGGCGGGGTACACCCTGGACAAGTCGCCAGGTCATCACAGGGCTGACACATAGACACAGACAACCATTCACACTCACATTCACACCTACGGTCAATTTAGAGTCACCAGTTAACCTAACCTGCATGTCTTTGGACTGTGGGGGAAACCGGAGCACCCGGAGGAAACCCACGCGGACACGGGGAGAACATGCAAACTCCACACAGAAAGGCCCTCGCCGGCCACGGGGCTCGAACCCGGACCTTCCTGTTGTGAGGCGACAGTGCTAACCACTACACCACCGTGCCGCCCCTGACAAATTATATCAAACAAATTTATTTATTATCGGTTACAGTCACAGGGTTGTGTTTATTTCTTGGTAACTTTCCAAAACTTGAGTGAAAAAAACTTTCATTTGTATACAAATTCACATTTCGTATATATATATATATAATTAGATGCGGGCGGCACGGTGGTGTAGTGGTTAGCGCTGTCGCCTCACAGCAAGAAGGTTCGGGTTCGAGCCCCGTGGCCGGCGAGGGCCTTTCTGTGTGGAGTTTGCATGTTCTCCCCGTGTCCGCGTGGGTTTCCTCCGGGTGCTCCGGTTTCCCCCACAGTCCAAAGACATGCAGGTTAGGTTAACTGGTGACTCTAAATTGACCGTAGGTGTGAATGTGAGTGTGAATGGTTGTCTGTGTCTATGTGTCAGCCCTGTGATGACCTGGCGACTTGTCCAGGGTGTACCCCGCCTTTCGCCCGTAGTCAGCTGGGATAGGCTCCAGCTTGCCTGCGACCCTGTAGAAGGATAAAGCGGCTAGAGATAATGAGATGAGATGAGATAATTAGATGCCGCACAGATTTACGGGTAATGAACAGCATCGAGGATCCATCGACGATGTCTTCAAAAAAGAAGGATCTCAAAGACTTTGACGGTATCAGACAAGACAGCAAACGAGACTTCGATCAGTTTCAAATGGTCTTTAATGCCTCGCTGTCATTTTAGACACCCTCCTGAGACAGCATTTTCCCCGATTCGAACGCATCCATTCTTTCAGTACATGCACACATTACCGTGCAAAAGTCTTCCCCCTATTTTTTTTTCATACAAACTTTGTTATAGATTTCTATTTTATGACTTCTACATTATCGAGCCGGTACAAAAACATTTTAGAATCCAAACGTTCATTTTCCAGCACAAAATTAAATGTTACAGAAAAAAAAAGTTTGTATCCGAGCAGCATATTACATTACAGGCATTTAGCAGACGCTCTTATCCAGAGTGACATACAGTACAGTACAACATACCCAGAGCAGCCTGGGGAGCAGTTAGAGGTTAGGTGCCTTGCTCAAGGGCACTTCAGCCATTCCTATTGGTCCAGGGAATTGAAGCAGCAACCTTTTGGTCCCAAAGCTGCTTCTCTAACCATTAGGCCATGGCTTCCCCAGGACAAGACGACTGTGTTGTGTGTTTGTCATCAGAAGGTTGTGAGTTCAAATCCCAAGTCTGGAGCCTTCAGAAGAAAAAGCTTTGAAAGAAATGTTGCTGCTTCTCTAACCATTAGGCCACGGCTTCCCTATGTTGCATAATAGGGAATATAAGTGTATATGTATGGATATATATATTATATAAAATGTGAGTATGTATGTATCTGCATAATTATACATAATATATATGCATAATAATGATATTATGGGTGTCTGTGTACGTATGGATGTGTATAGTTATAGGTATGTGTATATGTATGTACTGTATAGATGTATTGTATGTGTGTATATATGCATAACATAAGTATCTGTATATATGATTTGATTTGGTCGATATTATACCATGTTGGTATGTTTTCCTTTTGTTTGTTGCTTTTGTTTTATATATCTAGTTTATTATGGCGGAAAGTGACGTTTGATTAGCGGTGGTATAGAGGGTTAGGATTGGATAAGTTATCTCATCTCATTATCTCTAGCCGCTTTATCCTGTTCTACAGGGTCGCAGGCAAGCTGGAGCCTATCCCAGCTGACTACGGGCGAAAGGCGGGGTACACCCTGGACAAGTCGCCAGGTCATCACAGGGCTGACACATAGACACAGACAACCATTCACACTCACATTCACACCTACGGTCAATTTAGAGTCACCAGTTAACCTAACCTGCATGTCTTTGGACTGTGGGGGAAACCGGAGCACCCGGAGGAAACCCACGCGGACACGGGGAGAACATGCAAACTCCGCACAGAAAGGCCCTCGCCGGCCACGGGGCTCGAACCCGGACCTTCTTGCTGTGAGGCGACAGCGCTAACCACTACACCACCGTGCCGCCCTGGATAAGTTATTACTTCTTCCTAATCCTTTCCGAACATTATTATGTTACTGCCTTGTGGCTACGCTATTCTGTTTGTTAATGATGATGTTTTGATTATTGCATTTTTTAATTTATTTTTTATTTTTTGTTTTTATATCTTCTTTACTGTTCAGAATCAATCAATCAATCACTCAATCAATCAATCAATCAATCAATCAATCAATCAATCAATCAATCAAATAGAGCACTCTTCAGATTAAAAAAGAAAACATAATGAAGGCTGCTGGGTTTTGGTGCAAAATGAAGAAGCGAGTGTGACAGTCAAAGTGTCCAGAAGAACTGTGGCTGGTTCTGTAAGATGCTCAGTAAAACCTACAGCTCATTTCCACATAAAACTGCACTCACTGGACCTCAGACTACTATTTTTTTTATAGCAAAGGGTCGTCTCACACCAAATACTGACTTTGTTTCATTTATTATGGCTTACTGCTTACTGTTTATAGTATTTTTTTAATGTTGAAATATTTCAGTTCATTATTTTTGAAGCCATTTTTGGTCTACAGCATTTCTTTACATGTGCCTTTTGCACAGTTTATGATCAGAACTCTTGCACGACGAACTCATGCTCGCGACTAACTCGACTTGCCCCAATCAGGAGAGTGAGATGATGGGGAAAAAATGGTTACTTTTCAATACGAGCTGTTAATTTACAGTGAATGCTGAACATGAATGTTTAGAATAACCAGCAATGTTCAGTACTCAGCTACTGACTAGCTGCAACTACTGATAACTTATGAAAAAATATACTATTTACCAAAGTATACCAGCATTTCTATTGACGAATTATACTACAGAATGCTTAATGATGCGTAATTAAATAACAGGTCACTAGCTACAATACAACGTTAATAACAAGTATCTGAAAATCTATCAATATTATCAAGTGCTTATATGTCATTTAAATACAAATAAATGACATAATGAAGGCCAATATACCCTGGTGGTCTGATTAAAATGAAACAATCAGATGCTAAACTAAATGTGCTTCACATGTCCTTTGTTCAAAGCAAATCATTATCAGTGTGGAATTGACTCACTGAATCATTTGAGAATGACTCTTAATTTTCAATTCCTAGAATCAGGGAAGGGCGGCACGGTGGTGTAGTGGTTAGCACTGTCGCCTCACAGCAAGAAGGTCCGGGTTCGAGCCCTGTGGCTGGTGAGGGCCTTTCTGTGCGGAGTTTGCATGTTCTCCCCGTGTCCGCGTGGGTTTCCTCCGGGTGCTCCGGTTTCCCCCACAGTCCAAAGACATGCAGGTTAGGTTAACTGGTGACTCTAAATTGACCGTAGGTGTGAATGTGAGTGTGAATGGTTGTCTGTGTCTATGTGTCAGCCCAGCGATGATTTGGCGACTTGTCCAGGGTGTACCCCACCTTTCGCCCGCAGTCAGCTGGGATAGGCTCCAGCTTGCCTGCGACCCTGTAGAACAGGATAAAGCGGCTAAAGATAATGAGATGAGATGAGAATCAGGGAATCGACTCTTTTTGGGCTCGATTTCTGATACGAACAGAAAGCTGGATGGTGACTTCAGACATTTAACGGTTATTCCATGAAATCGAGTCGTACATGAGCCGATAGCCAACGAGGCACGGAGCACGTAAGCCATGTACGGCGAGATTGAGTGGAATAACTGTTTTTTTTTTTATCCACGTTCACTGGATTTTGAATTTTTTGTAAATTCGATAAATAAAAACTTTATACAAAACACCCGACAAAATCATTTCCGCTTAGAATGTAAACAAACCGGTGAAATGACAGTAGCAATTTGTGAAAAATGCTAACAATAATTCTTGAAAAGTAAAAAAGATACGTTCTGACCATCAAATACTTTCATTCCATATTTTGTTGCTTTTTTTTGTATTTTGGTTTTCGAGTAGAGTTTTTATTTCATCCTCGGTTGGTTCAGCAACACGCGCCGATATTTTGTTTTTCTCTACTCACGGTATATGGACTGATATCCTGGTAGTAGAGTAGCCAATCAGAGCGCACTATATGTATTTGTAAGGTTATGTTAGGTGTTGGGTAAAGTATGAAATGATTCATTGTTTGTCAGTGCTGCTGAAATTGAACCTGGTGTGATGTATCAGTCAAAAGATTCAATCTTGGGCTACGTATCACATCACACCCTCATACACACAATGCTAACATAGCTTTGCTGCTTGTGAGATCACCTTCACCGACTAATAATATTTTTCTTCTCAAATTTGATCAATTTTGTTGATAAATCGGTGCAGCTCTGCTCAGTATGGCAAACTCCACAACTATTTAGGAGCAAAAACTGGCTCTGTCTCCTCCAATGACAAAAAAAAAAATACTCTGTCCATTTTAGCATAACAGGAATATCAACAATAATAAACTGACAATTATATGAGCGCTGTAACATGGTAACATTTAGAATCGACACCGTATTTTAACGTCAAAGTGTTTCTCCTTCAGGACTAACTGAGAGCAACATCAGAGCCATTCATACTTCAAACTGCACTTCTGGAGTGTGTGCAACCATTTAAAAGGTTGTTAGGGAGGCAAAAAATAGCCGCACGCTCTCAGAGCAGACGTCGCGTTTCTTGTTCCATTGGCAGGATTGATTTTTTTCTCCCTAAATGAGGGAGGGATAAAAATAAAAAAAAAATAAAAAAAAGGAATGAGATTGTGCCTGAGGTGTCAGTCAAGTGATTCCATCTTGGGCCACGCATCTCAAGAGACCTAAAAATCTCATTACACACACACACACACACACCTCAGTCTGCTTGCTCATTCCAGCGGCTGTCTAGTTACCCTCAAATTTTAACTTACGCCAGCTTAGACGGCGTCTGAAACTGAGGTTTAAGGGGCTACAATCAAAATTAAGTTCAATTATTAGCATTGAATCATAATGTGGTGCTCAGAAAATGGTATAGAGGTGGACTCGGCAAATGCTTTCATCAATTATCAGCTGCACGACATACAATAGAACAATAATCAATACACAAGTGAAATGCTTTACATTGTTGTCATGACCCTAACGTTACTCTTCCATCCATCCATCCATCCATCCATCCATCCATCCATTAGCTATAGCACTTACCCATCAGGATCATGGGGGAACCTGGAGCCAATCCCATCTGACTTCAGGCGATAGATGGGGTTCACCCTGGACGGGTCAACAAATCTCGCTCGTTCATATTTATTCAATGTAAGGAATAGGGTGCATCAGTTGCCCCCTAAAAATGAAAAGTTCCTCCGATCATGATGCATTTTTGTTTTTATGTTCCTTTTGGTAAGAAAACACACTGGGTGAAATATTTTGACAAAATTCAAAAGTTTAATGGTGGCACCAGGAGCTCAAAGTTATGGAAAAAGCTGCTATTTTATGACAAAATTTCGATCACTTTTCATGAAACATTATGGCACCTTATAGAGTATACCAAATATCTTAGATACACATTTTTAGTCCATATTCTAAATATATTATCAAGCACAGTTTGAGTTTTAGCTGTTCATTGAATCATTGTTCAACTACTTTTAAACAATACAAATGTATTATGAATCACATTAATGCTTCTCAGGGCGGCACGGTGGTGTAGTGGTTAGCGCTGTCGCCTCACAGCAAGAAGGTCCGGGTTCGAGCCCCGTGGCCGGCGAGGGCCTTTCTGTGCGGAGTTTGCATGTTCTCCCCGTGTCCGCGTGGGTTTCCTCCGGGTGCTCCGGTTTCCCCCACAGTCCAAAGACATGCAGGTTAGGTTAACTGGTGACTCTAAATTGACCGTAGGTGTGAATGTGAGTGTGAATGGTTGTCTGTGTCTATGTGTCAGCCCTGTGATGACCTGGCGACTTGTCCAGGGTGTACCCCGCCTTTCGCCCGTAGTCAGCTGGGATAGGCTCCAGCTTGCCTGCGACCCTGTAGAACAGGATAAAGCGGCTAGAGATAATGAGATGAGATGAAATTAATGCTTCTCAATCCCTTGCAAAGGTTCTTAACATGATCTCTGGCTCACAAGAAATCAATAAATGGAGTCCAACATTGTGATTCAAATCTTACGCGAAAACATAAAATAAGCGTTTTTTGGCCAAAAATGAACCTCATGGTGCCACCATTAGACTTTCGAATATGGTCAAAACATTTTACAGCATGTCTTTATTGGTGAAAAGGAACACCCAAACAAACATGCATCAGATTTTATGAAAGTGAGGGCAACTGATGCACCCTAGTAAGGAACCTTATCAGACAGCTGTCTCCTCATGCCTGTTTGGGTTTCCTCCATGTGCTCAGGTTTCCTCTCACACTCCAAAGGCATGCAAATTTGGCCAATGGCTTCTCTAACTTGCCCTGAGGTGAGAACGGCTGTCTGTCTCTCTGGGCTAGCCCTGTGATTCTTTGTTTGCAATCATGTGACTTTTTGCCTCCTATTCACTTCCGGTTTCCAAGTGACGAGCCTAGTCAAAGATGGTGTCCAAGCCAAGTACGCGTCCATCGTCATCTAGTGGAAAACATTCTACATCTGACTATGTTAACGGAGTAGAACCAAAAGCAAAATCGAGATATCAAGAAAAAATATATTTATACGATGGATTGGACCCCTACGGCTTAAAAATGACAGACTTTTCAAGCGATTTCAACAACTTTCCAAACATACAGGTTCTGGACATTTCCAATTATCTGGTCATCCAAACATTATTTTACACGAAGAATCAAATGAAAGCTTTCAAAAATCTTGAAGCCTTTAACTATTTAATTTGTGGCTGGGCTCATATCATCGGAATAAGACTTCCAAAGGACAATCATCGTCTTATTTTTGGGAGGGTGAGTAATGTAAGCCAAAGTGTAGTATGTGATTCGAGTCGACATTTTTGCAACGACAACATCCATTTTATTTCATGACATTTCGAACATAGCTCAGATTTATGAATGGACATCCTTGGACAACCTGAAAAATACATGAACAATCGCGTTTCAATCGAGACTGACCTACAAACTAGTTTCATCAATGGTTAGTTTTACGACATCCAAAACATAAGAAAACTCATTTAACATTAGAAGTTTTGATTTTAGATACATAAAGTATCATGATGTGCGTACCTTTAACAGAATGATCGCTGCAAACATGAGCATGTAGACTCTCGATTCCTTTTGAACACAGTGAAAGGTTTGCGAGCCATTTTTCATGGCGACCTTTTGAGATGTTTTTCATTCTTTCACCCTTGTGCACGACTTCTTTTGGTATCTGATAATACCTTTTGACTTTTTCTTGATTTGATCGGTTTGAACATCCAAATAAAGAGCAACAATCGGGCATATTTGGAGGCGAAACACAAGAAACTACTATAATGTGACTGTAAACAAATACGATGCCTGCCCATCATCTGGAAATCTGAGGATGTAATGAGGCGGATCACTACCGGAAGTGATCTATGGCAAATAAAGAATTGACTGGTGACCTGCCCAGGTTGTACCCCGCCTCTTCCGCCTCAGCTCTGATTGGTTCCAGCTACCCCTGGGACCCTGATGGATAAGCGCTATTGAAAATGAATGAATGAATGAATACGACAGCTGTCTTAATTCGGCCTTTTAAATGGGACAACCAATACATTACCTGCTATATTGCAATACCATGCCCTGTTTCACTTGGATTTCTGTAGGGTAATCCTTTCTCCACAACGACAACACCAACATCTCATCGCATTATCTCTAGCCGCTTTATCCTGTCAATTTAGAGTCACCAGTTAACCTAACCTGCATGTCTTTGGACTGTGGGGGAAACCGGAGCACCCGGAGGAAACCCACGCGGACACGGGGAGAACATGCAAACTCCGCACAGAAAGGCCCTCGCCGGCCCCGGGGCTCGAACCCGGACCTTCTTGCTGTGAGGCGACAGCGCTAACCACTACACCACCATGCCGCCTGCAAAAAAATGCGCAACAAATATTTATACGCTGCAAAAATTCAAAGCAAATGTTGAAAAACATCTCATATCTCTCAATAGACCCCTTCGCAGTAAACGCCATTCATACGTAAGAGGAAATTGCGCGCGCAGCCTGGACCCAAAAAAGACTCAGCGATGCCTAGTTGTTGTGTTGTCGGGTGTCAGTGATGGGGTTAAAATGTTCAGAATTCCAGCAGGATCTCACCCATTCCAAAAAAAATCGCCGACATCTATGGCTACAAGCCATCAAACGTGTAGACTGGGATGAAAGCACCATCAAAAATGGCGGGTTTGCAGCGCCCACTTCATCACAGGTAAGATCAGGCTATTTATTAAATCTTTCTTTTTTATTCTTTCTAGTCTTCGTTTATTGATGTAGCAAAAACCTTTGGTAATGTTTGTCTGATTAGCTGGGTCATAGTTACACAATGTAATGAATATTGTTAGCATGTTAACTTAGCTTTGCATGCAGTTTTGTTTGTAGGAGAGGTCTCGCTTGACTCAAGCAGTCCAGATTTTGTGCCATCATTATTTGTGTATGCCGAAAATCACAATTTTAAAGCAAGGATGGAAAGGTAAAATTGTGTCCCCTCACTCTAAATGCCAACTTACAGTACGTTGACTGCTCTAACCTAGCTCCCGCCCCGTTCAGTTTCATTTCTGCTCTCTGCCTCTCGCTTTTTACGCAGCTCTGATTTCTCTTAGCTGCACTTTTTACACTATCATTCCTTTCATGCCATTACCTCCTGCAAATTGCTGTTTAGTGTTGGTATTTGCTGTTGTAGCTAAAGCCACATTGCCATCACATCACTGGCATAATTTGATTAAAACAAAATGAATATGAATGTCCCATTGTTAATCAAGTTGTACATGCCCGCACATAACATAATCATATGCGTCTAAAGACTTGTAGGCACGAAGTTTTTCGTGGGTGTACACTGAAGTCTTGTCAATAAGGTACGAGTATATATCTGGCCATTGTATACCAGGGAACTTACTAACATCGTCCGTCCACTCTTTAATTAAATGCGGATCCGGTAGGCGATGTCCACTTGTTAGAGTTAACTTATTTATGTAGCATTCTCGATCTTGTAACGACAATTGTTTGGCATAATCTGACAGCTCATAATGCCGGTCTATGGGCAGCGCCATTGTTTCTGGGTCCAGGCAATGGTGCGCATCCTGGCAACGGTCGGTTTGTTTACAAACATGCGAAGGGGTCTATAGGGAACACGAATATTCGACTATTCAGCCTATTTTGAGAACGCTTCACTCGTGATGCACCAAGAAATAAACATTTCTGGCTGAAACCGAAATTCATGACAAACAGGACCGAAAATCAAAACTAACAACCTTTTTTCTGTTGTAAGGTTTATGAGGGCTTTAATATTGATACCCAGAAGCTTATGAATGTGAGCTGAAAGTATGTTTTACATAGACACAGTGTCTACTAGGCCCTTTATAATGCTTTCCAAGTACTTGATTATCCTACAAAACCCAGCGTCCATAACTAAGAACACACTGTCGAACAGATTATTTGTAGCAATACTTCATGCCGAGGCACTACTGGCTGCATTGTGGCTAATGACGGCGTCAGAACGCGAGCCTCGGCTTTCTGTTTCACTTCTGTGGTTTTGCTGTGTTCTGCATATTGAGCATGATGAGGAAGTTATTCGGGATTTGACCTGCTTTTGTCTAATGTCACTCAGAGAAAGCCCCGAAAAACCAAAACTGTGTCATCTTTGACCATTTACAGTTGAATATTTTGGGTTGGTGCATCTACTACTACCACTTCTTACTAATTTTAAGCTTAAAAATGTCTTTTATTGGCAAATAATTTCACTTCTTCCCAGAAATAAATGCTTTAAAATCCCTGTCAGTAGAACAAGACAAAAAGAAGCTTGAAATAAATAAAAATATCTATAATGATTCTATCCACGTTCACTGGATATGAGCAATCGTGTGCTCTGATTGGCTACTCTACGACTAGGGCCCTGTCCACACGAGTACGTTTTTGTCGAATCCGCATAAATACTTTATCGTTTCGGCCTCGCGTCCAGACGGAGCTGGCTTTTTCGAGGTGTGAAACCGGTATTTTTTGAAAATGGGTCCCAGAGTGGGAAAATCCAAAAACGCCGGATAGCCCGGAGTCGTCTGGACGGCGAAGCGGATTTTTTCAGAAACGATGACGTATAAACCCCGCCTCTCTAACCTTTAACCTCAGCTGCCGCCGCTAGACGCGTCATAACAACAACAACAACGGCGGACTACAGGCTTGTGCTCGTACTGCAGAAACAACTCAGTCCATTACGGCTGCTACAACAAAACCTTCTGCTTTTATATTACTGTGAGGAGCAACAAAACTTCTCGTGTTATGAGCTTGTTTTGTAAACAGCGCGTGACCTTTATACGCATGCTCCATGGCTTCTCTTCCGGTTTTAGTGTGGTGGCATCACAGCGCCACATACAGGCCTGGCATATGTACTACAGCGTTTTGGGTCGTTTCCAGTGAATCGAAACGACGCCGTGTTTACGGAGATTTTTTTCAAAACGACAGCATATTGGGTGAGGCCGCGTACTCGTGTGGACGGGGCCTAGGATATCAGCTCATATACCGTGAGTAGAGAAAAACAAAATGGCGGAGCGTGTTGCTAAACCAACCGAGGAGGAAATAAAAACTCTACTCAAAAACAAAACTATAAAAAAGCAACAAAATATGGAATAAAACTATTTGATGATAAGAACGTATCTTTTTTTTTTCAAGAATTATTATGAAAGCATTTTTCACAGATTTGCCGGTTTGTTTACATCCTAAGCGTAAATTCTTTTGTCGGACGTTTTGTATAACGTTTTTATTTTTCGAATTTGCAAAAAATAAAAATAAAAATGCTCTGTTTCTCAAAATCCAGTGACTGTGGATAGAATAAAACAGTTATTCCACTCAATCTCATCGTACACGGCTTATAGTCGACTCGGTGCTACTGTACCCGCCTCATCGGCTATCAGCTCATGTATCATGTACGACTCAGTTTTGTGGAATAACTGTGAAACAGCCTGAATAATAACACTATATTTATCTTAAATTAAGCAATGTGCTTATTTTGAATACATCTACAGTGACGATATGTTGGTGTGTCCATTTTATGTGTGTGTTTTAAATATTGTGGTGTATCATATTACCAATTTCTGGCATATGCCTACTTCATAGTTCTGGAAAAGTAATTAATTATTTTTCGCGAATACGCAGATGATTATAGAAAATCGTGTGCGCTGATTGGTTGGAAAATTCAGACGATGATAATTCTCGATAATCGCCTCGAGCGACTCGGCAAAATGTCGGCCAATCGCTTTGTCACCGTAAGTGAGGAATAATTACAAATGCTGAAAGAAAATTCTGTTCCTAAAAGCACGAAAGATGCTACAAAGTTTGGTCTAAGGGCGTATTCACACCTACGTTGTTTGGTCCGGACCAAACAAATCAAATTTCCCTTGGTCCGGACCTTTTGGGTTGGTCTGAATACAAACCACCGAACTCTGGTCCGGACCAAACAAGCGGACCGAGACCGAGCTGCAAGGTCGGACTCGGTCCGGACCAAAGGAACCCTGGTGCGGACCTTTTGGAGGTGTGAAAGCAGACCGGATCTAATCTGAAAGTTTTGCTTTTTTGTACCTCGGGAGCTTCCGTCGTTTGTCGAGCATTACGGGAAACAGAGTCTTGACACTCCACCGCAAAGTGCAAACACTGTTTCGGTTGTCAAGGGAACCTTACAACAGTCGTTCAGTCATTCAGACCAGTGGTAGGCTAGACTACAGAGTACAAAAAATGAGTAGGGGGAAAACGTGGGCCGAGGAAGAAACGCGCACCCTTGTGGATATATGGGCAGATGTCCACATATCTGAGCTTTTGGAGAGAACACACAAAAATGCCGACATGTTTGCTGTATTCAGTGAGAAAATGAAGGAGAAGGGGTTCACGCGCTCCCCAGAACAATGTCGGCTAAAAGTGAAGAAACTCCGTCAGACCTACATTAAAATCAGGGACATTCTTTCAAAAAGTGGCGGTACTAGTGACTTGCGTGAAGAGCCAGAACTGTCACAACATGATGTGCACTCATCAGCGCTATCCTCCGTGACTACTTTTGAACTTAACGCTTTGTGCGCGTGTCGTCTCTGACCAATAGCTGAACGACCTCAGGGCGCGTGGCTTTGTTGACAGATTTTGGTCCGCTTACTAAAATGTACAGTGTGAAAGCGAACCGCACCAAAATGAAAAAAAAACCCAAAACATTTGGTTCGGACCAAAGCAAGTGAACTATCGAACTATCCTGGTCTGAATACACCCTAAAACTATTCAAAGGGAAGGTGGACTTGTGATTTATTTTATCGATTTCAAAACTAAATATTTTATGTGCGTCGGCATTGATAAGTGACGCAAGTCTGCGCGTGCCCTTATTACGTTTGCGTGCTGCTTTTGAAGATTGAAATAAAAAATTTTTTTAATATGATTTTTACATTTTTTAATAAATCACCAATGTATTTATACTCAAACAATTCTCCACCTCTGCCTCAGTGAATAATATCTTCAACTTTGTCTTGAATCACTGCTAAAAATGAAGTTACTGAGAATAATTAAATATTGTTCCCCTACAATTACAAGTAAACCTGAAGCCGTCTTTTAAATACAATTTTAAAGGCAACTGCCATGCCATTTTTATTTGACAAAATCAATCCCCACTGCGTGCCATTAGAGTCGAAATGTGGATGCTGGTTTAATCGGACACACACACATGTACACAGACACAACTGCAATCACAGACACACGCTCCAACTGCATACACACACACGCACACACATACAAACACATCTAGATACATACATAAGGAAAGGACTGAGAAAGAAATGAGAGAGAAAAAGAGAAGCAGACTGAGCAGATCAAACAGGGGGCCGAATCTGGGGACAGACGGACGCAAACTGCAACCCTTAAAATAGCCCTCAGAGAGAAACCAAAACAAACACGCTGTGCGTGCGTATGTGTGTGTATGTTTGTGTGCCTGTCACATCGGTTTTCATTAAGTCGTGACATTCAGAAAGGCCACGGAATCCTCTGTGCGAGAAGAGAGGGGAAGTGTGTGAACACAAGGGGCTCTTACGAAAAATAAACAACAAACCCGGAACAATCTAGTCGCCTGGAATTGCTTTCGCCTGAGCAGGGCCAACGACCAGGAAAACACACACGCTCACACACATACACCCCCCACACACGACTCAATTTGGACAGTTTTGCACCATAAACAGGTCGAGAAACGAAAAGTGTTCCGTAATTGGCTTGATTAAGGCCTTAGCACAAAAAAAAAAAAAAAAAACATGCTATAAATATTCCCACTCGGGATGTCAATATAGCATTTTTATTATATTATTAAAGCTTTTATTATGTTTACAAGATTATCCCTGCATGGAAGGAGGAATGAATAGATAGTTTGATGAGCACTGATTTAGAAATGTGATTAAATTTTATTTTAGAGGCAGCCATGAGCATAAGCAAATAATGGCACGATGTACCAGCCAATCAGAAAGGAGTATTTTCTCAGGTCACTGTATAAATGTGTTTTACTTCTGCAGTTCTTTCCACAGGGCGGCACGGTGGTGTAGTGGTTAGCGCTGTCGCCTCACAGCAAGAAGGTCCGGGTTCGAGCCCCGTGGCCGGCGAGGGCCTTTCTGTGTGGAGTTTGCATGTTCTCCCCGTGTCCGCGTGGGTTTCCTCCGGGTGCTCCGGTTTCCCCCACAGTCCAAAGACATGCAGGTTAGGTTAACTGGTGACTCTAAATTGACCGTAGGTGTGAATGTGAGTGTGAATGGTTGTCTGTGTCTATGTGTCAGCCCTGTGATGACCTGGCGACTTGTCCAGGGTGTACCCCGCCTTTCGCCCGTAGTCAGCTGGGATAGGCTCCAGCTTGCCTGCGACCCTGTAGAACAGGATAAAGCGGCTAGAGGAGATGAGTTCTTTCCATGGAGTGAACTGGTTTATGGTATTCCCTTCTCCATGAATGTAACACTTCATGCTGACTGTATTCTATCTGGCATTAATACGCAATAAAATATGTAGAAGAAAAACATAATATTATTTTATATTTCAATAATATTGGCTGGCGTTGAATGGTATATCAGATATATTCTGAGTCTATCATGCTAGCTGAATGGAATATATCTGATATACCACGAAAAAAAGCCAGCCCATATTATTATTATTATTATTATTATTATTATTATACATACACATTCCTTTCAGGTGTTCAACGTGTCTTTCTCTTTCAAAATTCTCTCAAAATCTTCTGTATCTAACGAAGCAAACCTGAACGGCTATGTTTGTTACCTCCGCCAAGGAGGTTATGTTTTCGGTAGCGTTTGTTTGTTGGTTTGTCTGTTAGCAACATTACGGAAAAAGTTATGAACGGATTGCTCTGAAATTTTTCCCAGAGGTGTGACTGGGCACAAGTAACAATCCATTAAATGTTGGCGGTGATCCGGATCACCTTCTGGATCCCGGATTTTTTTAAAGGATTCTTGGCAGAGGTCTGCGCTCTCCGAGTGCTTTTCTAGTTTACAAATTGTCCCAGTCGCTCGCTAGCGCGGACGTTTTACGTCTCCGACGTGTGACGTCATGCTGTCTTGACAACCATGCAATATTGTAAACCATATTCAACACTCATTTTCCATTGGGTAGAGTGACGTAATACACGTAGGATAAGTGATGTGCTAAGAATATCGCATGCTATCAAACCAAATGAATGAAACCCGCTAGAAGGGAAGAGAGTAAGTTTTTATTCCATCCAAAAAGTGTCCTGTATGTATAATCTCATCTCATCTCATTATCTCTAGCCGCTTTATCCTGTTCTACAGGGTCGCAGGCAAGCTGGAGCCTATCCCAGCTGACTACGGGCGAAAGGCGGGGTACACCCTGGACAAGTCGCCAGGTCATCACAGGGCTGACACATAGACACAGACAACCATTCACACTCACATTCACACCTACGGTCAATTTAGAGTCACCAGTTAACCTAACCTGCATGTCTTTGGACTGTGGGGGAAACCGGAGCACCCGGAGGAAACCCACGTGGACACGGGGAGAACATGCAAACTCCGCACAGAAAGGCCCTCGCCGGCCACGGGGCTCGAACCCGGACCTTCTTGCTGTGAGGCGACAGCGCTAACCACTACACCACCGTGCCGCCCTGTATGTATAATAATAAATTATATTATATATGTTATATTATATTGAAGTAATTTTGAATTTCTTTTCTAATTCTTACACGTTTCTTTAAAGCCGTACTTGAATATATTTGTCCTTGTGCGCATACTTTTGTTCGACTCGTTGACATTTGACTCTCGCTGATTCATAGGCAAACTTTTAAAGACTACATTTTGTTATATCAAATAATTGAAAAGGAATTTTAAGGATAGTGATGGTAGGGAATTCATTTATGTAGCAAGAAGCAGATACACACACACACACACACACACACACACACGCACGCGCAGGCTTTGTATTAGACGGCTGTCAGCTCTCGGTCAGTGGAGTGACATTTTGACAGGCAGGACGATGGACAGCTAAACACCAAGGACCCGGTGAGTGCTATTACAAGCGTGTTATTAAAACGTCTCAGATGTGTCGAGTGCGTGACGCAGCTAATGGCAGCCTGCCTTCACCCAGGGGTCCATCCTGACACCCACGGGTGGCCATGGCACTGCCCGTTTTGGCTGAAACTCAATTTCCAGTCTTTCTCTCTCACTTGCTCTGTATCTCTCTCGTTCGTTTTTTTTTTTTTTAAAGTTTTGTCCTACTTTAGTGCGAGTTTGAAGCGACAGACTTTTGGCTGATGTTTAGAGCTGTGATACTGGCCAAAAAGACACTGAGGGGTGTGAGAGACAGAAAGAGATAGCGAGAGTGAAAAAACGAGAAAGAGATTGCGTTAGAGAAAGAGAGATAGCGAGAATGTGGGAGAGAGGAAAAAGTGGCAAGACAGATGGGAGAGAGGGAGGAAGTGTAAGAGGAGAGAACTGATGAGATGGTGACAGACAGGAGAGAGTGAGCAAAAGAAGGATGAGGAAAGAAATAATGATAAGTAGCTAGAGAGAGAGAGAGAGAGAGAGAGAGAGAGAGAGAGAGGGACGAGAGTACAGTACCTCCATGGTCTGAGACTGATGCATGGCTTTGATTGCATTCTGTGCCATAGCCCTGGTAGAAAACGTGACAAACGCACATCCTGCAGGAAGGGAACGAAGAAGGGAGGGTGGGAGGGAGGGAGGGATGGAACGAGGGAACGAGGGAGGAAGAGAGACAAGAGAAAAAAAAAAGAAACAAGACAAAAGGGTTGGACAGGTCGTTAAAAAGCCAAAAAACAAAGATTGTACAGAGAAGAAAGGCAGACAGAACTTCCTGCAAAAGTGGCTTAGAGTAGAACATTCAACAACATTTAACAACAATCAACACTCAGCTCTTACCTTCAACACTGAACACACTGAACATCGGAGCAACACAAGAGAACACACAATCAGTATGAATACAACTGTGTTTATGGGTTTAGTGAAGTATATTTCAGTGCGCAAAGCGGTAAGATCGCCGTGTAGTACACATCCACACACACGCAATCTCTCTCTCTCTCTCTCTCTCTCACACACACTATATAAGATATATGAGAGAGAGAGAGAGAGAGAGAGAGAGAAATGTGTTTTTAACATTTCCAACTTCTTTGTTACTCTTTCTATTGAGGTATTTCACCTGACGTCACAGGGTCACGTGACGCCCCGGTGTCCGCCATTTTGAAGGTCAAGCTAGCTAATGTCAACAACATAGTAGCTAGTATGTTACTGTAGCAATGTTTACGTTCAGTCATTTGGATGACTGTTAAAACCTTTCAGTCTCAAGTTTTTCCTTTACTGTATTTACTAGTTTACTGTAATTATGATCCGGCAGCTATTTACACCGGATCCAGTGTAAATAGCTGCCGGAGCGCGCTCCGGCTTGCTCCCCCTCAAATTAAGCAGCGCGCTCCGGCTTGCTCCCGGAGTGCTCCGGCCGAGGTTCCGGAGCGCGCTGCTTAATTTGAGGGGGAGCAAGCCGGAGCGCGCTGCTTAATTTGAGGGGGAGCAAGCCGGAGCGCGCTCCGGCAGCTATTTACACTGGATCTGGTGTAAATAGCTGCCGGATCATAATTACAGTAAACTAGTAAATACAGTAAAGGAAAAACTTGAGACTGAAAGGTTTTAACAGTCATCCAAATGACTGAACGTAAACATTGCTACAGTAACATACTAGCTACTATGTTGTTGACATTAGCTAGTGCTAACAGCTAGCTGCTAGTGCACTGCTACAACACAGACACCGACCCTAATAATACAGTTCTTGGTCATTGCCTGGTAACAGCAAATTTATAACGGGCCATGTCTCAACAGACTAAGAAGTTATTTCAATGACATTTAATAACATTTTGTTTATCCTGAGGACCGAAAGTAAATGAAAATGTGAACAAACCTTAGCTGTAATAAGATGGCGACCACCGGCTCCAGGGACGACCCGCTGATGTAGGCATGTTACCCAGCCTGACACAAAATATTTGTAGGCATCCAAACTCTTATACGCTTTCAGATCAATACCTGTGTATGGCGATGGGTTTTTAACGACATAGGTATACAGATCATGTGGGCCGAAGTCTGGTAAAGACGAGCGCTTCGTGTACTTCCGTACGTCAGTGAACAATCCTGGTGGAAGCAGGTAAACGTCGTTCTCTAAGCCTGCTAACCTCAATTTTTGCACATACCTCTCCCTCTGCTCGCCCTGTAAATGCCCTACGTCGCTGGATAGTGAAGGTGTTTTCTGCATCTCGCTCCTTTTTCTTTTATGTTTTTCATTTGTCGCCTTCCTCACATTCAAACTGATTCGAGCCGTGACGTCCAAAATGGCAGCCTAACGATGCATCACATGACTTGGTCACGTGGGTGAAAAACCTCAATACTGTTCTTTCAACCCTTTTGGGATGAAAAAGTCCCCTGACGATGACTGACCATCACTGTGCCTGCTCAATTCCTCATCCCCGACCGTAATTCCGACTTTTGTAAAATCTACACGACCGTTCAAAAGTTTGGGGTCACCCAGACAATTTTGTGTTTTCCATGAAAAGTCACACTTTTATTTCCCACCATAAGTTGTAAAATGAATCGAAAATATAGTCAAGACATTTTTCTGGCCATTTTGAGCATTTAATCGACCCCACAAATGTGATGCTCCAGAAACTCAATCTGCTCAAAGGAAGGTCAGTTTTATAGCTTCTCTAAAGAGCTCAACTGTTTTCAGCTGTGCTAACATGATTGTACAAGGGTTTTCTAATCATCCATTAGCCTTCTGAGGCAATGAGCAAACACATTGTACCATTAGAACACTGGAGTGATAGTTGCTGGAAATGGGCCTCTATACACCTATGGAGATATTGCACCAAAAACCAGACATTTGCAGCTAGAATAGTCATTTACCACATTAGCAATGTATAGAGTGGATTTCTGATTAGTTTAAAGTGATCTTCATTGAAAAGAACAGTGCTTTTCTTTCAAAAATAAGGACATTTCAAAGTGACCCCAAACTTTTGAACGGTAGTGTAGATTTGGCAAAGTCAGTTCTTCCAATCGGAGAGAAAATGTGAGCTTTCTCTGTTTTGCTGTTTTTTCCCCCCTTTTAATGTTTAGGGTTTTTGCTTTTATCATCATCTTCTCGAACTGATTTACTTAGCTGTTCTCATGATTTTGTTTTCTTATTGCCAGTATCCTTTTGACAATATTGAAACCATGCTGTGCAGCTTTGTATGTGCCTGCTGCTCTTGGTGTTGATTAGTGTTTTAAGCTAGATGCTCATACCCGTGCCACTGCAGTTGGCATTACCTGAAGCGCTGGATATTTATTTAAAAAAAAAAAGTAAATAAAAGGGAAAAAAAATCCCTACTTTGTCAACCACATGTAGCAGGATTAAACTATCTAGGAGTTCTTATATATATATATATATATCCATTATCCATAACCACTTATCCTGTACAAGGTCACGGGCAAGCTGCAGCCTATCCCAGTTGACAATGGGCAAGAGGCAGGTTACATCCTGGACAAGTCACCAGGTCATCGCAGAGCTGACACATAGAGACACACAACCATCCACACTCACATTCACACCGACGGTCAATTTAGAGCCACCAATTAACCTAACCTGTATGTCTTTGGACTGTGGGGGAAACCCATGCAGACACGGGGAGAACATGCAAACTCCACACAGAAAGGCCCTCGTCGGCCACTGGGTTCGACCCCAGAACCTTCTTGCTGTGAGGCAACAGTGCTAACCACTACACCACCATGCCGCCCCATGTGTGGCGGCTGATGTGCTATCATGTGTCTTGTAATTTGGTCGATCCTCACGCACCATATCAGTCTCAAAGCTGATAAAATCCATCATTATGCAAACTTTGTATTTTGCAAAATTCAGCTCTATGCTAGTCTTATTCAATATACAGTACCGGTCAAAAGTTTGGACACGCCTTCTAATTCCAAATTTTTTCTTTATTTTTATGAATTAAAACTCACTTCATGTCTTAAAGTAATGACGGATGTGTTTCTCTTTACTTAGTTGAGCGCTTCTTGACATAATATGGATTACTACAGTTGTGGAATAGGGCTATTCACTGTATTGTTATTATTTACTATTTACAGTTTGATCTCAAACACATTACGAAGGCAAGAAATTAATCCACTAATTAACTTTTGACGAGGCAGCCGTTAATTGAAAAGCATTCCAGGTGACGACCTCATGAAGCTGGTTAAGATCACGCCAATAGTGTGTAAAGCGTCATCAAGGTAAACGCTGGCTACTTTGAAGAATCTAAAATATGAAACATATTTTGTGAACACCTTTTGTTGTTTGCCTTTTAAAGACCAGAAGTCATCTGACATGGTGAGAAGACAGCTTGGATCTTTGAGTGCTCAACTTAACATAGCCTTGCTTCCTGTTTACACGAATCATAAAATTCAGGAGGAAGTCGTGTTACACAAAGCCAAACCACTGCTGGTTAGCCAACTTATTTATTTAAGTGTGGTTTGTATGGCATGTGACACCTGCAGGCATCTGTACCAACGAACTGAAGAACATCACCACTCAACTAATGGTCAACACCTTAAGACTGAGCATGGCCTCCTGGACGTCCCGGATTTGAGCAATTGATTTATTATTCTATGGAAATGCACTGGGAAGCTGGACTGTCTGATTTATGAGATATTGCTCATCCAAGCAAAAAAGCCAAAATTAAACATCCAATCTGATTCAGTACGTGCTAAGTTTTTACCTTGATGCACTCTCTTGGGACCTTTGTAAAAACGTGACCTGACTCTTAATCACTGACTTAAACACTGTTTATTTTACTCTGATGATGATGTCAGTGACATTGAAATGTCAGTTTACAATATCGCTAGTTTTTATTATTACATGTATCAGAAAAGTGGTCTTAATAACAAGATCAGCTGTGAGCTACTGCTCACTTACGTCTCCCCCGCGCTCACTTATATCAGAACGCAACCAATCGAAGGAATAGGACACTTATTATGAATGTTGACTTCAGCAAATAATTAACCCTGAAACAAGTAAGTTAAGAGCAGCGTCTCTTCCCAGGGATTTCAAATAGCATCCTGGTACACTGTCATTTTGAAATAGCGTCAAAATCCACCCAATATGTTTCGTAAAAACATTCAGCCGGCAAACAGGAAGTTGATGTGCGACAGACTTGAAAATGGTATACACGGTATAGAACCCCAAACTGAAGCTCGGTACCAAATATCAAGCAGTTGTGATTTGTAGTTGCTGAGAAAAGTGCTACAAAAATTTTGTAAATCCACACTATGTTTCGTAAATACATTCAGTCGGTAAACAGGAAGTTGATGTGCAACAGACTTGAAAACGGTATACACGGTATAGAACCCCAAACTGAAGCTTGGTACCAAATATCAAGCAGTTGTGATTTGTAGTTGCTGAGAAAAGTGTTACGGAAGTGTAGTAAATCCATGCTATACTGTATGTTTCGTAAATACATTCAGTTGGTAAACAGGAAGTCGATGTGTGACAGACCTGAAAATGGTATATACGGTATAAAACCCCAAGCTGAAGCTCACTACCAAGTACCAAGTAGCTATGATTTGTGGTTGCTGAGAAAAAGGGCGTTTCGGATGGACGGCGATACGAAGATATGGACAGAGGTAAAAAAGGAGTATCCCCCCGGAGTGGGGGTATAATAATTAAGATACATTTTTTTGTTTACCACATCATTTTGTATATATGTTCCATATGTTATATCATAGCTGTGATGTCTTCAGGACTGTTCTACAATGTAGAACATAGTCCCAAGACAGAAAAACCTATGAACGAGTTGGGGTGTGGCGGCACGGTGGTGTAGTGGTTAGCGCTGTCGTCTCACAGCAAGAAGGTCCGGGTTCGAGCCCCGTGGCCGGCGAGGGCCTTTCTGTGCAGAGTTTGCATGTTGTCCGCGTGGGTTTCCTCCGGGTGCTCCGGTTTCCCCCACAATCCAAAGACATGCAGGTTAGGTTAACTGGTGACTCTAAATTGAGCGTAGGTGTGAATGTGAGTGTGAATGGTTGTCTGTGTCTATGTGTCAGCCCTGTGATGACCTGGCGACTTGTCCAGGGTGTACCCCGCCTTTCGCCCGTAGTCAGCTGGGATAGGCTCCAGCTTGCCTGCGACCCTGTAGAACAGGATAAAGCGGCTAGAGATAATGAGATGAGATGAGTTGGGGTGTACAAATTTTTGACCAGCTGGTCAGATGAAGCTGAATTGTTCAGCAGGGATGTAAATACTAGATTTTCAAGACCAGCTACTTGATGCTTTGTGTATTTCAGTGAATTGTTGTGTTGCTTACTGGACACCCAAGTGGAAAGAAATCGATATACAGTCTAAGTTTTAAAATATGTAAATATGCACATATTTGCACACATCCACACACACACACACACACACACCCTCACACACACGCACCCACAGTGCTCCACCTGGCTGTGGCTAGACTTTCACTACAAGGCATTTTGTGTTCCACATTTGCATGTTTATGTGCTTGCTAGAGCACTCTTTGCCCTAAATGCTTGAACAGAATGAGAGTAATCTCTGTGCTGCAATCATGACAAGCGTTCCCACGAGGCCGAGCGGCTGCTGGAGACCTGCCTGTGGTGGCAGCTGGGAAATGGAGTCGTTTATGCAGGTGGTGGGCAAAAGAACAGGCCATATGTTGACATGCTGGGGAGATGGCAGTGCCTCAAGAGCTCTCTCTGCTCTACTGTACACACACACACACGCGCAGTTATGACAACTCTTACCGAACAAATAAACTACTTCAGCCATCCGAGACTGAAAGAAGAAAAGTGAAAGGAGTGTCTTTTTGTTTTATGTTCACTAGGAGGCACTAGCTGCATTTACTTTCATATACTGGACTTGCTTTCCGCCTTCCTCTCTCTCTCTCTCTCTCTCCCTCCCTGATGTGACCTGAACCCCAAGCTCCTCGAAGGGCGTGTCCATAGCCCCAAATATTGCTGTTTATTTTAAGACTGTGTTATTAGTGTAGTCATTAAACCAGATTTAGACACTGTTATAACATCCACGGCTGCCATCTCCACTGAGAAAACACCAAAAACAGAAAGCTTTAATCGTTGCTGGATTCTCATCTGTGCCATGTCCTTCAATTTGAAGACAATGGGACACAGAAGCGAGGAAGCGTTTCCAAAGAATTATCTTTGTTTCATTACTGCTTTCTTTTTAGAGCGCCGCATCAGGCAGCAGATATAAATATATGATAGGCCACATGGCGGAGGAAAACGGGAGCGAGAGCAAGAGAAAGAAAGAAAGAAAGAAAGAAAGAAAGAAAGAAAGAAAGAAAGAAAGAAAGAAAGAAAGGAGGACAGTTTGGAGAAAGTGGGCTAGCTCCCTTGGTGATCTATATTTATTGGTAGTGAACATGTGCGGTGATTGATAGATCTCTGAGATGGTGGAGATTAGAGAGATAAAGAAAGAAAGAGACAAATACTGTTTGGTAGAGTCGAGGAGAGAGAGAGAGAGAGAGGGAGAGAGAGAGGGAGGGAGGGACAGCTGCATCATTTTCTGATACTTGCTTCTTGAGTTTTGCACTGGAGCCAGGGCCGGAGTGGGCCCTGTTTTCAGTCCGGGAGTTTAATTCACATTCAGGCCACTTTGAAATGGAGGAGGAATTTGAGTACATTAAAAAAGATAAAACAAGTAACTGTTCTTTCACAATGCTTTTTATTTGGTTTAAATTCAGGTAAACTTCACTTCACTTCACTTTAACAATATAGGTTCTCGCGTGCATTTGAACCAATGCTTGTGCATTACATGCCGCATACGCCTCGAAAATAATGGCAAATCAACAATGCTGGGTACTCAGCAACCGGCAGATAAAGCGTGAGGGCGCATTAGGCAACTCAAAAATGGTTAAATGAAATGTAGGCTAAAGCAAGTGTTCGATTCTGCTTAGAATATTGGCATACGCATACACCTCTTCTAAGTTATATATTTAACAACAATTATTTAACATCAAATATGACTTCTAGGCCTATGTGTTCATAACCACAATGTGCGCACGCCTGTGGAAATGCACGGTGTGACAGCGAGATGAAATAGGCTGGATGAGGAAATAACGCGCAACAGCACATTTGGGACCTGTTCATCTAAAATTGTTAATAACTGGGATGTAAAGTAATGTCCGGTTCTTCTTAGAATTAAGACATACACCACATCTATACCGTGTAAATTGCGAGATTTCACATGACATCAAAAAGCTGAATTGACATCGCAAACTATCGACACATTATAGGCCGAGCATAGACTGATAAAATCGACAAACAGGGTTATCATACTCCATAGCTTTCGTAACCTACCAGCTGGTCTTGAGAACATATCTGTCAATTTGGCACATTTTGCTGCCACCTCCTTCCTTTTTTTAAGCTCCGCCCTTTCGGTTCCACCTGGCCTCTTTCTGCCCTCCATCACTGACGCGCGCTGTTTCGCGCCAATGCTGTTTAAGTTCCCCGCAATACAGAGGAGGAGTCTTGGACCAAACCAACTGCAATAGAGGGGAGGGGAGAATTTCCTTATTTGGTAGCGCCTATTTAATCTGCTGCGATGCTGTCGGCGTCTGGGCTGCCATGTGAAAATGCAGAGTGCAGTTGAATTGATGATTAATGCAAGAATAAGATCAGTGACCAAAATTAGTGAAAATTATTTTCCCCATGCTCCAAGCAGGCCACCACTGATGGTCCCGGCAAAATATAGGGCCACCCCGGCATTGACTGGAGCTACACGACTACTGCAGCTAACAAGTAATGAAAACCGTCGAACCTAAAATTCTTGCTATCAATAAATGTGTCTCACACTGTAATCACGACTTCACTATTCTCACACAGACATACCAAATATGGTTGAGGACATCACATGACTTGCACGTATCAACATTCATGAAATGAACAAAACTTCACGGCGAAGCTGAAAGCTTGACTGTCATGGAGGCGCTATAAACATATTTTCTTGTTTTAAGAACAATTTGGTGTCCGCCCCTTTCACCCCACCACTCAGAAGTCCGAAGACTGAATTGTCGTGAAAAGTGTTGCCTTTCAACTTCAGTAATTTTGGAGAAACCAGCTAGATTTTGAAAGTATTATCCAACTGAAAAAAACCCACCCCCTCCGTTCAGCCCTCCCTCCAACACACATGAACGCGCACTGCCTGACTACTGCTGAAGGACTATGGAATCAATTTTGTGCCAAAATGTTCATACAATACTTTTGAAATATCAAACAAAAACGACAAATCAAAATACAAAAAAACAAAAAAAAGTCAATTTTTTTAGACTGGCAAACAAATTATTCATGTAATCGTGCAAAATATCAGTCTATTACTCTTCAGAAACCTTTTATTTTTGTTCCGCGTCTTTCTCAGTTTTGTTTGACGTAATTTATTTTGGTTGCGATTCCAGCTTTCTCGTTTGCGCTCCCTGACTTTTTGCTTGCAGTTTTGGCACAAACTTGACGTGTGGGTGGGCTGTCCAGGAATGCATTCCCATTGGCTAACTGGTGTTTGACTGACAGCTACGCTCAGCCATTCCCTACTCGGAGTCTGGCGGACTGTTTGACGAGTGACCGATCCATTGACGGTAAACAAGGATCGAGTGGACTTCAGTGGCGACTATGACATTGAATTAATTCAACAAAGTGTAAATTCAATGTCATAGTCGCCACTGAAGTCCACTCCATCCTTGTTTACCGTCAATGGATCGGTCACTCGTCAAACAGTCCGCCAGAATCCGAGTAGGGAATGGCTGAGCGTAGCTGTCAGTCAAACACAAGTTAGCCAATGGGAATGCATTCCTGGACAGCCCGCCCACACGTGAAGTTTGTGCCAAAACTGCAAGCAAAAAGTCAGGGAGCGCAAACGAGAAAGCTGGAATCGCAACCAAAATAAATTACGTCAAACAAAACTGAGAAAGACGCGGAACAAAAATAAAAGGTTTCTGAAGAGTAATAGACTGATATTTTGCACGATTACACGAATAATTTGTTTGCCAGTCGAAAAAAACTGACTTTTTTTGTTTTTTTGTATTTTGATTTGTTGTTTTTGTTTGATATTTCAAAAGTATTGTATGAACATTTTGGCACAAAATTGATTCCATAAAGGACGAGTCCATGAGACAGTGTGTTGTAGGGAGGACTGTAGCGCATCGTTGTCATATCCATCTACCTCATGTCTCATTCACATGTAAGCAAACAACTAATGTTATCATAAACAATGAACACGGCTATTGTTTGTACTCACAGCTGTTGGCTAGCTCGCTAGCTTTAGCAGCATGTCTGCCTAGCCTTATGGAAGAATCCGGTCATGCGCAATGAGTGCACAGGCAGCGTGAATGCACATAAACAGGCAGGTAATCTATCCAAATGTTTTATTCGGACCGAATGAACTGACTGGACGGGCTTTTTATAGCCCTACGACTGCCAGAGATGATGGATCTTTTTCTTTTTACTGTTGTCAGACCATTTGATTTATTCATGGCTTTTGGGATGTAAAGAGAATTTCAAGAAATAACAAAAATGACTCTAAAAAAATGACCTACCCTAGCTTTAAGTGCAACTAAATAAAGATTACTGAAGTCCATTATTCCATCCATTATCCGTAACCGCTTAGCCTGTGCAGGCTTGCAGGCAAGCTGGAGCCTATCCTAGCTGACTATGGGCGAGAGGCGGGGTACACCCTGGACAAGTCACTAGATCATTGCAGGGCTGAGACACACAACCATTCACACTCACGGTCAATTTAGAGCCACCAATTAACTTAACCTGCATGTCTTTGGACTGTCGGGAAAACCAGAGCATCCAGAGGAAACCCATGCAGACATGGAGAGAACATGCAAACTCCGCACAGAAAGGCCGCTGTCGGCTGCTGGTCTCGAACCCAGAACCTTCTTGCTGTGAGGTGACAGTGCGAACCACTACACCACCCAGATTCAGTGGCGGCTCCTGAATTTTTTTTCAGGGGGGGCAATTTTCCCCCGTTATGTCTACATGGACCATAAATGTCCACAGGACTGAAGTAAATTGACCTAGGTAGCAAGTCAATAGTCAACCAAACCCAGAAAAACACCACGGTGACTGGAGCCCTCAGTTTCGTCTTTGCCTCGTAGCGCTAACTCGAACACTCCACAAAATTTCACGCATTGGGTGAGCCGGTTTAATATGTGCCTGTTCTTGCTCACCTCATCGTTGTGGCGGCGAACTGCTAGCCTGTAGCCCTCATCCGGTTGTGTAGCGATGTTCACTCTCCCAAAAGCTGAAAATTTCAGGCAGCTGCCCATGTGAATCTTTGATGACTCATGTTTTTTTTATTTTCTCCGACAAATGATGCATGTCCGAAACTCCAGTGACCGTCCAAGCAGCGTTGTCCGTGGAGCCACCTCCAGGGTGGAAAAGTAAGCAGGGGGAGCAGAAAACCGCTGAGGCGTCCTCGCAGCCAGCTTGCCAGGATTTGCGCTGGGACCATGTTGAAGTAAAATCTCGAGTATATGATTTCCCCCCCTTGTCGAAATTTGTTTTATGTTTAGATTTGGTCGAGGGGGTCCAGCTTGTTTTGTTGCCAATTTAGCTCGATTTGATCGCTGACTAAATGGAACTTCTTTTAAGGACCGCACTGAATTGCTTTCTGCATCCATCTCACCTCAGAAACTGAGCGGATTGAACGCAACTTTGCCGCGCTTCGCAGTGACGTACAGTAAGCACGTTAGAGCAAGCCCCCCCGGAACCCATAGAGATTGCATTGAAGTGTCAGTCAGGAGAAAAAAATATATATTAACATGGGACTCTATCAGTGAACTCTTGGGCGATTTTCAGCATGACTGAAATCGCCCCAAAAGGGGCGGTACTCTAGAAGCAAGACCACCCTGATTGGACAATGATACCCAGAGACAGATTAAAACGGCCTCGAGCAGCGCTGGTGAAAGTTTGTTTAAAAAAAAGAAAAAAAACTTTTTTTTTTTCGTTTTGGCAGTGCGTCGCCCAATCGCCCTTATGCACCAGCCGCCCTTGCCCAGATTACTGAAGCACTTAAGTGAAATACTAACGAAGTAATTTATTTACAAAGTTGAGTACTTCGCTCCAGTGATGTCTTTTTAAAGAAAGTATCTAAACACAGACAGGAGAAGCCATGGCCCAATGGTTAGAGAAGCAGCTTTGGGACCAAAAGGTTGTTGGTTTGAATCCCTGGACCAGCAAGCCCTTGAGCAAGGTTCCTAACCCTCACAGGCTGCCCACTGCTGTAGGTGTATCAGGGTCTTGTTACCTGCTGCTCTGGATAAGAGTGTCTGCTAAATGCTTGTTATGTAATATGCATTTACTTCCTTTGCACGCTACATTTGCCTAGTAGCTGCACTACAAAAGTAAGAAATCTTCAGATGGTTCGCAATTACGTTTTCTGTTCTCGTAATAAAGTTTTGCTGTTTTAACTGATGCTTGTTTGAATGTTTGCTAAATAAAGACCACTTGCATTACTAATGCCGAGTCCATCCAGGACTGAGGCCCCCGTGATCAATATGAAATAACGCCGTCATTAATCCGTTCTTAGTGGCTAATAAGCTAAATTTATGACTGAAGTGGGATGATATTTTCAGCTGGAGTTCAGCTTATTACCAACATTTAGTAACACTGTCATTTTAATTTATGCGCGCTTGTTTTCAGCTATAGTTGGAATACATATTAGTTAATGAAGGCGTAAATGATTTTGTTAACAGTCAAGCCCCGATTAACGTTTGCTAACAATTACTGTATATGTGCGTGCACGCACGCGCGTGCGTGTGCGTGTATAAGAAAGAGGACGAGTGTAGTGGTGTCCTGTCGGGCCGGCGCGGTTCAGTAAAAGCACATATCCCCTGCATCAGGGCACTTTCAAATATATCTCGCAGCAAGGGCTCAGGGACTGGAGTTAATCTCATGTGGAATTAAAATATTCATGAAAATCAGAGTGGGAGTGAGAGAGAAAGAGAGAGATTGAGGAGGGAGAGAGCAGGATGAGAGAACGAGGGAGAGAAATGAGTCCTGTGGAGGACAAGATGACAGGTGGAGGAGTGGATGAAGGGATGGAGGAGTGGCTGTGAAATGAGTGTGGAAGAAGAGTGGTAGCGAGCGGAGTGAGCAAAACGGGATGGTGGAGGCACAGCCTGTCTCCCTCTAGGCCTCTGAGACGAGGGAGAAAATTACAGCAGAAATGTAATGGTCCGACGGAAGGATTTCGGTGTGTTCGTGAAACTTTGCCTTCCTAGCTCAGAAATATGTGTGTGTGTGCATCCTTCAAGATAAGGAGAAGATAATGGAGGACAGCAGGATACTATTTTAATCCATTCACTGGGAAACAAGATAGGTTTGAGTCCTATTTCAGTCCTAAGGAACAGCAATAAACATGTCGATTTTGATATTCTGGGCGGCACGGTGGTGTAGTGGTTAGCGCTGTCGCCTCACAGCAAGAAGGTCCGGGTTCGAGCACCGTGGCCGGCGAGGACCTTTCTGTACGGAGTTTGCATGTTGTCCGCGTGGGTTTCCTCCGGGTGCTCCGGTTTCCCCCACAGTCCAAAGACATGCAGGTTAGGTTAACTGGTGACTCTAAATTGACCGTAGGTGTGAATGTGAGTGTGAATGGTTGTCTGTGTCTATGTGTCAGCACTGTGATGACCTGGCGACTTGTCCAGGGTGTACCCCGCCTTTCGCCCGTAGTCAGCTGGGATAGGCTCCAGCTTGCCTGCGACCCTGTAGAACAGGATAAAGCGGCTACAGATAATGAGATGAGATGAGATTTTGATAGTCTCACATTAATTGGTCCAAAATAAGCACGTATAAAGAGCTAGTGATTAAAGCAATGTTCACAGACTTTTGCCTTGGTGTTGATTAAAAATCAACTGATAATGGATAGTTCTCGTTTTCCATGTTTTGGTCAATGAACAGTGAACATCAGCGACTCGATATTTGGTTGAAGTTCAACCAAACAAACTCCCAAACGTCCTCAACCATTCAAGTGAACTCACATTTTCACATTTCCTGTTCAGTCTCAACACTGCTTCTCAGCTTCTTTGCACTGACAGAAACAATCAAACATTAGTAATTATTATACATACAGGACACTTTTTCGATGGAATAAAAACATGTATCCTATTCCCTTCTAGCAGGTTTCATTCATTTGGTTTGAAAGCGTGCAATATTGTTAGCATATCGCTTATCCTACGTGTATTACGTCACACTACCCAGTGGAGAATGAGCGTTGAATACGGTTTACGATATCACATGGTTGTTATGTGTCGGAGACGTAAAACTTCCGTGTTAGCGAGCGACCGTGACAATTTGTAAACAAACATGGCCGCCAGGTTTGCTTCGTTAAATACGGAAGATTTTGAGAGAATTTTGAAAGAGAAAGACGTGTTGAAGACCCAAAAGGAATGTATAATAATAATAATAATAATAATCTCATCTCATTATCTCTAGCTGCTTTATCCTGTCCTACAGGGTCGCAGGCAAGCTGGAGCCTATCCCAGCTGACTACGGGTGAAAGGCGGGGTACACCCTGGACAAGTCGCCAGGTCATCACAGGGCCGACACATAGACACAGACAACCATTCACACTCACATTCACACCTACGCTCAATTTAGAGTCACCAGTTAACCTAACCTGCATGTCTTTGGACTGTGGGGGAAACCGGAGCACCCGGAGGAAACCCACGCGGACACGGGGAGAACATGCAAACTCCGCACAGAAAGGCCCTCGCCGGCCACGGGGCTCGAACCCGGACCTTCTTGCTGTGAGGCGACAGCGCTAACCACTACACCACCGTGCCGCCCATAATAATAATAATAATAATGGCTGACATTTTGTCGCAGCCCTGCGATAACCTGGCGACTTGTCCAGGGTGTACCCTGTCTCTCGCCCATAGTCAGCTGGGATAGGCTCCAGCTTGCCTGCGACCCTGTAGAACAGGATAAGTGGCTACAGATAATGGATGGATAGATGGATGGATACCACGAAAAAAGCCAGCCGATATCATTTAAATACGGATACGCAAATATGAAGATGTCTGTGTCAAATGGACGCTCGCTGGAAACCGCCGGAGCCGTTCGAATCAAGTGATGTATTTATGCTGTGAATGTCCGTGATGCTGCCTGACACAGTGCAGAAGACAAATTGCCACCACTGTGCATGTAATGGTTTGCAGAAACTGAGAAACGTCAAAAATAGAGGCTTCGGAAAAATCAGCCTAATTACTGTAAGAGCATTGGGACTGGATTTGTATCAGCTGTAAGCTAAAACCCAGGGCTCTGAAATCAGTATCATACACCAGCCTACAGAAAATAATTTCTGGCTAGCTTTAAATGATTATCTTTGATTAAGGATGCATCTAATGTAATTCTTAATATATAATAAATCACGATTTAGGCTGTTGATACGCATGACCATGGGTCAGCAGAGCTCCCGTTAAAACTCAAACAAATGGACATATTATGTGTTGATAAGAGTTTTTTAGAATATGTTTCCTAATACAATAATGAATTATTTTGTTTACAGATGATGTCATGACATTGCTATGGTAACAGGTGCTCTCGTAGGAATGTCGGATTTTATTTTTCTCAGGGTGTAGTCAACTTTGGGTTCTGATACTGGAAGTTCACTTGTGATGGATGAAAATGTCCTGAGGCTGTAAACAGGTTTGGATTGAAAACATGGCTCAAGTCAGGATTAGAATGTTCTTGAGTTACAGTCAAGTCCTGTTATAAATTTTGGCCCGATAAAGATGTGAAGCTTTTCTTTCAAGCCGCACGTCTTCAGTAGAGGTCATTGGTTCAAAGATTTTTAAAATCACCCTAAGTCATTGCCTCCTTCTTGCCCGCCTCAGACTGCGCCTGAAGGCCAACCCTGCCAATCGGCACCAACCTTGAGATGACTCATCCCAGCTTCGAGACCCGACCATTCGTACTCATTACACTCAGCCAAGACCGTGAGAATGGCGGAGTGAGTTCGGTAGCACTGGTAGGCTCAACACCATGCTGGCATGGGGTTTGGGAGGATGAGGAGGAGCTTAGTCACTTCCTGTTCATCACTTCCAACATTAATGACTCCGTAAGATCTGGTCACATACCAATTGTCTTCAAAACAGCAAAGGTGAAAAGGCCCATACATCAGCAACTACTGTCTGGTATCAGTCATTTCATTTCTTTCTAAAATTCTCTTTCTCTCTTTCTTACCCAACTGACCTACAAGATCCTAACCAGTCTGGCTTTAAAGCGACACACTCCAACCAGCCCAGTTGGCTGTTACTGAAAATCTTCTGGCTGCTCAGTTTGCCAGACTGTCTGTCCTCATCCTCTCAGCAGCTTCTGACATCACCAGACTCTTCTGTGCATCTTCACCAGCCTTGGAATTAGCAGCACTACAGAGCAGTAGTTTGCTTATTCCCCCAAAGAATGGCAAAACCATGTGACCACATCTACTCCATGTAGACTCTCCACTGGCGTCCCACAAGGCTCAGTGCTGGGTCCTCTTTTGTTATACCTTTTCTCTCAGTGAGGTCATATCCTCATGTAGTATTTCATAGCGCAGCTATGCTGATGATACTCAAATCATGCGCTCCTTTCTTCCCTCAGACAGTATCTCAGCATGCTGAATGGACATCTCATCAAAAAAGGCAGCTAAAAATAAACCCCAGCAAGACCAAACTGCTGTATATTTCTGGAAATGCCTCCACAGGTCCTGATATCGTGATCTGCCCAAAGAACTCTCAGATCACACATCGTACCATTCACCCAGCTTTGGGGTAGTTCTGGACAACCAGTTATCCCATCCCTCCATTGTCTATACTGCTTATGCATTGAGAGTTACAGGTGACAGTGGGCAAGAGGCAGGGTCCACCCTGAACAGGTCTGTTTGTTTGTTTGAAACACACAAAGCCATTCACACTTATGGGCAAATCAGAGAAGCCAGCTGACCTAATCTGCATGCCTTTGGACTATGGGAGGAAACCGGAGCACCCAGAGGAAACCCATGCAGACATGGGGAGAAGATACAAATTCTACACAGAAAGGCCCCAACCAACCAGCAGATTTGAACCCGGAAGTTTCTTGCTATGACTTGACAGTGCTAACCACTGCACCACCGTGCCGCCCACAACTATCCCTCACTCCATAAACTGCGAATGTGATTCAGTCATGCAGGTTTCTTCTCTACAACATTAAGAGGACCTGGCTGTAGGTCCTTTGTCATCTCAACATAGGGCTACTGTATGCCATCTGATCCTTGCAAGTGATCCAGTATCCAGCTGCACAGGGTTTTCCCCACCCCACTACTGCATTCCCTCCACTGGCTTCCTGTATCTGCCCACATCAGATTTAAAACATACTTGCCTACAAAACAAAACAAACAAACAAAAACAGACCAGTCCCACCTACCTTCTCAGATCCTGCTCTGCAGCTCATTCCCTATGAACATCTAGCGCAAGTTCACTTGACCCACCATCCCTCAAAATACAAGGAAGACATGGATCAAGGTTCTTCTCTGCCCTGGCACCCAAAGGGTGGAATGAACTTCCCCATACTCGTTTTTTGCATACTCGTCTTTCCCAGGGTTTTAGCCTGATAGTATTCTTAGATCCTGGCCTATTTGTACTAGCATGAGGGTGCTTTTGAAGGAGACAAAGCACTTTTCTAAGTCACAGCTACAGTACCAAATGCTGTAAATGTAAACGCAGTTTCCATATTGAAACCCTTCCATATTTTAACCAAACTAATCAGAAATGTGCAAACAGTAAGAGAAAGCTAATGATGCCAATGTCAACTGCTGTATTGTCTGGTATGGAACCCACGGCCCAACTTTTGTGTGTATGTGTATGTGTGCGTGTGTGTTTGTTACCTCGGCTCAGTCCATCCGGCCCTCTCAGGATGCGACACTCTTCAATCTGACCGAAGGAAGAGAACATGACCCGGATATCATTCTCATTACACTTCTTTGACACCATGCCGATAAACAACTTCCTGTCCTCCACCGCTGAGAAAGAAAGAGAAGAAGAGAAGGTGGAAGGAAGAAGAAAAGTGTGATAAGCGTGTGTCGAAAGAAGAGGAAAAATAAAACTTATCAGTTATTTGTTGATTTTTAATTTTGTTCCTAGTCTGTGTTTGATTTGGACCTAACCCTGAGCTGGACGTGTGTGTGTGTGTGCGCATGTGTGTGGGGTCTTATTAGGGAAAACCACATACAAGGCAAGGCAAGTTTATTTATATAGCGCATTTCATACACAGTGGCAGTTCAATGTGCTTTACAGAAGTAAAAGCAAAACAGTAAACAATAGAAAATAAAATTACATAAAATAAATGGGGAAGAAAAATAATAAGAATTAAACAATAGTAGAAATAAAATAATAAAATGAAGTAAAAATTCAGTTAAAAAAACCAGCAGAATAAAATAGAATAAAAGTTAAGTAAAGTTTAAAACATGCAGAGACTGTAAAAGTTAAGTAAAGTTTAAAACATGTAAAGATGACGATATTAATCAGTTAGCAGAAAGCATCTGAAAACAGCTTGGCCTTTAGTCTAGATTTGAAGCTGCCAACAGCAGGAGCATTTTTGATAACCTCTGGGAGTTGCTTCCATAGCTGTACTGCATAGTAGCTAAAAGCTGCTTCACCACACTTTGTTTTAAAGGTCCCATGGCATGAAATTTTCACTTTCTGAGGTTTTTTAACGTTAAAATGAGTTCCTCTGACCTCCTTAAGTCACCCCAGTGGCTAGAAATGTCATAATGTGTAAACCAAACTATGCCCACCCTTTGTCAACATTTGAGAATGGCGCGTCAAAATGGCGCGTTGATAGGCTCTTCCCTTTACTACGTCAGCAAGGGAGATGATCCCCACGCCCCCCCTCTGGATTCCCACCCACTGTATGGATTGCCCGCTCAGCTCAAAAGTTGCCACCATAGATACGTCACTTCAATTTTGTAGTGAGGAGACCACAGAGGACACAACAACATGGCACCACCTAAGCAAGCGAAACATGGAAATTGCGCTGTACATGGATGTGCCAACACAGAAAGGAGTCTGTTTTTACTGCCGACGGGAGAGCCCCTGAAGACGCAGTGGCTTAATTTTATTTACTCCAATAATACGCCGTCGAGTCTACCTAAGATGGTGTATGTTTGTCGGAAGCATTTTCCTGATGAATGTTTCCACAACTTGGGACAGTACAGGGCAGGTTTTGCACATCAACTGTCACTGAAGCCTGGGTCCGTACCAAGCATCCCTGCCGCATCAGCCACAAACACTGAACAAGTAAGTGTATAACTGTTAAGTCGTTTTGCTGTGTTTTAAAATCGGTGCATTAGCCTTGCAATGGCTACATTAGCTGTGCAGCTAACCGCTTCCTGCAGTTAGCCAGGTACTCTGCGCTACAAAACCAAAAAGCATGCAGCATGCTCTGTTAAACTGAGTTTAGTCTGGAAATTGACTGTAACTTATGAGCTTATGTTTGACTATTGCTCCGCAATGCATGTCTTCTGTTGGATAAGCGATATGTTGCTGTAGTTGCTGCTTCTATCCTCTTTGGTTATGGAGTACGTGTTCAAGCCTAGGGTATTATACGTTCGTAAACTACCACTCCGAACACTCTCACTCTCTGTTCTCTGTGTCACGTTGAGTTTACGAAAGGAGTCCGAGGGAGAACGGGGTTTTGTCTTAGCAGTGTGGCTACAGGCGCTGATAGCAGCGAGTATGTGTGTGCGCAGCTTGGTCAAGCCCCTCCCCCTCCCCCCATGGCCCGCTCCCACCCTCTACCCTTCCCTGCCTCCATGCTTCTCATTAGCAAAACGACGCACTGGGAAAAGGGCTGAAATGGGGCTTTCTCCCAGGAGGCTATATCTACGTGCCGAGGGTTCATTTTGAGAAAGGCTGCGGATATAACATCCGGAAACCTCCACGAGCCTGTTTAAAGCATCAACAAACCACCATGCTATGGGTCCTTTAACAACAGGTTTTAAGGCCCGGTCCCACTGGCCGATGAACACAAAACGTATGCAAAAAGGACACAGCGGACGAGCAAAATTTCGGGGGTGGCTCTATCCGTTTTCATCTGCTCCAGAAATGGACAAAATTGGCGAAAATTTGCGAAAACAGAACGGAAAAGAACGGACGTGGGTAGTATATATCGGGGATGTTAAACGCATGTTCATAGGAAGCCTAGCGGATGAAAGCAGATGGAAGTGGATGACAGCTCCGAAGGGGTTACCGGTGATAACTGAGAAGCGGACGCATAGCAGAAAGAGCGGATGCATAGCAGATGAAGGGGATGCATCACGTACGCCTAACGGAAACAAAGGGGATGTTGCGCGGATGTATATCGGATGCAGACCGTTCACTGCGCATGCGGGGGGTATGAATTGCGTCTGCTCTGCGGATATAAAGGGATGCAGCACGCACGCCGTCAGCATAAAGCGGAAAGACGTGCTGGCGGCTACATCGATACATCTCTACTACTAGATGATTTTCTCCCCCTTTTTATACAAAATATCGATTGTCCGCTAAGTGTCCTTCTACATACTCTAGACATACTCCAGACATCCTAAATATACGAGATACATCCCAGATATAAACGCTTTGTCCGTTTTGAATACTTTATATACGAGATGCATACGCTTACATCCTTTCTATTTCCGTGCTACTAACGATGAATAGACGTTTCATGTACCTTATCTTTCCTCCCTCTTTCCGTTTTCAGCTGCAGCGGATGTGAGTTGCGAGGATGCCCAGAGGATGCAGAGAGGATACAGCAGACGTTTAACGGATGATAACGGACATAGAACGTTTGTTGCTCGTATATGTCGCGGATTTACATTGTACACGGCGGAAAGTTCATCCGTTCTAAAAGTTTTGTGCAGCTCAAAACTTTTTGCGCGGATGAAATCACAGTGGACGGATGCTCGATGGATAGAGCGTATGAAGCACGTATGCAATGAGTACACAACGGATGCATAGCGTTTTCCAACGGATGGCAAAGATTTTTTTACGTTTTACATCCTCTTTGCATCCGTAAGTGCAGTGGGACCGGGCCTTTACCAGTAAATTTTGCTGCTGCGATCTGGTAGATCTGATTGGGTTAGGCCGCTGCAACATATCAGAGGGGTAATTGGGCCCTGTACCATTTAGAGATTTGTACACCAGCAGCAATGCTTTAAAGTCAATTCTGTAGCTTACTGGAAGCCAGTGAAGGGACCTTAGAATTGGAGTAATGTGCTCTGTTCTTTTTGTTCGTGTGAGAACCCTCGCCGCTGCATTTTGAACCAGCTGAAGTCGTTTGATGGTCTTTTTTGGCAGGCCTGTGAAAAGGCCATTGCAGTAATCAACCCTACTAGAGATGAAGGCATGTATAAGTTTTTCCAGATCATCTTTTGACATAAGTCCTCTTAGTTTGGAAATGTTTTTTAGGTGATAAAATGCCGATTTAGTGATTGCTTTCATGTGACTGTCAAAGTTTAGCTCGCTGTCAATGAAAACACCAAGATTTTTAACCATTTCTTTAGTTTTAATCCCCTTTGTGTCAAGAATAGTGGTAATCCTGAGTCTTTCATCTTTTTTCCCAAATAGAATTACTTCTGTTTTATCTGTGTTCAGCTGAAGAAAATTTTGTGACATCCAGTTGTTGATTTGGTCGATATACTGGTAGAGACATTCAAGGGGGGCATAATCATTAGGTGATAGAGCAAAATAAATTTGGGTGTCATCTGCATAGCAGTGATACAAAATTGAGTTGTTCTTGATAATTTGTCCAAGTGGGAGCATATAAAGGTTGAATAGTAATACCAATACCAATATTAGAACCTAAACACACACACACACACACACACACACACACACACACACACACACACACACACACACACACAAACTCACCATTTGACTTCTCACTGTCTGCAGGCTTCATCTGAATGGGATGGTGCATCTGTAAGACAGGACACACACTGGTTACACACACAGCACACAACCACAGTACACAGTACATTGCAACAAGAGGCATGATCAGTACACACACACACACACACACTTTTTCTCATCAGTGACTTCTCATGTCCAGAGACCCTTGATGAGGAGCAGTAATAATCAATTTACATGTGGTTGTGCATTCCCTTTTTCCTTTAAGGCCTCTGCATGCTTTTGCGACAAGGCTTTCGCAGATAGCTTCTCGCAGACAGTTGTAATTTATCGTTGAGCGGGGAGTAATAGGCGTGCGCGATGTTATTCACCGCCACAACGCAAGGGGGCACGAAGTCGCGAAATCGCTAGGAGTAGTTGGTGGGTGTGGTTAGTGGAGTGTTTATCCTCCGGTTACTTATAATGACTAGAACTGGAGTCGTATAGATGTACGTACTTCCTCACTTCCTCGATCAACCGCTCTTCGTGCTGCTCCATCTTCGCTCGTGTTTTTAAAAATGTCGGTCGTGAAAACAAACCAAACCGGGAAAGTAGGGAAGCAGAAGTGCGTGTACAGCGGATGTAGAGTGGACCAATCAGAGCCCTCTTGTCTGCGACGCTGTCTGCGAGGCTTCTGCGGTGGTCACAATTTTTGGGAGGTGCGCGCAGAGCGTCTGCGAAGGTGGGGGGGGCTACGCAGACACTGTCTGCGACGCTATCTGCGAGGACTGGGTTGTCAGCATAAATTGGCCTTTAGTGCTACTTTTCTTCTATTCTTTCTTTCTTGTCCCACTTTCTTCCTTTCCTCCATCATTCTATTCATCATACTTCCTTCCTTCATTTTTCCAGCCAAAGGAAAACTCTTTTTTCCTTCCACTTCTTTCTTTTCTCTCATTTATTCTGGTTTTCTCACTCCTTCCTTCCTCGCGCGTTCTAGTTTTCATCATCTTTTCTTCCTTCGTTCCTCTCTAACTATTCTTTCCTTGTTTCTTTTTCCTTCCTTTCCATCATTCTTTCATCTTTCCCTCTTTCTTTTTTCCTGTCTTCTCTCCTTTCTCGACAACGTTCTTCATTCATTTTCCTCTTTATCCTTCTTTCTTCCCTTATCATTTATTACACAACATTACATTCATTTCTTCTTCCTTCCTTTCTTCCGCCGATCCTTCCTTCTATCCATCCTCCCTCCTAATTGTTCCTTCCTCCCTGTTTGCTTTCAACGCTTGCTCCCTTTATCACTTCCTTCTTTTCTTCTTTCCTCCCATCCAGTATCCCCTGCTTCCTGCCCCAACCTTTCTTTCATCTTTCCTCTTTTCCATCCTACCTCCTTATGTCTCAACTTATCTCATACATTACGGACACACTAAGAGATGACGATGTTCATCCACTTGTGATCTGTTCCTCTCCTTTCATTTGATCCAAAAATAAGTTCCTGCTTTCCCTATTACCTTCATATCTCTCTCTCTCTCTCTCTCTCTCTCTAGCCTTTTAGCCACAGTTTGCCTTTGATCTGCTGTCAGACTTTGACTTTATCCTGTCTAACACCCCCCCCCCCCACACACACACACACACACACACTCCTCTACATTCCTTGGAAGCATCTCTTCATCATTTTCCATCTCTCTCTATGCTCTCTCTCTCTCTCTGTCACAGAATTTCACAGTTGTGATAGACAGTTGTGTGTGTGTGTGTGTGTGTGTGTGTGTGTGTGTGTGTGTGTGTGTGTGCGCGCGCGTGCGTGCATGCTAAGTGGATATGATAATGTTGTGCTTTAGATCTACTGCCAGCACACTTTACTTTTTTCCACTCCCCAACACACACACACACACACACTCCAGAAATATTTGTCCAGTAGAGGTTTTCTTTAAGACCCTAACCTTGTTTTTCTCTCATCAATATGACGTAGACGCATCACCTCAAACCTTCCTACATTCATATAAAGCAGATCTGAAGAATACAAATTTGAATATTAAACAATGGCAAAATGAACACAACATAGCATAGCTGTCAACAGCGCTTTCTCCAAGGCACATGAAGCCAGCCAACCTCATTGGCACAAACATCACAGGACAGTGTAACTCACTCCGAGGGAAAGCGCTATCTACCCTCTTCCACATACCTGAACTCACAGATGCCTACAATAGGCTAGCATCACTGTGATTGACAGAGGAAAGAGAATGTACCATCCTCTTCCATCCTGAAAGCACAGCCAATTTTGCTTTCTTAGACACTCAGCTACCGTACAAAAGGCTGTGGGATCATCAGGATTGGAACTCGTGATCTCTAGAAGACAGGGTGAATTTTTTCTGTCGCGCCACTCCAGAGCCGATAATCTACTCTGAGTCATATGCTGTGGCATACAGCATCATATCCCACATAAGCAAGTCTGTTAAAGATTAAACTCGAAAGGCACGCAGAGAGTGCAGAATTCAACCAAGGACAACAGTCGACTCTTCCATGACACGCAAATCTGCAGCCGCAGCCACTTTACATGTCTGGATGAGTCGTACTTACTGGCCATGATTCTGCAGCCTGTTTGGGTTGGGAGCGAGTTACTGCCCCAAGTGAAGGAGTTCAAGTATCTCGGGGTCTTGTTCACGAGTGATGGTAAAATGGAGCGTGAGATGGACAGGTGGATTGGGGTGGCGTCAGCAGAAATGCATGTGTTGTCCCGATCCGTGATGGTGAAGAGGGAGCTGAGCCAGAAGGCAAAGCTCTTGATTTACCAGTCAATCTATGTTCCAACCCTCACCTATGGTCATGAGCTTTGGATAGTGACCGAAAGGATGAGATCACGGATACAGGCGGCCGAAATGAGCTTCCTCCGTAGGGTGGCTGGGCTCACCCTTTGAGATAGGGTGAGGAGCTCAGACATCCGGAGGGATCTCGGAGTTGAGCTGCTGCTCCTTCACATCAAAAGGAGTCAGCTGAGGTGGTTCAGGCACCTGATTAGGATGCCTCCTGGCCAGTACTATACTGTTCCACCAAGTTTCATGGAAATCAGGTCAGGAGGTTTTGCACAATCCTGCTTACAGGCAGATAAACAAACCGCACCGAACACACACCCCTTGGCGGAGGGTATTATGGAATTGGAATTCTACTGTACATGAAGGGCAGCATGGTGGTGTAGTGGTTAGCACTGTCGTCTCACAGCAAGAAGGTTCTGGGTTCGAGCCCAGTGGCCGACAGGGGCCTTTCTGTGCGGAGTTTGCATGTTCTCCCCGTGTCCGCGTGGGTTTCCTCCGGGTGCTCCGGTTTCCCCCACAGTCCAAAGACATGCAGGTTAGGTTAACTGGTGACTCTAAATTGACCGTAGGTGTGAATGTGAGTGTGAATGGTTGTCTGTGTCTATGTGTCAGCCCTGTGATGACCTGGCGACTTGTCCAGGGTGTACCCCGCCTCTCGCCCGTAGTCAGCTGGGATAGGCTCCAGCTTGCCCGCGACCCTGTAGAACAGGATAAAGCGGCTACGGATAATGGATGGATGGAAGGAATTCTACATGAAGCCTACACATACATGTAATGGTAAATGGTGTGTTTTTCATGTTAATTATAAGCAATTGATCATAAAGTGGGTGCTTCACGTAAATGATACGAAAACAAACAGTGGCAACCTTCAAGTCAATGAATGTCCTCAATGGCCCGTGAACTGAACGCATTTCCTGTTAACGCTACGGGTATAATATTCATTTCAGGGCTTGTTTCAGGTAATGAGAATGTTAAACGGGCATGGACCATAAGTGGGTGCAGTCTAGCTGCCACATGGCAGAAGCAGAGTCATTATCTGAGTTGAAATCAGTGCTTGTTTTGATGCAGACATGAAACAATTCATTCTCAGCGCTTGTTTTGAAAGAAGTTTGATGAACAAGAGACAATGAATGGAAGGCAAAAACAAAACCCATATGCACACAGTTAGCGCCATTGAAGTGTTCTCACAAAATCAAGCATATTCTTTTTCCGCTTGTATGAAGAAAGCAGGAGAAGAGTAGTGAGAGAGAGGTAATGAAAGAGAAAAAGACGGCACTAGTAGATGGAGGGCGCACTTAAGGGCATCCCCTAGATTAGCTCTTATGCGTCTTTAGCTTAGAGTCAAGAACAAGAGTGGACACACCCTCTCTTTCTCTCTTACACACACACACACACACGCAGAGGGTGCTCTGAGTGTCCACTGATTAGTACAGAGAGGTAGAAAGACAGACACGGAGACAGAGAGAAAGAGAGTTTGTGCATGATGCTAATGAAGGCCTCTTATCTGATTGCTCGAAAGAGTGTTTTGGTTTAAGTTAATGGTTTGACGTCTGAATATGATTTAATTATCAGACCTTTAGAAGTCCTTGAATCGTCCGGTCATTTGACCAAATGATTCGAAAACGGCACACAAAGCTCAGATACAAATCGCAAACACATCAGTCGCACCAAATGACAAGGGAAACGCTTAGTCACATCAACATCTGCAAAACCATCGACGGTCTTGATGTGCTCACTTTCTGCGAACTGGAAGCCACTCTGTAAGCTGAGCTTGTCGAAAGATTCGAACAGGAAGTGCACGGCGCGCACACAGTTCATCTGAGATCAGAGATATTCACTGCCTCCTTAGAAACAGCCAGGCTTAACTGAGCATGACATCATATTGCGCACATAAAAATGGATTGGACTGTACTTGTTCTGCATACTTCATCGAGCACCCTAAATGTCGTTTCTTCCTCTTCAAAATGGTTAGTCTTGCGCAAAACTGTGCAAGTATTTTTTGTCTGCTTGTTTGTTTTGGGACATTTCCTGACAAACCTAACATTCCAGTAAGAACATGAATTTGAACATTTGGCCAACAGACCACTGGTTCCCCTTGGTTTCCATTCTCTTTAATCTCTCTCCAAGGTTGTAGTTCACGTGTATCTAGTGTAAATTTCTCATCTCATCTCATTATCTCAAGCCGCTTTATCCTTCTACAGGGTCGCAGGCAAGCTGGAGCCTATCCCAGCTGACTACGGGCGAAAGGCGGGGTACACCCTGGACAAGTCGCCAGGTCATCACAGGGCTGACACATAGACACAGACAACCATTCACACTCACATTCACACCTATGGTCAATTTAGAGTCACCAGTTAACCTAACCTGCATGTCTTTGGACTGTGGGGGAAACCGGAGCACCCGGAGGAAACCCACGCGGACACGGGGAGAACATGTAAACTCCACACAGAAAGGCCCTCGCCGGCCCCGGGGCTCGAACCCAGGACCTTCTTGCTGTGAGGCGACAGCGCTAACCACTACACCACCGTGCCGCCCTAGTGTAAATTTGTTTTTGTTTTTGTCCTTGTTTAACTGATGTCTTGATTGAAACTGACTTTGCATTTTGTGTAAGATGATACACACCTCCTTTCCACCAATGCGAACTCAGTGCTCGTTCTGGACTAGTGCTAGTGCTGGTTCACAAAGTTCAACTTGTGAATTTCCTATAAGTACAGGTTTGCTTTTTCACGGGCGAGAGAGCCCGGCCATTACGTCATTGTATATGTCTTTGCACGTTTCTGCTTTCCCAGCAACACTAGTGCCAAGCACAACAACGACAACAACAATGACAGACTACTGGATTAAGCAGGCGAGACTCTACACTAGCTCGTTGTTTCTTTTAAATGGCGGTCACAAAGTTTTAGTTGGTCTTGTTGGTCATAATAATCCCACCCTAGCCCCTGACATACAGTATGCAGTTCTTGGTCCTAGACCAGCAAAGTCTTGGTTCTGCTCTGGAACCAGCTTTCCTGGCTGAGATCCAGCCCTTTGGTGGTCGAAACACAAAGAACTGGTTCGAGCTTAGGCTCTTAACCGGTACTCAAACTGCCATGGTGGAAAAGTGGTGACAATGTAGCGTCCTTTGTACGTATTTGTTCCTGATTTGTTCAAAATGTTCACATTGTCACTTAGATTCTTTTCTGAAACTTGACAGTGTCTGATCTCAACACACGAAAATACAATGAAACAAACAGGAGTGATACACAGCTGAGAGCCATTAGGGGATAAAGTCAGGATTGAACGCTTAACTCTTTACATATCAGACATCCATCCATTATCCGTAACCGCTTATCCTGTACAGGGTCGCAGGCAAGCTGGAGCCTATCCCAGCTGACTATGGGCGTGAGGCGGGGTACACCCTGGACAAGTCGCCAGGTCATCGCAGGGCTGACACATACAGTGCGTTTACATGCACATCCAAATCGAGCTACTGTCGGTAATCGAGCTAAGGGTCCCAGCAGGGGTGCCAGAGAAATCCAATCCTACATGCACACAAGGAAATCGAGCTATTGTGTGAGGTACATTGTGCACCCGAGCCACAGGTGGCGCTACACGCCCCATCGTGTTGAGGTCTCCATTACGCGTTTTTCTCCCGTCCATGCATTTTAATATATTCAATTCCTTAAGCTGAATGAGCATGAACTCTGTCTCCTCATTGCTCCAGAAGTGCACGTTTCTGCTTGCCATTTCCTCTTCTTCGTTCGTTCGTTCTCCTTGTTCCTCCTGACCTCTTCTGCTGCTCGCTACTACTACTGTTGTCATGCCGACCGAGGCTGTTGTGTTTCCCGCTTGTGGTCTCGTCACTCGTCACTTCCGGAAGGGGCAGTGCTGAAGTAAGTAGCTCGACTACGTAGCTCAATAGGGTTTACATGCACTAAGTAGCTCGGCTGCAATCGCATAATCTAGGTCGCGTAGCTCGATTACGAGAAATCCAGTTTGTTTCGATTTCAGCCGAGCTAAGGTGTTTCCATGGCATTTAGAACTTCGATTTCAGTCAAGCTACGGCAGAAATTCGATTTTCTCTATGTGCATGTAAACGCACTGATAGAGACACACAACCATTCACACTCACATTCACACCTATGGTCAATTTAGAGTCACCAGTTAACCTAACCTGCATGTCTTTGGACTGTGGGGGAAACCAGAGCACCCGGAGGAAACCCACGCGGACACGGGGAGAACATGCAAACTCCGCACAGAAAGTCCCTCGCCGGCCACAGGGCTCGAACCCGGACCTTCTTGCTGTGAGGCGACAGCGCTAACCACTACACCACCGTGCCGCCCCATATCAGACATTTCTTACCAATTTGTACAACCAGCACTGACCTCTTACACCACAGCGCTTCTGAATGCTTGGTTCTGATTGGTCAGAAGGTGTTGATTACTTTTCTATCACAGCACAGCTCAGACCGCTTGACTTAAAGAGTCTGGTGAGGTTTCATGAGGAAACGTCATTTTTAAAAGCAGTGCCAGTAATTTGTAACAGTCAGCAGTAAAGCTGTAAGATTAAGCTTTCCAACCCAGGGAAATCTTCAAGACCGAGAGCTTTGCCATTTCCTCAGGAACATGACACGCTGCAGTTTACTGTACATCTTATTAAGTTGAAGAGATATAAAAAGACAGGCTGGCGAGAGGATGACTCTTTATAGCTGGCATAACGTAAGTGATAACGGGAACTAACTTGGTTCGTGGATATTCCACTGCATTAAACAAAACAATAAAAAGATAAAAATGATTGATAGGTCGTTCTTTAAAAAATAATTCTCAAAAAAGCACTGGAGGAATAAAACACTTAAAACATGCTGTTACTCTGGATCATAACAGTACATCGGGATTCATCACTTCACCCCATTGTTTATTATTTATTTTAAATTGTTCTGGTCCACAAATTTGATTGGTTGAGCAGCGTTCCAGCACTCTAATAACCTCACTGGGACGGTTCACTGTGTGTATCACTCCGCTCATCTGTGTTCGCCACGTAAAATTCCATTTCCTACATCGAAACAGTTACTGCAATAGAATTAGCGATTTTTCAGGAATATAACTTTTGGCTTAAAATATGAAAGCTCGTCAGACGAAGATGAAAAGGAAGAAGGGTCACCATTATTATCTCTCATTCTCATTATCTCTAGCCGCTTTATCCTGTTCTACAGGGTCGCAGGCGAGCTGGAGCCTATCCCAGCTCACTACGGGCGAAAGGCGGGGTACACCCTGGACAAGTCGCCAGGTCATCACAGGGCTGACACATAGACACAGACAACCATTCACACTCACATTCACACCTACGGTCAATTTAGAGTCACCAGTTAACCTAACCTGCATGTCTTTGGACTGTGGGGGAAACCGGAGCACCCGGAGGAAACCCACGCGGACACGGGGAGAACATGCAAACTCCGCACAGAAAGGCCCTCGCCGGCCACGGGGCTCGAACCCGGACCTTCTTGCTGTGAGGTGACAGCGCTAACCACTACACCACCGTGCCGTCACCATTATTATTATTATTTTTTTTTTTAACCTGGAAGCAACTCTAACAGGGATATAAGATCAAATCAATGCTAGCTAAATAGCCAGCTCGACAACTTGCCGATATGCTAACATATGTCGGGCTTCTCCAGGCTCTATTTCCACTAACGGAGAAAAAAAAAACCCCAGAACATTTGGCCGTACTGTGCCTGAAATGTCACTTACTCAATATTAATTTCTCGTTTATAGAACTGTTGTATAAAAGCAATATCGCACTCTAGCCCCTGCCGTATTGCTGAAATAACAGCACGCCATTTTAAGATTTATTCCTTACATAATAAATAATGCAGTGTACTTTAGCTTTTTCCACAATCGAGCTTTCATAGCTGTCAGTGTCTCCATATTAGCACTGCACTGCAGAGTTGCCATAGAAATGATTCATTTCCGTATCCGAGGAAACGAACGGCTCGGGGTCTGAGGTTTTTTTCTTTTCTTCTGACGTAATTCCAATATAAAGCGAACACCAGCTATTAACACTATGGCTCTTGGATGAATCGTAACGAACAGACTCAACACCTATATCCAACTGCCTCTGACTCACAAGTGTTACATTTCCCTTCTGTCAATTATACATTATAGATTCCCACAGAGTGCTAAAGCACCTTCCCAATAACGTAAAGATACATCGAGATCGGTGACCAAATTCTTCATCTTCCTCCTCATCGTCATCATGTAAATCATGCACTTTATTATTATCATCTTTCAGTCACTTAATAACAGGAGGGAACAAGTGCTCACCCCGGTTAAGGTTTTGATGTTGTGCAGGGCGTTCTGGGCCTCAAGAGCAGCTTTCCGTGTGTAGAACGTGACAAAACAGCATCCTAGGCACAGAGAGAGAGAGAGAGAGAGAGAGCATTAGCATGAATAGGAATACAGCTGGATTTCAGCTGCTTGCTGACTGAAGGAAAAAACCTCACCGTTGAACCCAGAAGGAAAAACAGGAGAGAAAGAGGGATAACAGAGTTGTGAGTGAGAAGGAGTCGGAGAACTCTGTGTGTCCTGTATTATTTTTTTTTTTGTACACTGGGTGTAGAAACAAAGAATGCTTCTGAATAAGATCCTATTATCCAGAATAGTGATAGATGAATTCCTTCATACACTCAAAAAAGATAACTCCGTGTGTGTGTGTGTGTGTGTAAACATGCAGATGCTCACATATTACACTTTGGCCACAATTTATGCGACGGTCTGTCTTCGTCCGCACATGTACCCCGGCTGTGTCCATAGCTTTGATCTCAGATTTGATAGAAACCCACTTGCATATCACACACACACACACACACACACACACACACACACACACACACACACTCATCACTGATCACACAGTCCTGCAAGAACTTAAAATGTTGTGCTATAAAAAAGTCCATGCTCTTTTCAGGAGTGTTAGAACATCTCTTTGCTGTTCAGCCAAAATCGCCACTAATTAGCACGGACACGAACGATCGGCCACGTTCCAAATCCACACTGAGTTTACTGACTCGACTTATATCACTGATCACTGATGTCTGCTACAGAGAGAATCTGACAGGCCCAGTTATCCACTCACGCACAACATACATGATGTGTGTGTGTATATATGAGAGAGAGAGAGAGAGAGAGAATTGGCAGAATGGCAACCGTGTAATACTTTCAATGGCCAACATGCTCCTACACACACACACACACACACACACACACACACACACACACACACAAAAGTCATAAACACACATTAAAAAGTAGGATTCCCACTTACAGACCCCTATATGTCTCAACACATTTCTCTTATGGGGACCAGGGCTTTGTCCAAATGATGAGATGAAGACAAATGCGTGCACACACACACACACACACACACACACACACACACACACACACACGCACACACCTATCACCTGTGACTAGTGAGTAATTGGCCATGGGTGCTGTGCTAACAAAGCTAATGGCTGCTCTAATCGGCTGTGACGCTTCAGCAGAAACAAATAAGTCATAATTCAATCTCACGGAGCAAACACTCCATCTCTCACTGCAGCAGAACAAAAAAGTGGATGTGAGTATGTGAGAGAGACAAATAGGGTGTTTATGGAGATGAGTCCAAAGAACTTTCAGTTCCTTTGGTTAAAGGCTTAAGGTTAATTGTTCCTCCATGAACGTCTCACAATTAGTACTGGTAATAAGACGCACGTTCTAATTTTCCATTCATTTCCTCACTCAGAAACAAAACACAAGAACCTTTTAAAGTTCAGCTTCTAACCTTTACTTGACACCGCATTTGTGTTTGTTCGTGGAAGAATTTTTATTTGATTACAATTTAAACTTGATTAGAACAAGATTTCACATGCATTATTTCCGCTTTGTAACTTGTAGAAACAAGGAATAACACTTTTTTTAAATAAATAAAAGCCCCGCTCTGTATTTATAGGAAGAGCCCATCCTGTTTTACACCACCAGCTTACACACTCTTAGATACTGTACCGTATGTCTTACAGGCAGGACTATAAAATGGCGCCCAGCTACGATATCTGCATGGTCAGGTATCTGCATTGCCCCTTAAGGACATATTATCTCATTAACAAATGTGGAACATAGCCCATGTTTTTCTGTGGCTGACTATCAAATAGTGTATAAACAAAGGCTCATCTTTTTTTAAATTAAACATTCTATTAACATACCGTTATAATCTCCAAATGTTGGTGCCTCTTTTAAATACATTTCTACTCAGTGTAATTATTATCATGTTTGTGAGGCAAAGGATTGGGTGAGAGGTGTCGAGGCATTTATGCTGTGTTTGACTAGAGGTTGGAACTTATGAATCCCAACCACCGACCAGGAAGTTCTGCAAGTAACCGAGACTTTGGGGGGTTGAGACCAAATCAAGACTAAGACCAAGACTAGAGTGTATTGACACTGAGACAAGACCAAGACGTTGAGGGGTTGAGACCAAGTCAAGACAAGACCAGAGTGTATTGATACCAAGACAAGACCAAGACCAGAGTGTATCGTCACTGAGAAAAGACCAAGACTTTGAGGGGTTGAGACCAAGTCAAGACAAGACCAGAGTGTACTAATACCAAGACAAGACCAAGACTTTGAGGGGTTGAGACCAAGTCAAGACAAGACCAGAGTGTACTGATACCAAGACAAGATCAAGACCAGAGTGTATCGTCACCGAGAAAACACCAATATTTTGAGGGGTTGAGGCCAAGTCAGTGTATTGATACCAGGACAAGACCAAGACTTTGATGGGTTGAGACCAAGTCAAGACCAAGACCAGAGTGTATTGATACCAAGACAAGACCAAGACTTTGAGAGGTTGAGACCAAGTCAAGACCAAGGACAGAGTGTATTGATACCAAGACAAGACCAAGACTTTCAGGAGTTGAGACCAAGTCAGTGTATTGATACCAAGACAAGACCAATACTTTGAAGGGTTGAGACCAAGTCAAGACAGAAACAGAGTGTATCATCACCAAGACAAGACTAAGACTTTGAAGGGTTGAGACCAAGTCAAGACCAAGACCAAGGCAGGATGAGACCGAAGCAAGACTAGGACCAGACTAGTGCGTGTGAAGGGGTGGAAAGGGGTGACTGCTGTTAGCAGTCACAAAAATTTCAAATTAGCAATGAGTCACATTATTGGTTGAAATTGAAGCAGGAAGTTTTACATCCAATCCCAGTAACGATGTTAACAAATAGATCAGACAATACACAGGCAATTTAGTGATATCCTTGGACCCCACAGTTGTGGTCCTGACCGGTTTTGAAATAAAAACCGAGATAAGACCAAGTAAATCCATAACCAATTCTGAGATGAGACTGAGACCTTCAAAAAGTGGTCTCAAGACCAGTGTCGAGACCAAGGCTGACCTCAACTACTATAATGGTGTGTTCACACTTATACCGGTACGAAAGTGGTATAACTGTATCGATACAAAGTATGCCGGTACAGTTTAGTGCATCTGTCCACACTAGCGAGAAATGTTTGCGGTTTTCTTTCACGGAAGTTGAAATGCACGTGCGCGAAATGTTTCCGTGGTAACCGAGTAACTTCCTTCCGAGAATATGGCGGATGAAACAACGTGTGTTTGCTTTTTGTTGTCAGTGTACAGTCTGTATTTCTGGTGGTCATTTATTCAGTCGAATCGTATAAAACGCGCGAGGCAGTTGAGAAAGAAACAAAGAAAACGAATCTCCCTTTCTCCCCCCTCACTTTCTCCCTCTTCCCTTCTCCTCCCTTCCCCTCCCCTCCCTTTCTCCCTCTTTCCTTCTCTTCCCCTCCCTTTCTCTCCCTTTTCCCCTCTTCCTCCCTCTTTCCCCCTCCCTCCCTCCTTCTCCCTCCCTCCCTCCCTCCCTCCCTTTCTCCCCCCTTTCTTTGCTCCATGTAGCTCCACGGTCGTTTTGAGCCATTTTTTGACGTTTTATTTACAGCTGGAAAGCGCGGGCGTATTGTATTGTATGAATAACCCGGAAGACGTAGGAATGGTTCATTGCGCTTGCGCATTATATTTGTATCGATACAGAGCCGCTTCATCTGTCCACACTACAGCGAAGCGCTACAATACCGATACTGTACCGGTACGAAACCCATACATTTGTGGGTTTCGTACCGATACAGTTATACCGCTACAGTACCGGTATAGTTGCTAGTGTGGACAGGTGTTGCGGTACGAAAGTAGTTTCGTATCGGTACAAAATCCCTAGTGTGGACAGGGTATAACAGTAGTTCTGAGGTAAGTGGAATGCAGCACTAGCTTGGGGGGGGGGTCCTGGAGTGCCGAACACCGAATGGTTTGAATGTAACGGGATGCAGGAATGTGGAGAAAGGAATTCACATCTGATCGTGTAGGTAAACTATAACTTACAACTTTTAAATGGAGGAATTGCTTGCGGTTACAAAGGCCTTAATATGTACTTATTAATCCTCAGTGAACTGAATCAACCTTTTCCTCTCAAACTCACATCACACAGGAGTCCACCTGAGAAAAGAAAGTCTGGAGTGACTATCCGGTTAAATGAACAAGACTGTCCTGTTCTGTTGTATTCCTTGATTAATAAAACACACCCTGCTGAGCTGAGCATAAGGCCTACTGTAGCAACATCTAACACAGAGAGACACGAATATAGTCTCCAAGATTTTTCACACAAATGCTCACACACACACACACACACACACACACTTACTTAATGCTGTTAATTAATACTAAGCTACATTTAATCCTAAATTAAACTTTAAACCCAGTAACCAAAAGCAAGGATTAGTGAGTTTTTAATTTGTTTTTAATAAAATCTGTTTTTTAATTAAAAAAAAAAATTCTTAAAAAGAATCAGATATTCTGATATATATTTAGACCGCACCAAGAAATATAAACATGCTTACACACACACACACACACACACACACACACACACACACACACACACACACACACACACACACAGTGAAATGAGAATACATTTGAATACATTAGCATAATAGGCCTCTACCAGACCTTCGAAGATGCAACACACACACACACACACACACACCTGAAACACACATACCTGTATCATTTAACAACAAGGGACAGAGATGCTCACACTATACCGTTTATTCTCCCTGTTTTTGCATGTGTGTGTGTGTGTGTGTGTGTGTGTGTGTGTGTGTGTGTGTGTGTGCATGTATGTGTGTCTATTATGCACTTCAAAGGCAAAGAGGAATACATTTTTTGTAAAGAGACACACAGCTGCACTGCTCCGATCTCAGATCAATCAATCGACAAGAGGGCGACCTGTTCTCTCTCTGTGTGTGTGTGTGTGAATGTGCATCTTAAATTGCAGTCCAGTTCAGATAAACAATTTATGCTTCTTTCCTCTGGGTACATTTATATTCCATGTCTTCATTTCTGCCACCTTGACACACACGCTCAGACACACCGACATGCCCACACACACACACACACACACACACACACACACACACACACACACACACACACACACACACCTTTCTTACTATCCTTGTGAGGACCTGCTGCTGCCGTATTTATTAATGCAGCTAATTAATGCTACACCTCAATCTAACCCTAACCTCAGCAAGTAAAGCAAACCCTCTTGTCCATGCATTTGTGTTCAAAATGTTTGTGAACTTCACACTGCGAATAATTATAATTAATAATCTCTACTTAAGGTAGCAAAACATCGCAAGCTACACTTAGTTACTTAATGTTCAATATAACACCTTCACGTTCACTGCTGTGAGTCATCAATAATCACACTGAGACTAAAACAGCATTTAATCGGAAATGATCGATACAAATTAAACACTGCGAGAATCGACCCAGTGAGGTGGACGGAACCTGAAAGAGTATAAAGTCAAATATCTTTATTCCCTCAGCTATAGTAGGTTCCTTCAATAACACAAGGACATAAGAAGGAGACTAGCAAAAGGGTCTCTACGGTCGTATTTTGATTACAGTCTCACCAAAGGTCATGCCTCAAAACACATACTGTAGAGTCATGGGGAAAAAGAAACTACACCCTCCTTCAATTTTAGTTTTTTTATTTAGCAGGGCCTAAATAATAACTGGGTGGTCCTCAGGATCTTTGAAAAACAAACGACTTTAGGTGACAGCAAAAAAGACAACAGATTTTAATATATTGTCATTACCATTACCAAAAAAAGTAACCAAACGTTCAGAAACCAGGTGGAAAAAATAAGGACATGGTATCATTCAGTAACCTGCAGAACCACCTTTAGCAAGAATCACTTGAAGTAAACGTTTTGGAGAAATTTTGGCCCACTCTTCTTTACAACATTGCTTCAGTTCATTGATATTTGAGGGCGTTGTTTATACACAGCTTTCTTAAGATCCCACGATAACATCTCAAAGGGGTTGAGCTCAGAATCAGAATCAGGCCAATTAAGGTCACACTTGCAAGGAATTTGACTTGACGTTTGCTCCAAGATCGATACAATCAAGACAACAATCATTAAATAAAGGTCAACGTACCGGTAGCATAAGGAAGCATAAGTATGAGATAGTAATATTGCAAATTGTGAATGTTTGAAATATCTATCCATTATCTACACCACCTATCCATCATGGTTGCGTGGGAAACTGGAGCCAATCCTGGCTGACTTCGGGCAAGAGGTGGGGGTACACCCTGGGCAGGTCCCCAATCTATCACAGGGCTGACACAGAGATGGACATCCATTCACACTCGCATTGTGTGACTGTAGCAAAGAGTTCTTAGCCTGTTTAGGCATAAGTGTATTACTGTTCAGTCTATGGAGGGCATGGTGACGGAGTGGGTAGTACTGTTACTTCGCAGCAAGCAGGTTCTGGGTTTCTGGGTTCAAACCTGCCAGTCAACTGGGGTCTTTCTGTGTGAAGTTTGAATGTTCTAATGTCTGCATGGGTTTCCTCCAGGCACGCCAGTTTTCTCTCAGAGTCCAAAGACATGACAAGGATTAAATCAACTGGCTACCCTAAATTGTCCATCGTTGTGAATGCGAGTGTGAATGGCTGTTTGTCTCTCTGTGTTAACCCCACAATAGACTGGCAACCTGTCCAGGGTGTTCCCCGCCTCTCACCCAATGTCAGCTGGGATTGGCTCCAGTGCACCCACGACTCACAATGGATAAGCAGCAAAGAAATAGGATGAATGAATGAATGAATGAATGAATGAACGCTCAGTCTGCCAGTTGCAGCAAATATGTCACTGCAGGGGAGAGCCATATATTCTGTCATTGAGCAGGAATAAAAATATCTGTGCCTTGAAGTTCTTGTTTTGACAGTCCGATATCTCACCCAACGCCATTTTCCATGAATATAGTGGAAGGAAGATGGGGTTCGCAGAATATGTGACAATCTTGACCACTCTCTTTCTGCATCTGATATTGTAGAGTTCCTGCAAAGGAGGCAGATTGCAGCTGACAATCTTTTTCTGCGGAGCAGATGAGTTTTCCCTTTTCCATTGAAGTGCATAATTCAAACCACAGTCAATCAAGATGTGAGGACTTCATGATAGGCATGCAGAACTGCACTGGTAGGTTTGTGGCAGCTTGAATTTTCTCAGCTGTCAAGAGAAGAACATCCTCTGGTGGGCCTTCTGGATGTTGGAGACACTCTTGGCCTCCTGTTTAAGGTTTTGTGAGATTCCCAAGGAATCTGAAGGACTCCACTTGGATTACCACTGTTCCACTTAGGATTAGGGGAAGTAGATGAGATGGTCGTCTCATAAAGTCAACAACCACCTCAACGGTTTTTAAGAGTATTGAGCTGCAGATTGTTCCAGCTGAAACTAGCAAGGTCAACTCCTGTCTGTACACCAGTTCGTTACCATCTTGAATCAGACCAATTAGTGAAGTGTTATCTGTGAACATCAGAAGTTTTACAGATGTGGCTCTGGGGGTACAGTAATTGGTGGATAGAGAGTAGAACAATGGAGAAAATAGGCAGCCCTGCAGTGCTCCAATGCTGAGGGTCAGAGAGTCTGAGATAATCTTCCCCAGCCTCACATGCTGCTTCCTGTCAGTTAGGAAGTCAGTAATCCAACGATATGTGGCATCAGGCTCAGATAACTGGGACATTTTAGACTGGAACAGAGGTGGGATTATAGTATTGAATGCTGACCTGAAATCAATGAACCAGATCTAGTCATAGGTTCCAGGAGACTCCAGATGCTGCAGAATAAAGTGGAGTCCCATGTTGATGGCATCATCTGCAGACCTGTACTATATGCAATCTGTAGAGGATCTAACACTGAGTCTTTGATGGATTTCACGTAGACAAGCACAAGTCTCTCAGGAGTCTTCCTGACTACTGATGTTTGGGTGACTGGTCTGTCATCATTTACACTTTGATTTCTTGGCTTTTTGAGAACAGATATGAATGGTGAACTTTTGAAGCAGGCTGGGACAATGCATTGATTGATTGAAGATATCTGTGAATACTGGTGTAGCCGATCAGCACAATACTTCAAGAAGGCTAGAGATATACCATCAAGCCCAGGTGCTTTCCTTGTTTCTGCTTCGTGATCAGGCTGTCCAACTCTTTTTCAGAAAGTTAGTTGTGGTTTTGAGGGCACTGCTGAGGACAATGGCTGTATGATAGGGGTGAGATGTGAATAGTGAACAGGTGATAAGCCTGGACTAGGCCTTTCAAATTGCCAGTCGAAGGTTTTCAGATCATTGGCTAGTTGACGATCCTCAGAAAAGGGTAGCAATTTCTTTTCTTCTTGCAAACCTTTCCTCACTGAATAGGAGTCATTCGCTGAGAACTGTTTTTCCACCTATTTTTGACTATTCTGATGACCTTTTACAACCTGACTTTCTTAGGCCCTGTCCACATGGCAATGGATTCAGGCAAATCTGATAAAATTGTTTATCGTTTCGGCCTGGCGTCCACACGGCACCGGCGTTTTGGGTGCCCCAAAACGAAATCTTTTGAGAACAGGTTCCAGAGTGAAAAAATCTGGCAACGGCGCCGTTGCGAAGTCGTCTGGATGAGTAAAACGGATTTGTTTACGATGACGTCACAACCACATGACTGTCAGTGCTTCACGCCGGGTAGAAGTGTAACGAACTCGATGCGAGTTGTCAACAAATCCTATAACTTGGTTCATGAAATGCGCTTACAAAATATTTTCACTGTGAATATTTATTGTGTAATGGTGCAAAGTGAGAGAGAGACAGAGAGAGAGTGAGAGAATAGCCCTTAGGGCAGAGTCTTTAGTCCAAACACTGCGGAAGCAGTACCAAACCGCGCACCGCCCATGCGCTTTCCAAAAACAAAAACAATCCCGCCAGCAAAAATAGGAAAAAAAAAAAAGGAGCGATCTCACCTCTTCAGATGTTGGTTTAAGTCCGACAATACATTCTTCAAAAAGGGCGTAGAAGAACAAAGTAATCCATAAACGTGTTACATTCAATTTATTCCGGACCATTAAAGAATTCTGGAGGATATCAGAATGTTGGCGTACCGGCTTCCATCTACCCCCATTCATTCCTCTTTCCGCGTCTTTCGTTTTACGCTACTGATTAATAATCAAAATTTTATGTGGCTAATGCTACAGAAGAAGGGGTTTATGCGCATGCGTCCTACTTCTTCTATTGTTCTGGTGTCTCCGATGGGACCGTCTTACAGCGCACGTAGAGGTGTGGCATGTGTACTGCATCGTTTTCAGCAAGCGTTGCGTTGCCATATGTACCTGATATTTTACTGATCCGTTGCCCATGTGGACACGATATTTAAAAAAAAAAATCTCGTTGCCATTGTCGTGTGGATGTAGCCTTAGAGAGGTCTTTATCTCCACTTCTGGAAGCCTGTTTTTTCCTCACGGTGCAGTTGTTTGTGTTCTGCAGTGAACCAGGGCTTATCGTCATTACCCTATCTTACTCTTGTCTTTCTGAGGATGCAGGCTCATATTTGATGTCTGGACTTTGCCATTCCATCGCCTTAATTTTTTTTTTCTTCCTTAGCCATTCAGATGCCAATTTGCTGGTGCGCTTGGGATCACTGTCCTGTTACATGATCCAATTTCAGCCCAGCTTACCGTAAGCTGCTAGACAGATGGCCTCGCATTTGTCTCAAGAATAAGAAAAAGTAGCTTCCTCTTTATCTCGTATTGAGAGAGAATACAAGGGTTTAAAAAAGTGCCTTGCTTATGATGCTATTTTTTTTCACATGCTAAAATGATAGCATACTAGCATATTACTTTATTAGCTTCAGAAAAACAGCAAGTTTTCCAAGGAAATTGGAAAATTTCCCCCAGGTCTCTAACACTACGTTCACACTGCAGGCTGAAGTGACTCAAATCCGATTTTTTCGCCCATATGTGACCTGTATCCGATCTTTTATTGACAATATGAATGACACAGATCCGATTTTTTCAAATCCGACCCAGGCCGTTTGGATATGTGGTCCTAATTCCAATTCCTATCCGATCTTTTCATATGCGACTTCAGTCTGAACCGCCAGGTCATCCGACTTACACGTCATCAACAAGCCACAAACGTCACTATTCTGCGCTGACGTAGGCGGCGGGTCTCTCAAAAAAAGTTACAACAACATGGCTTTGATGTTCCTTTGAACAGAGGTTGCAGTCACTACTCCGCAGAACGCCTGAGCCAAAACCCTTGCCCTCTTCCTTCTCAACCTCCTCCTTAACATCAGGCTATTGTGCATGTTCTGGCTCCGTCGCAACAACAACTGCATCATCGCCAGGTACTCCATGCTGGCTACTGTCATACACAGGAAACTTTAGGTTACTTCCGTAAACACTGGCCATGCTCACTGCGTGTGACGTCGTCGTATCCTACAATGCGCATGCGGAACACTTTTAGGTCGCTTTTCGTTCATACTGAGGATCACATACAAGTCGCATATATTTGTTAATGTGAACGACCTCACAAAAAAATCGGATTTCACAAAAAAATCGGAATTGAGCATTAAGCCTTGCAGTGTGAACGTAGTGTAAGTTCTGCTGTATCAGGGCAATTTGGCGTCCTGATTAGTTACGAAACTGAAGGCCACTGAGTAAATCAGGGATCGAAAGATCGTAGTGTCCGTCACTGCCCTCAATGCTAGATGAAAACACATACAAAGAGACACATATATCCATGCACACATACTGCCTTTCCTCCACATTAAAGTGCAGATATTGGGAAGTTCATATTTGGTATGGAGAGAGTTAAGGATTCAGAAACACATCTAGGGCTATAGAGGGCTGCATGAGTCAGCACATCTGGCTAACAGCACAATTGCTGGGTTTCATGTGACATCAAATCCGTCTCATTAGTTATTCAGAACTTTAGCTGGTTGTCTACCAAAGCTCAGTTGACAAAGCGTTTGTATGAAGAAGGTGCATTACTCGCATGAAAAATGCCTCACACTTGCGTTGTTTTCAGGTGTTCGAATCAATCAAACCGTGAAACTGATAAAAGTTTCTTCAGGGTTCCCTGTGAACTAATAAAAAAGGGGTGAACGAGCACAGGATTTCACAAAAAGACGTTGAGAAAGGTGGCTTTTGAACCTCTGACTGGAATCGAAGGGAGCCGAGTCGAAGCATGCTCGAGTTTGCAGTGATCACTTCGTGAAAGGTTTGTATCTCCCTCTCAGCTCTGGCCTTAGTGTTTTCCAAGTACTTTTCTTGTCGTTATTTTATGGTACTTTTAAGGGGTTTCTGATGATCTTTGTGAATGATTTACCTGAGAGATAAGAGCCAACACAAGTGAAAATCAAGCCAACTGTTGTTTGTTTACACTTCAACTTGCAGCGCTTCATTGTAAAGACGCGAACGAAAAGCTTAAAAAAAACACACTTACACGGGCAAAAACAATCCAGGATTCATTCGGCAGCGACTTGATACCGAGGTCCTTTACCCAGCCACGTACAAAAAAGTTGTAAGCCTCCATACTCTTCCACGCTTTCATCTGTTTTGCGGTGTAGAAGGACGTCTGCAACACCAGATAGTTCGAGATCTCGGGGAACTCGACTGAAGGGTAGTTTTCGAGATCGTATGACAAATCCTTCTTTCTCAGACTGTAGGGGTCGATTCCATTGCACACAGCAATCTTCTGAATATATCTAAAGCGAGCAGTGGCTTCTAGATTACGAGCGTACTCTGATAAGTTATCGCTAGTTGTTTGCACTCTGGCAGCCGTTTCAACCACCAGCTATTTCACTTCCGATAAAACCGCTAAGAAAAGTCACGTGACTGAAACCCAGCAATAGGAAAAGTGGCAATGCTTCAACATCCTACCCCCACCCCCACATTTAAAATTTATTCTAATTTAAAAGGCACGTTTTATGTTTTCACTTCCGTTTGTTGGTTTGTTTGCCTGTTCCCAGCATAACTCAAAAAGTAGTGAACAGAATTTAATGAAATTTTGAGGAAAGGTGGGCCATGGGCCAAGGAACAATTGATTATATTTTGAGGCAAATCCGAAGATGTGGCTTGGTGGCGGTACACACTCGACCAAATGCCCTTCTAGTCAAGTCAAGTTTATTTGTGTCATGCTTTTAACAACAAACATTGTCACAAAGCAGCTTGACAGAAAATTAAAGACTTTAAACATATGAGCTTTATCAATACAAAATTATTTATCCCTAATGAGCAAGCCTGAGGCGACGGTGGCAAGGAAAACTCCCTCAGACGTCATGAAGAAGAAACCTTGAGAGGAAACAAAATCGAAAGGGAACCCATCCTCATTTGGGTGATAAAAGACAGCATGATTATATTTAAAAAACTATCGTTAAATACTGGTAATTATTGCCCGTGAACCTGATTTGCTCTGAATGGTGCTCTTCACAGGGGCTGTGTTGGTCCTAGGGTTTGGTCATATAGCTGCTTGGAATTGGGCAGTCTACCCGAGGAGTCAGGGGTCACATGTGATATATATTTTCACTGTGTTCTGTCAAAATGACGTAAATCACTCCCCGCATCTCCTCAGCAATGTAGACTTGGCCCTAGCGGAAGTCTCCGGCAAGGAGCGCTGATTGCGAGGTCATGTACAAGTGAAACTCTCAGGCGAGCCGGGGAAGGGGATTCCACGCCGAGGCTGTGCGCAGTGTGTTAGCGTGAGCATGTAGCCTATGGGAAATGATAGTGTCTTGGATTAGCAGTGTGTTAGCGTGAGCATGTAGCCTATGGGAAATGATAGTGTCTTGGATTAGCACAGTGTGTTAGCGTGAGCATGTAGCCTATGGGAAATGATAGTGTCTTGGATTAGCACAGTGTGTTAGCATGAGCATGTAGCCTATGGGAAATGATAGTGTCTTGGATTAGCACAGTGTGTTAGCGTGAGCATGTAGCCTCTGGGAAATGATAGTGTCTTGGATTAGCACAGTGTGTTAGCGTGAGCATGTAGCCTATGGGAAATGATAGTGTCTTGGATTAGCACAGTGTGTTAGCATGAGCATGTAGCCTATGGGAAATGATAGTGTCTTGGATTAGCACAGTGTGTTAGCGTGAGCATGTAGCCTATGGGAAATGATAGTGTCTTGGATTAGCACAGTGTGTTAGCGTGAGCATGTAGCCTATGGGAAGTTAAAGTGTCTTGGATTAGCACAGTGTGTTAGCGTGAGCATGTAGCCTATGGGAAATGATAGTGTCTTGGATTAGCACAGTGTGTTAGCGTGAGCATGTAGCCTATGGGAAATTATAGTGTCTTGGATTAGCACAGTGTGTTAGCGTGAGCATGTACCGGTAGCCTATGGGAAATGATAGTGTCTTGGATTAGCACAGTGTGTTAGCGTGAGCATGTAGCCTATGGGAAATGATAGTGTCTTGGATTAGCACAGTGTGTTAGCGTGAGCATGTACCGGTAGCCTATGGGAAATGATAGTGTCTTGGATTAGCACGGTGTGTTAGCGTGAGCATGTAGCCTCTGGGAAATGATAGTGTCTTGGATTAGCATGGTGTGTTAGCGTGAGCATGTAGCCTCTGGGAAATTATAGTGTCTTGGATTAGCACAGTGTGTTAGCGTGAGCATGTAGCCTATGGGAAATGATAGTGTCTTGGATTAGCACAGTGTGTTAGCGTGAGCATGTAGCCTATGGGAAGTTACAGTGTCTTGGATTAGCACAGTGTGTTAGCGTGGGCATGTAGCCTATGGGAAATGATTGTGTCTTGGATTAGCACAGTGTGTTAGCGTGAGCATGTAGCCTATGGGAAATGAATAGTGTGTTGGATGAGCACTAATCCCATGTTTTGGAAAATCGAAAATGTCTTGTGCCCCTCTGGGGTGTCACCAATCCATGTGCAAAGTATCAAGTATGTGCGTCCTGCCATGTCGATTTGCATAGGTGAACAAACAGAGAGAGAGAGAGAGAGAGAGAGAGAGAACCTTCCTTTAGTAGTATAGATATCTTCTCTGTCCTTCTAAATATATCTTTGACTTAAATTCCTCAAGTGTGTTTTAGCAATGGAAGCAACATGTCCATCCATAAATATACCTTTCGATCTTATTGAGACATTCTTAAAGTGCCATTCCACCATTGGATGTATTCTTTGGCATAAAATACAATATATTTAATGACAACATGACTAGACAGAGAAATCTTTTAGCTTCAAAATGATATATCAAACATAATTTTTTGACAACGACAAGTATATTAATTTTGCGACCAAAGTCACCTACCCTTTTAATTTCCGCGCGGTAGTGAAACGTGATGTCATCGGCAGGTTCCCCTTCTTGTGTACCACGTCACGTGTGACGTGGCACAGATTATCAGCAATGGCGGATAGAACGCGTTTGTCAGCTTCGGAAAAGAAGCGAAGGAAAATAGCAAGTGATGCCCAAAGGAGACGGTCGATGGTGAATATCAGCACGGCAATCGACAAGTGGAAATCGCGTTCTATCCGCCATTGCTGATAATCTGTGCCACGTCACACGTGACGTGGTACACAAGAAGGGGAACCTGCCGATGACATCACGTTTCACTATCGCAAAATTAATATACTTGTCGTTGTCAAAAAATCATGTTTGATATATCATTTTGAAGCTAAAAGATTTCTCTGTCTAGTCATGTTGTCATAAAATATATTGTATTTTATGCCAAAGAATACATCCAATGGTGCAATGGCACTTTAACTAAAATTTTACTTAAATTTACTTCATTTGAGAGAAATATGGCGGTGAAACACAGGGTCCAGGGACCCCTTTCAAATAGTGTGAATACATCTGACATATTTCAACACTGTTTCTATCTAGCTTTTAAACACAACACTAATCTCTGACCTTGGTTTATTCTGGCAAATATCATCATTTGTTTGCTACTTCATGTTAAATTTTTATAACAGAGGTAGTTTATAATTATTTGGCTATCAGTGTGCGTGTGTACCTTTGCTCTGTGGTGGGTTTTGACTGCGGTCTCTCAGGATGTTAATCTGATAGACAGCCCCGTATGGTTCGAAAAGCTCCTTCAGCTCCTTCTCAGACCAGGAGCGAGGGATCTGTCCCACAAACATCTTAATTGCGTCTGGATCAGGCTGATCCGAATGCTCCAGAGCTCCGTTCATCTTTCCAGCTGTGCCGTTACTGGACAGAGAGAAAAAGAAAGAGACAGAGGGGGAGATTATCAGTCTTTAAATGCTTTAATTACCTGTCACGATGATGATGTCTACTGAATGATACTGAATTCAGTGGAGGAAAAAAGGATTCATAAGAGATAAAGGCAGAGGCAGGAGATGGTGAAAGTGAGAAAGAATAACAGAAGCAGTAATTGAAAAGTTCCTGCTGGCTCGTTTCCGTGCAGATCTACTTGGCTGGTTGACTAAAACTTTGATCAAAAGTGTCTTCAGGAGTGATTCAGAGAGCTTCAAAGGTCAGCATGTAGTGTGTGTGATGTCTCCAAAATGTCAGGAGGCTCTGCAGGCCTCAAAGTAAATTTGAACGGCTCTGAAACGCGTTGATTTTGCCAACGCTTTGCTTTCAGAAACAGAACCAGAATCTGGGCAGAGAATCTTAAATCCAAAATAAGGCACGTGGTCCAATATGACGGAGTGTCGTATGGCTTTCTTTGGTACTGCTGAGGATGGTGAACATTAATTTCCAGAGCAAACACGACCACTTAACATTTAATAAGCACATAATCAACATAATTTGAGCTAATCAAGATTATTTTAAGGTTTATTTAATAAATTCCACACAGCGTTTACTCGCAATTCATATCCTGACAGAATCAAAAGACCTGCACTTGGATTTTTTGTTCCTTCTGTCCAGTCTTCTATTTGTAGAATTCATTTGTAGACATTTTTAACATTCCTTAATTTATCAATTTGCTAATTTTCAGTAGAACTTTATCCTGCGGAAGTGGTGGCTTGAAGGGGGAAAGCTCTGGGTTACTGATCGAAGGGTTGGGGATTCAAACCCCAGCACGACCAACCTGCCACGACTGGGCCCTTGGACAAGACTCTCAATCTTTATCAGCTCAACCTAGTCTCATCGACCCCACACAGAAGTGGGACAAGGATGTACAAAGACGAAGAATAATACTTTATCCTTGTCAGGGTCGTGATGGATTCGGAGTGTGCGGTTTTTTTTTTTCCCCAGTCTACCAGACAAAGACGTGTTCATTAGTGCACTGCTGTTGCACTAAAATTGGCAGGAACTTAAGAGAAAAAAAAAGAAATGACAACGTTCATCACAAATTTGTATAACCTAAAGTTCACAATCAGGGACAGGTGTTTATGAAAAACGTTAGTGTGTCTCTTGGGTGAAGGATTCAGCAGTCTGTCTCTATCTGAAGGAGACACGACGTTTATTTAAGGACACTGTGAAAGAGTAAAAGAGGCCGTCGACGTCAAACTGCAACAACCGTTTCAGAACAGACAAGATCTGTGACGCTACCTATCATATTTCAAACGCTGTCCGAACATGTTTATCCCACCAGTTTCACACCAATTCACACATCCAGACCCAGGAGTCATGTCAGTCTCATTACCTCTCGGGCGTGAATCACACACACACACACACACACACACACACACACACACACACACACACACACACACAGATATTCATCTTCGAGAGCGTGATATGTGACAGAGTGCACAGTAGTAAACATGAAGAAACACGTCCCCCATACTAGCTTAACATTCTCGGATAAATCGTCTTATTTAGTCAACATACTGTGAAGCAGCTAGATGATTTTCGCAGGTTAAAACATGGCCGCCTGTTAAACGTTTACACTGACGGCTCTTTGGTTGGTTTGACTGGTGGATCTTGCAGTAAAGTTGCGAGTAATGGAGTACACCCTTGAAAATGAGCTTTTAAAAGAAAGGAAGAAGAAAGACAGAAAGAAAAAGAAGCAAAACTGGCATCCACACTACAGATGCACACTATTGTTTAACTATTTCATTACTCAGGACTATTCAGTCCTAAGAATCGTATAGTTGACAGCTTTACATATAAAACTTCACCATGATCCATCCATCCATCCATCCATCCATCCATCCATCCATTATCTGTAGCCGCTTTATCCTGTCCTACAGGGTCGCAGGCAAGCTGGAGCCTATCCCAGCTGACTACGGGCGAGAGGCGGGGTACACCCTGGACAAGTCGCCAGGTCATCGCAGGGCTACCATGATCAATATTTCATGAAATAAAATAAAGGAAATAATAAGGGCGGTAATATAATACAGGGATTGAAGTAGTGTATCTGTTGCGAAAATACTCCATAGCTTAAAAAAAAAAATAAGGAAAGGAGGAACCACAGAGAAAGAAATAAGATATGGGGATAGAGCAGGAATGACACGGAGCCTGACAGAGAGGTAAAGTAAGAATTGCAAATACAAACATACACAGAAAGAGGAATAGAGGAAAAAGAGGATCAGTGTATCTGTTCCACTTTCTCAGTGCATCCCAAAATATCTACCTCCACCCCCCTCTCTCTCGCTCTCTCTCGACTATTTTCTACACTGTAGAACAATACTGAAGATATCACGACTATGTAATAACATATGGAACTTATATGGAATTATGTGGTAAATGAAAAAATGTTTAACAAACAAAATATGTTTCATATTTGAGATTATTCAAAGTAGCCAGCGTTTATCTCGATGACGCTTTGCACGCTATTAGCATTATCTTAACCAGCTTCATGAGGTAGTCACCTGGAATGCTTTCCAATTAATAGCTGTGCCTCGTCAAAAGTTAATTAGTGCAATTTCTTGCCTTCTTAATGGGTTTGGGATCAAACAGTAAACAGTAAATAATAATAATAATAATAATAATAATAATAATACAGTAAATAGCCCTATTCCACACCACAACTGTAGTAATCCATATTATGTCAAGAACTGATCAACTAAGTAAAGAGAAACGATATCCATCATTACTTTAAGACATGAAGTGACTTCTAATTCATGAAAATAAAGAAAAAACATTGACTTATAGCCCAAGAGCATTAGCTCAAAATTGAGTCCAACCCGGAACAAATTAGTAACAAGCTGAATTTTTCAGAATATGTTCAGAATACCCTTAGGAATAACATACTAAAAGTCCCCAGGAATCCACCTTGTGCTCTCTGAGAAATTCAAGATGGCGTCCAAAATGGCCGCCGATTGGAGATTTTTCAATATCTCAGGGATAAAACATAATATAAATGCAATTAAAATGTTAAATTATATGTTCTCTCATACAAGCAATGCAAATTCACCACTGTCACACTGTTAAAATTAAAATTAACCAAGATTACAAGGTCATTAATGTGGAAATTACATGGAATTTGATGGTTGACATGATTGACAGATTAGCTTAGTAGGCTATCTACATACATGAACATAATGTAAGACAACAATTAGACATCAATTTCCTTAATATTTAGTGCATCTTTAAGCTTTGATAAAATATTAAAGGGAAATTAAATTTGAGAACTCTATCTTCTAAAACTACTGCTGTTTCAGTACACTTCTTCAACATTCCGGCGACTTTCATGACAAAAAGGTCTGCCTCAATAAAAGCTCTTGCTTATAAACAATGAGTAGACTTAAACACTTCTCAGTGCCTCAGTTGTAATGCTTGGACCTTTGTTGTACCATCAATGAAGTAGGGAATTTATTCAAGCTTGTTTAAGGGTGGAAAAAAATTAATCTTTGAGTTTCTAGCGCCAGTCTTTACTACTAGCAATGCCAGTGTGTTCGGACAAAAAATGACTAAACTCAGCATGACCTTTTAAAAATGACTGAACTCAGCATGACCTTTTAACATGCCATTTTTCATTTTACACCACCAATTTACTTTAATTAATATTAATGAAAATAAGTGCTCCAACCCCTAGTAATTGTGTTTGTTGTTTTGTGAACAGAATAGGATGATACGGAGTGAACGAGTAACCAATGGACATGGCAAGCGAACACATTATACACAAATATACTGTTATAATAATGTGTACATTGTTATTATATAATGTTAATACACAATGTAATTAATACACACATGTTGGAATTTACTCTCCTACCCTACAAAACATATATTCTGACCTTTTAATTGCATTAATATTTTGTTTTGGGCCTGAGATATGGGCAGATCTCCATTTGGCGGCCATTTTGGACGCCATCTTGAATTTCTCAGAAAGCACAAGGGGGATGTCCGGGGACTTTTAGTATGTTATTCCTAAAGGTATTCTGAACATATTCTGAAATTTTCAGCTTGTTACTAATTTGTTCCAGGTATAACCCTATTACTCCTGGGCTATTAGAAGGCATTGTCCAAACTTTTAAAACTAGACGGCCTTTCGATTTCATAAAATCGGTGAAATTTTGTTCCATCTGAAATTTGGTCATTGTGATATATGTTTATTTCTGTAATATATATATATATATATATATATATATATATATATATATATATAAAAACCAGGCCATTCTGTGGCTGGGAAGTTCTTTAATTTGAGGGGATTCCCGAGCAAATAATGTGCATGATATCGCTCAGTTCGTGCAGTCAAGCAGACAGAGGAAGTCCGGTGTGCGCATGCGCAGGTTTACCTTTCGGCATCGCCTTCTTCTAATCAGCTGGCATCCAGTGTTGCATTACAGTACCACCATCTACAGGTTTATCTTGACCGTGCGCTGACAGTTCCATCATTCTGTCGCTAAACGAACAGCTGATCACACCGAGGTGCTCGCTGACTGCCGATATTTATTAGTTTGGTCCTGCGTTTCCTTTCCTTCGCAACATAACGTCTTTTCTTCTCGCTTTCCGTTACTGTAGTCGGTCTTTCATGTCTCATTCGCATCCTCCATTTTTACCTCCGGCAAGGAGGTTATGTTTTCGGTAGCGTTGGTTTGTTTGTTTGTTGGTTTGTCTGTTAGCAACATTACGGAAAAAGTTATGAACGGATTGCTCTGAAATTTTTTTCCAGGAGGTGTGACTGGGCACAAGTAACAATCCATTAAATTTTGGCGGTGATCCGGATCACCTTCTGGATCCCGGAATTTTTTAAAGGATTCTTGGCGGAGGTCTGCGCTCTCCGAGTGCTTTTCTAGTTCTCTCCTGTTTCAAATTTGTATCCCACAATGCCTTGTGCGAATGCGGAAAGCTTACCACGTGATGCATGACATAGCATCTTGTATTGCATCATGGTGAAGCAAGGAATAATAGTGGAGAATTTAGGGCCACGTGGCTCTAAATTAATTAATTGTTCTATTTTTAAAAAATGAATAAAATTGGAAGTCTGTGATTCGAATTCAGTAGCTGTCCACTAAACAAAAATAATTGGGTGTCGGGGAAAATTCTTTTTATGACCTAAATCTGAAAGGCAGTCTACCTTTAACTACTGGTACTATGACTGCGAGTTGGCCTAGTGGTTCGCGTGTCCGCCTCTCGACCAGGAGATCACGAGTTCTACTTGTGGTTGGATCATACCAAAGAACATCATAAAAATGGTACCTACTGCAATCTGGTGAGGCATACTGCAATATACTGTAGATGTAAGTAGGGAGTCAAACTCTCACGGTTACCAGAGGACCAGCCCCCACTGTAACCCTAGCTGTATAATGGGCGAAATGCTGAAGGCTATAGAAACGGAGATCGGCGCTGCCCAGTGCGTCTCAAAAGACTGGTTAGTACTGGGACGGGAGACTGCCTGGGAAGACCAGTTCCTGGCATGGGAGGGACTTTGCCTTGACTGTGTATATATAGTGTGAGAGCACAAAGTGTACGAGACAGATGAAGCATGACGCAGCACTTTTTCGCATTTCTTTCTTTTTTCCTTTTTAGAATGTTTCTCTTACATTCACACATTATTGTGTGAATCCCAGGACTGAGCTATGTTATTCGAGTCCTTGGTATTGTCTATCCATGAGATGACAGGAGGTTTTTTTTTCCCCATGTACAGCAGCCATTTTGTTCCATTTATTTTGTATCTCCACCACAACGTGTGTCAGTCATTGAAAGAACAAAAAAACAGTAAAAAAGTAAAGACGACCAGAAAGTTTGATGACTTCAAGGCATGTCTCCTTGCGCTTGTTATCGACTGAAATTCCTCGGTTACATCCGCTCTTATTGTTTTCTTTGGTCCAAATGTAGGACAAACTTTTAATTGTTCTTTTTTCAGACTCCTTTTTTTATGTGGTATCCGAAAGGAAAAAAAAATAAAAGAAGATAACCATAAACAAAGATGTGTTTTAGAATGTAAGAAAGAATAAAAAAGGGAATGATGGGTAATGTCATCGATGCTACGTTAGCATACAGCCTCCACACCCGTCAGAAGACGGTACTTCATTAGCATATTGGCTAATCATAGATCTAACTGTAGCACAATAGAAGAATGAAAGAAAGAACGAAAGAAAGAAAGAAAGAAAGAATTAACAATATACGAGCAATAAATGCAAATACAGAGAGAGAGAGAGAGAGAGAGAGAGAGAGAGAGAGAGAGAGCGCCTTTTGAATATTTAGCTGACTGCTGTGAGAAAAATGTGTGTAAGGTGTTAGACGTTAATTAGCACAAGTTGCTCTCCTCTCCAAAGGCCACGTCTCATTTGGCACCAAAAGAAAGAAAGATGGAGATAACGAGTCAGAATCACCAACAAAGAAGGTACAAGCTCAAAAAGAAACAACAAAAAAAAAATCAGGAAAAGAGACAGTGTGTGTGTGTGTGTGTGTGTGTGTGTGTGTGTGTGTGTGTGTGTGAGAACACAGACCTCTGCACCCGGTTCATCCACCTCTTACAGAAGGAGCCGATTCTCTCGGCCGAGACGCCAAAATCCTTCAACGATTTAAACGCCATCGCCCAATAAAACGGTTCCTCACGGCAACCGCTGGCCCAATAATTCAGTCTGTAGTTACCACAGTGGTAAGAGCGTCCGCTCAACGCCGATCGGCGGCAATAACGGCGGGGAAAACGAGCATCACACACCGCCACGGGAGCTATTACCAACCCAGCATGCACAGAGGGGACAGCGAGTGTCAGGGTGCTGAGTGTGTGTTTGTGTGTGTGTTTGCTCGCTTGTCACACTCACAATTGCTAATTGTTTTGCTCATGGCGTCCAACTCCAGGAAGACAAAGGCACAAGTCACAGGATGTAGCAGGAACCGTACACCACACACACACACACACACACTCACACAGCTGATGGGTATAGATAAAAGCTTGCTGCTGATACATGAAGCACCTTTTTTCTCTCCATCACACACATTTATGCTTTCTCTCCTGATTAGGTGATGAGAAATTACACTCTGTGTGTGTGTGTGTGTGTGTGTGTGTGTGTGTGTGCGCGTGCACACGTGTAAGTGTGCAAGTCCTGGGGCTCAGATTAAATTGTCAAGTGGATCCTCTCCTGCCTCCGCATTCTCTTCATCGTTCTCTTTTTTCTCTCTCTCCCTGTCTCTCTCTCACATCCATTCTCTCCATCTCTCTCTCAATTTGAGCCAATTGCCTGCCTTAATGGCTTAACTAGACTTTCTATCACCCTGTGGTCCTCTGAAGTGTGTGTGTGTGTGTGTGTGTGTGTGTGTGTGTGTGTGTGTGTGTGTGTGTGTGTGTGTGTGTGTGCATTTTACAGTTATAAAGAACACCCTGGCTTGAGCACCGAGTCCACCTCAAGGATTAGCTAGAAAAACACACTTTGTCTTTCTACCCTTCATTCTTTCTTTGTTTAACAAGGCTTCTTATTAACAGAGCTAACAGGTGAGGGCTTTTTAATGCGCAGTAAATCTACATTTATTGTATTTAAATCATCTAAATGGAGGGGTGGCATGGTGGTGTAGTGGTTAGCACTGTTGCTTCACAGCAAGAAGGTTCCTGGCTGATGGGGGCCTTTCTGTGTGGAGTTTGCATGTTCTCCCCGTGTCTGTGTGGGCTTCGTCTATGGAATCAATTTTGTGCCAAAATGTTCATACAATACTTTTGAAATATCAAACAAAAACGACAAATCAAACTACAAAAAAAAAAAAAGTCAATTTTTTTAGACTGGCAAACAAATTATTTGTGTAATCGTGCAAAATATCAGTCTATTACTCTTCAGAAACCTTTTATTTTTGTTCCGCGTCTTTCTCAGTTTTGTTTGACGTAATTTATTTTGGTTGCGATTCCAGCTTTCTCGTTTGCGCTCCCTGACTTTTTGCTTGCAGTTTTGGCACAAACTTCACGTGTGGGTGGGCTGTCCAGGAATGCATTCCCATTGGCTAACTTGTGTTTGACTGACAGCTACGCTCAGCCATTCCCCGGAGGCTGTTGCGGCCATTTCCTACTCGGATTCTGGCGGACTGTTTGACGAGTGACCGATCCATTGACGGTAAACAAGGATCGAGTGGACTTCAGTGGCGACTATGATATTACACTCGTCACTCATCAAACAGTCCGCCAAAATCCGAGTAGGAAATGGCCGCAACAGCCTCCGGGGAATGGCTGAGCGTAGCTGTCAGTCAAACACAAGTTAGCCAATGGGAATGCATTCCTGGACAGCCCACCCACACGTGAAGTTTGTGCCAAAACTGCAAGCAAAAAGTCAGGGAGCGCAAACGAGAAAGCTGGAATCGCAACCAAAATTAGTAATAATTTTAATAATTAGTAATAATAACCAAAAAAGTAATAATATAACTTAGATTACACATTTTTCAGTTTTACTCAAATTAGGGTGGTGCAAAAATGAGTACACCCCACTGAAAGTCTCTGGAGCAAAGCTAAATTGTAGACTACAAATGCCTAATTTAACAAGAATACAATCACAGGCGAGTCTAATTAGTCATTACACAGGTGTCCAGCAGACAGCTGACTATAAAAGGGTGTTACTTAAAGAAAACCCCTTCCCATTTCATGCTGTCAGCAATGGCACCACATGGAAGAGAAATGACACAAGACCTGAGAAAGAAAATAATTTCTTACCACCACAAAGGTGAAGGCTACAAGAAGATCAGCAAAGCTTTACTTATTAGTCAGAATACTGTAGCAAAAGTGGCACAAAAATTTAAGAAAGATGGAACTGCAACCATCTCACAGAGACGTCCAGGTCGTCCACGGAAGTTAACGCCTCGACAGGAAATCGGCGTGCAAGTTCACTGCAGTTATCTAAAGAAGTAGAAAGCCAAACTGGGGTGACTATTTCCCGTGACACAATACGGCGTACACTGTGGAGGAATGGCATGCATGGATGCCGTCCACCAAAGAAGCCTCTCCTAAAGCCCAGGCACAAAAAAGCCCGCCTAGAGTTTGCCAGGGTCCATGCTGACAAAGATGAAGACTACTGGGACTCTATACTCTGGACTGATGAGACCAAGGTAAATGTTTTTGGAACTGATGGCTTCAAAACTGTATGGCATCGCAAAGGTGAGGAACACAAAGAAAAATGCCTGGTGCCTACAGTGAAACATGGTGGTGGCAGTGTCCTTATGTGGGGCTGCATGAGTGCTGCTGGTGTCGGGGAGCTGCATTTCATTGATGGCATCATGAATTCGCAGACGTATTGCTCTATACTGAAAGAGAAGATGCTACCATCACTCCGTGCCCTTGGTCGTCGTGCACTTTTCCAACATGACTAAACACACATCTAAGGCCACTGTTGGATTTCTGAAGAAGAACAGGGTGAAAGTGATTCAGTGGCCAAGTATGTCTCCTGATCTGAACCCAATCGAACACCTATGGGGAATTCTGAAGAGACAAGTTGAGCATCACTCTCCATCCAGCATCCAGTCACTAAAAGAGGTCATTGTTGAAGATTGGAAAAAGATTGATGTTGCAAAATGTCGCCAACTTGTTCATTCCATGCCTAGAAGACTTGGTGCTGCCATTAAAAATCATGGAGGCCATACAAAGTACTAGATGTAGTAGTTTTTGTTGTGGGGTGTACTCATTTTTGCACCACCCTAATTTGAGTAAAACTGAAAAAATGTGTAATCCTAAGTTATATTATTAACCTTACTTTCACGTTATCAGTTAAACAGATGTTATATTAAACTTTGTCTTTTCAACATTTTGGAAATTGTTTGTGTTCATTGAGATATTGTTTAAAATGTTACTTTTCAAAGGGGGTGCACTCATTTACGCTCAGCACTGTAAGTTAGCACTTGGTACAGTGAATTCTGTTCCAGCGTAGCTATTTTCCTTTCATTTAAACTACACGGGACTGATATAGATGGGAGAGGACATCTAAGTGAGAACACTTTTTGTTCAAGATCACCACGATGTAATTAAAAAGTTTGGGGTAAACAACAAAACTTTCCAAACAGACTTTAGCACTAGCTACGTATTCTAGATGCTGTGTATAAAGTTTTTCTGTTGTAGGACAATGTACAATGTGTTTTGAAAGGAGAACTTTGGTGTTTGTTCTGGATAAAAGAAGAAGTGAAGAAGACTTTGTCACACGCTCACTGGTTAACCAGCCTGTTGCATCATTAGCGCAAAACCTAGGCAGTTCCACTCAGCTGAGCAGGAGACCCATACAGGCAAAATAAATCGAAATACTGCTAATTATGATCCGACTGAGAATATCTTTCTCTCTTCTTCATACGCAAACACACACACAAAGCACGTAGAAAGGCAGCTGGGGAAGTAGACAACGTGTAATTTCCCCAGTTTAAAAAATGCGCAGCTGAGAGAGCTGACAAGCATGTGTGCGCATGTGGTGTCCAAAAACAGTGTGATCCTTTTTTTTCCTAATCACATGAGCAGCCGTACTCATCTGCTTGTTTGACAGCTGCTTCCTCGTTCTCCGTGTGTGACGACAGGTGATGTTTTAATACCAGTCATCAGCAAAATCACCCTGATCCTAATTAAGCTTACCGCAGAACCAGAAACGAGTTATTCAGCTCAGTGTGGCAAGCACGGCATCTCGTTTCTCCTCCATTTCCTGCCTCGCTCTTTTGCTTTATCTCACTTGCTTCTATCCTGCCATTTTCCAGCTTTTCTCGCAGTTAGAACACCAGCCATTTTAAGCATGTCTAATTTTTTAAATGTCTCTAACGGCAGATTGCTTAGATGCTGTTTGAAGGAGATGCCGCGAGAGCTGTTATTTTCACATCTTCATACAGTGTGTGCAGTGAAGGCGATCCCGTAACGCACTGCAAACGTGCTAGTTTTAGCACTGAGATGATCGAACGATTCAATATCAAATTATCCTTTGCTTCGCAAAATTTAGCCAGATGACAACAGGACAGGCGGCACGGTGGTGTAGTGGTTAGCGCTGTCGCCTCACAGCAAGAAGGTCCGGGTTCGAGCCCCGTGGCCGGCGAGGGCCTTTCTGTGTGGAGTTTGCATGTTCTCTCCGTATCCGCGTGGGTTTCCTCCGGGTGCTCCGGTTTCCCCCACAGTCCAAAGACATGCAGGTTAGGTTAACTGGTGACTCTAAATTGACCGTAGGTGTGAATGTGAGTGTGAATGGTTATCTGTGTCTATGTGTCGGCCCTGTGATGACCTGGCGACTTGTCCAGGGTGTACCCCGCCTTTCGCCCGTAGTCAGCTGGGATAGGCTCCAGCTTGCCTGCGACCCTGTAGAACAGGATAAAGCGGCTAGAGATAATGAGATGACAACAGGACAGCAAGTGACAACAAACTCTACAGCTTTCATGTGACAAATATAATGGGTTGGTCCTTTTTAATAGTTTATAATTATTCCACGAAATCGAGTCGTACATGAGCTGATAGCCCATGAGGCGCGTAGCACTGAGTCGGCTATAAGCCATGTACAACCAGATTGAGTGGAATAACTGTTTTATTCTATCCACATTCACTGGATTTTGAGAAACAGAGCATTTTTATGTTTTGCAAATTCGATCAATAAAAACTTTATACAAAACGTCCGACAAAATCATTTCCGCTTCGGCGGACTTCTTAAAAACCTATCGATGGCTGCATGAAGTGACTTTAGTGGGATTTTTTGTAGAAAGTGCCGTCTTGCCGAGGTATAGAACAGCTTTCGACATTTATTTAATTCTTCCTTGGACATTTCAGTTCTGTAATTTTCAAACTTCTTTGAGCTTTTGAACCAGTCTAAAAAAATTCCTCAAATTTTAATGCCTAAAGATGAAGCAAACAAACCGGTGAAATGACAGGAGCGATTTGTGAAAAATGCTAAAATAATAATCCGTGAAAAAAAAAAAAAAGATACGTTCTTACTTACTATCAAATATTTTTATTCCATATTTTATTGCTTTTTTTTGTATTTTTGGGGGTTTTGTTTTCGAGTAGAGTTTTTATTTCGTCCTCGGTTGGTTCAGCAACATGCTCCGTCGTTTTGTTTTTCTCTACTCACGGTATATGAGCTGATATCCTAGTAGTAGAGTAGCCAATCAGAGCGCACGATTGCTCACATCCAGTGAATGTGGATTGAATAATATACATTATTCTGTATGTACTAAGATATTTACGAAAAGGTTTGTACAAACCAGTGTAGAACTCATTAAAACTGTATAATTGGTTTACGAAAATTACAAAGACGGGGCAAAGGGAAATATCTTAAATATAGTCAAATGTTTGTTTTCCAGCACAAAATTAAATGTTACAGAAGTTTGTATCCGAGCAGCATATTACATAAGAGAGCACGTTTCAGATGAAAAAAGAAAACATAATGAAGGCTGCTGGGTTTTGGTGCAAAATGAAGAAGCGAGTGTGAGAGTCAAAGTGTCCAGAAGAACTGTGGCTGGTTCTGTAAGATGCTCAGCAAAACCTACAGCTCATTTCCGCATAAAACTGCACTCACTGGACCTCAGACTACTATTTTTTTTTAAAGCAAAGGGTCGTCTCGCACCAAATACTGACTTTGTTTCATTTATTATGGCTTACTGCTTACTGTTTATAGTATTTTTTAATGTTGAAACATATTTAATTTAATTACTTTTTAAGCCATTTTTGCTCTACAACATTTCTTTACACGTGCCCCAAAATTTTGCATCGTACTGGATTTCGAGACATTTGTCTTCATTTCAAGCTTGAAATAATCTGGGCTGATAATTCTGCTCATTTTCAGCAGTCATTTCTATAAAATTATCATCATGTGACAGTGTCTTACTGGTGCTCCTTTTCAGGCAACCAATCATATGGTGGGACTCGTCACTTTGGTAACCAAGAAAATGGACAGTATCGAGAAGGTTGTTTTCGGAGTTTGTTTTGTTCTATCTCAGCTAATAAAAAAGCAAAGAGGCGATGCTAGTCGATCGTAGAACAGCGGTTCGAGTGGTGATATATTCTCATGGTATTGTTATCATTGTTATTATGGAACTTCACTTGCTCTGTAATACCTTCTTCAAGTTTTGTAAGTCCAAGTGTTTTTCAGCAATCTCATCTCATCTCATTATCTGTAGCCGCTTTATCCTTCTACAGGGTCGCAGGCAAGCTGGAGCCTATCCCAGCTGACTACGGGCGAAAGGCGGGGTACACCCTGGACAAGTCGCCAGGTCATCACAGGGCTGACACATAGACACAGACAACCATTCACACTCACATTCACACCTACGGTCAATTTAGAGTCACCAGTTAACCTAACCTGCATGTCTTTGGACTGTGGGGGAAACCGGAGCACCCGGAGGAAACCCACGCGGACACGGGGAGAACATGCAAACTCCACACAGAAAGGCCCTCGCCGGCCCCGGGGCTCAAACCCAGGACCTTCTTGCTGTGAGGCGACAGCGCTAACCACTACACCACCGTGCCGCCCCGTTTTTCAGCAATCTGTTCGCAAACTATTATTTGACCGCTTGATAACTACTTTTGATATAGACTGGCCCTGCACATGGACACTAATTAGCTCGTGCCCGTGTCACGGCACTTAATTTGCTTATATTTTTACACTAGCTGTAATTAGTTTTTTTTTGTTTTCTTTTTATAATTCTTAATTTCTAGGGTGGCGCCTTGCATGGGTGTCCCGTTCGCGCCTTCCCTTTTGGGTGTATCTTAATTAATTTATTTTTTTCCCTTTAATGTATTACTTTTTTTTTATTGTCACATTGTAAATATGTTTTAAAACCCAATAAAGCTGTTAAAAAAAAATCATACAAATAAAACCCTATACATCCCCGAACAATGGGATGAAGCTTCTGAATGTCCTGCCTTGGCTTTTCTGCCAGAGAAATACACTATATGGACACTCTCCCTAAAGCTTGAAATAATAACCCGATATTGGGTTTATTTTCGATCTGTGTTTACTATCAGACACGATCAGAGATGCTCAATTGTTCCTAACATGGCTGGCGGACGCTGCAGAAGAGGTCGGTTTATGTGTTAATCCTTCTAAAACTGAAGTCGTGCTCTTTAACACTACAGGAGCATTAAAGTCAAAGACAGGTGACCATCTAAGAAATGTTGAGGACTTTAAATATCTCAGGCATGGAGCCTATCGTCAGCTAAGGAACTGAACATCAGAAAAGGACAAGCTTGGTCTGCTGCCTACAAGTTAGATAAGATTTGTAAGTCTTCCCTCCCTAGAAGATTAAAAGTTATGTTCTTCAGAGCAACAGCTGAATCATTCCTTCTGTATGGATCAGAAACACTAACTCTTACTAAGACCCTTGAGAAATGTTTAGATGGCTGTTATTACCAGACTGTTGTGTCATGCTCTTAAAGGGCATATTCTGGACCAATTTCGTGTTTTTTTATATGAAAGTCTGTCCCTTTACACACTCATCCGGAAGGCTAATTTTGCACAAGGCCATCTGTCTACAGCAGAAAAAAATAAAATAGCAAAACGCGTCTGGAAAAATCCCAAGGGAGTCTGGAGCCAGATTCGTGACGTCACCTGCGGAAGCGCCAGCAGGCTGCGCGACCTTTGCACGGTTTCAGTGCACAGCCTGTGTAGACCAAGCGCTCCCATTTCTCTCTCATTATCCGGTCTTTTGGGAAACGATGAGTACTAATCCCATCAAGATTGGTGTTGCTACACCCTCCTACGATACATCTGTTAACCATTTTAATAATTACGCGATAACGTTGAAGAAATTTGCAGAAAACCACCATGTCGTTTTCTCATAAACAAACCAGCGCTGACGTAGGATTCAGAGGGAGGCGTCCCGCACGCGACGTCACGAAAATCAATTTTCCCAGGAAATCCAAATGGCAAGTTTTTTCAGAGGCGGACCAATTCACCTCAAATGGCTTGATTTCAACTGAATTTTTCTGGTATTGCGCAAGGTAAAAAAAAATTGCACAAAATGCAAAATGTGACCGATATTTGACCAAAGTTTAATATAAAATAAGAGAATTACATTGCTCTTGCTCCTGAATTTACCTGTGATATGCACTTTAACATCGAATGGCAACAAAGAACGTCAAACAAGGAGCTCTACCAAGATCTACCTAGACTCAGCGAAGTGGTAAGAAGACGTCGACTCAACTTTTCTGGTCATTGTTATTGGGCTAAGAATGAATGTATCAGTGAGGTTCTGTTTTGGGAGCCATCCCATGGCAAAAGAGGAAGAGACAGACCGTCTGTCACTTACATCGACAAACTGGTGGACGATTCTGGACTCGACATCCTGGGCCTTAAGGCAGCAATGCTGGATCGAAAGCTGTGGCAACAGATCTGTTATGATAACTGACGATGTTTGACCTGGTGAGGGTTTATCAGGGGTTTTTCTAGAAAAATTTAGTATGAGGGCGCTCACCATGGCGAGGGAGCGAAGCGGGGGGGAGATGGTGCAGGTTGCCCCCCCCCCCCCGCCGTGCAAAGCCTTTGAAAAATGCTCCAATGGGACATTCTGAGGCTATCTGAGAGGGAAATTGTCTGTCAACATTGAAAAAGAAAGAAGTAATCTTCTTCTGCCCCGGACAGTCTTTGGCTTTCTTCCGCTTCGTGCCGCGGGATGACATCTTTAAATGCCCAAGTGTCAACAAAAACAACTCGCGAACTACTTCTGTCAAAAACTCCCGCGTCGGTGGGTGAAAGGTCATTCAGTCTCGAGAAATCTCGCTCTACAAGTCAGCTGACCTTGTATGTAACCCATGTCAAATCTCGCGAGAGCAGCCGCGACAACTAAACAACTAAACAACATGGCGCCTCAGTCTGGAAAACGCCAATTCGGATTGTTTTTGCACCGTCTGGCAGTGTATCTACTATGATTGGAATATTTTTGGAGCAATTATAACGTATTTGATGATCAGACACATTGTCACGTGGTGTTGCTGGGATGTTTTCACGGAGTCGGTAAGGGGGCGTACGCCGAGAGTAAGAGGGCGCAGCGCCCCTGTTCCCCCGTTTAGACGAAAGCCTGGTTTATTTTCGATCTTATACTCGGAAATACTAGATATGACGATATTCAGGATATTTTCACTTGATCATTTTATGGCGCGAGTGACAATATTGAAAAATAAACTTTATTTCGCATTTTTGTTCGCTTACTTTTGTTCGAAAAGTAGCACTCTGAAACTTGTGGTAGTTTTGACCGGTGTGAACAGACCATTAACCCAGGCATGCTCTGAACACAAAGGTATACTGTACTGTCCTCTTCACTGATGCAGGATCTCCGATACACTAACGATAGCTATATATTTTCCCTTCAGTGACTGGCACTTGCTGAAATGAGTTTTAATAAGGAGTTGCCTTTCAAAGCATTCAGCAGACACACTTTATCTACAGTAATGTGTTTTTTTTCACCCCCCTCCAGGGTACACACACTCAGGCGTTCAATTACCTTGTGATTTTACTTGTCAATTTTTTGTCCTTCCTCTCGATTGCTCTCTCTCCCTCTCTCTCTCTCTCGCTGTGTGTGTGTGTGTGTGTGTGTGTAGTGCGTTGTTTGTGTCCAAGGTCAGAGAGTCAAGGTTTCTCTAGCAAGACAGCCCCTGTCATCACAGTCTTCAAACTACAGCGTTCATGTGTGAGCAGAGAGAGAGAGATAGAGATAGATAGATAGAGAGAGAGAGAGAGAGAGAGAGAGAGAGAGACAGAGAGAGAGAGAGCAAAAAAAAAACAAAGGGAAAAAAGAACATAGGAAAAAGGAGGCAAGAGAAAGAGATAAAGAACAGAGAGATGGGGAAGTAAAATGGGAAGCATTTTAAAATAAAGCTACTGCGCATGGAATAAAAATATTATGAAGAAATAAAGTAATACCAAAACCCTTTAATAAGAAATAAAAGCTTCACTAAAGCATTCAATATAAATGAAACCCAAAAATAAGAAAGCAGCACACACAACTAACTAACTAACTCTGTGTGTGTGTGTGTGCGTGTGTGTGTGTGTGTGTGTTGCACAAAGAAATGTTGCGTTAATCACGCCACTTGTTCTGAGTGCTGCGATTAGGCCCGAGTTGCCATAGTAACTCTCAGAATGGTAAAAAAAACCCAGATGAAATAAAACATAAAGCAGTAAATGTCAGACTCGCTAATGAAGCTGCTGAGATGCAGCATTCGCTCGCTAACGAGCAACACACACGCGCGCACACACTCTGTGCTAAGTCAGATGTTTTGCTTCACTTCAGAGCCCAAACGCTCGCCTAACGAAGAGACAAAAATATGCATTTATTAAAAGTTTTAATAAACAAGCAGTAAGTTTGCTAAAGTGACGTGCACTTGATTTACAACCCCGATTCCAAAAAAGTTGGGACAAAGTACAAATTGTAAATAAAAACGGAATGCAATGACGTGGAAGTTTCAAAATTCCATATTTTATTCAGAATAGAACATAGATGACATATCAAATGTTTAAACTGAGAAAATGTATCATTTAAAGAGAAAAATTAGGTGATTTTAAATTTCATGACAACAACACATCTCAAAAAAGTTGGGACAAGGCCATGTTTCCCACTGTGAGACATCCCCTTTTCTCTTTACAACAGTCTGTACACGTCTGGGGACTGAGGAGACAAGTTGCTCAAGTTTAGGGATAGGAATGTTAACCCATTCTTGTCTAATGTAGGATTCTAGTTGCTCAACTGTCTTAGGTCTTTTTTGTCGTATCTTCCGTTTTATGATGCGCCAAATGTTTTCTATGGGTGAAAGATCTGGACTGCAGGCTGGCCAGTTCAGTACCCGGACCCTTCTTCTACGCAGCCATGATGCTGTAATTGATGCAGTATGTGGTTTGGCATTGTCATGTTGGAAAATGCAAGGTCTTCCCTGAAAGAGACGTCGTCTGGATGGGAGCATATGTTGCTCTAGAACCTGGATATACCTTTCAGCATTGATGGTGTCTTTCCAGATGTGTAAGCTGCCCACGCCACACGCACTAATGCAACCCCATACCATCAGAGATGCAGGCTTCTGAACTGAGCGCTGATAACAACTTGGGTCGTCCTTCTCCTCTTTAGTCCGAATGACACGGCGTCCCTGATTTCCATAAAGAACTTCAAATTTTGATTCGTCTGACCACAGAACAGTTTTCCACTTTGCCACAGTCCATTTTAAATGAGCCTTGGCCCAGAGAAGACGTCTGCACTTCTGGATCGTGTTTAGATACAGCTTCTTCTTTGAACTATAGCGTTTTAGCTGGCAACGGCGGATGGCACGGTGAATTGTGTTCACAGATAATGTTCTCTGGAAATATTCCTGAGCCCATTTTGTGATTTCCAATACAGAAGCATGCCTGTATGTGATGCAGTGCCGTCTAAGGGCCCGAAGATCACGGGCACCCAGTATGGTTTTCCGGCCTTGACCCTTACGCACAGAGATTCTTCCAGATTCTCTGAATCTTTTGATGATATTATGCACTGTAGATGATGATATGTCAAACTCTTTGCAATTTTACACTGTCGAACTCCTTTCTGATATTGCTCCACTATTTGTCGGTGCAGAATTAGGGGGATTGGTGATCCTCTTCCCATCTTTACTTCTGAGAGCCGCTGCCACTCCAAGATGCTCTTTTTATACCCAGTCATGTTAATGACCTATTGCCAATTGACCTAATTTGGTCCTCCAGCTGTTCCTTTTTTGTACCTTTAACTTTTCCAGCCTCTTATTGCCCCTGTCCCAACTTTTTTGAGATGTGTTGCTGTCATGAAATTTCAAATGAGCCAATATTTGGCATGAAATTTCAAAATGTCTCAATTTCGACATTTGATATGTTGTCTATGTTCTATTGTGAATACAATATCAGTTTTTGAGATTTGTAAATTATTGCATTCTGTTTTTATTTACAATTTGTACTTTGTCCCAACTTTTTTGGAATCGGGGTTGTAGAAAGCAAGGGGAAAAAAATCTCCGATATGCTTCTACCTCCGCTTCGACTACAGCGTTGTCTTGAATCCACATGTCCTAAGGTTTATACAGTAATAATCAGATTAGAAAAACCACAGAGTGTCTAAATCACTGATATGGACACGCTTTGTGTCAGGAGATGTTTATTGAACAGGTACAGTGTGGAAGAAGTCTAACTTTCTCTGTCCCATGCCACCAGGAACCAGATTATCTCACAGACATTCCACGTAACTACTGTATAAATGGTTAAAAAGCATTATGTCATCCAGCAATAAATCCAACATCAAAATCAGTAAAAAAAAAAAAAGTGCTGTGGTTTAAGAGGAATAAAACACTCTGAATCATGATGTTACAGGAAAATAATCAACTTCGGCATATTAAGAGTAACTCCGTTTTGTTTCGGGCCACATCACACCACCGTGGTGTTGATTATTTTCCTGTGACAGCATGCCTGGTCATGTTTTACTCTTGACATACAGTACTGTGGAAAGACTACAGCACCCTATTTTTTTTCTTACATCCAAACTTTGTGATAGATTTCTATTTGATGACTTCTACATTATCGAGTCGGTACAAAAACATTTTAGAGTCCAAATATTCGTGTTTTTTCCAGCACAAAATTAAATGTTATAGAACAAAAAAGTTTGTATCTGAGCAGCATATTACACAAGAGAGCACTTTTCAGATTAAAAAAAAAAAACATAATGAAGGCGGGGGCGGCACGGTGGTGTAGTGGTTAGCGCTGTCGCCTCACAGCAAGAAGGTCCGGGTTCGAGCCCCGTGGCCGGCGAGGGCCTTTCTGTGTGGAGTTTGCATGTTCTCCCCGTGTCCGTGTGGGTTTCCTCCGGGTGCTCCGGTTTCCCCCACAGTCCAAAGACATGCAGGTTAGGTTAACTGGTGACTCTAAATTGACCGTAGGTGTGAATGTGAGTGTGAATGGTTGTCTGTGTCTATGTGTCGGCCCTGTGATGATCTGGCGACTTGTCCAGGGTGTACCCCGCCTTTCGCCCGTAGTCAGCTGGGATAGGCTCCAGCTTGCCTGCGACCCTGTAGAAGGATAAAGCGGCTACAGATAATGAGATGAGATGAGTTAAACTTATATAGTGCCTTTCTCACACCCAAAGTCACTTTACAATTACAAAAAAAAGTTTTATTAACTTTCCAGTGCCAACTCACTAAAATACATCATGAGCTGCAGCTTACAGTATTTGTTGTGTATCGATGCAAAAACACCCTCCTGAGCTGTGTTCACTCGCGCTCTGATAACCAGTTGCACACCATACTGCAATAATTAGTGTAAAATGATGTTATGATTGATCCTTCAAAACATCAATCTTTCCTCTTTGCTTTGTTTCGGATGAACTGCGCATGGGAGAACTGTCTCGAGTTCCACTTCACAGTGATACTTTTAAGTCGTTTGCAAATTTAAAAAAATAGTACAATAAAATTTTAGCATACATGGAAGAATACAATACAGTACAATACAATACAATGTTTTTAAACCAATTTCATTTGTTTTCTTAATTTACTCTTGGCCAATTCCCACCCACCAGTTAGAGCTCCCCAACATGTGACGGCTACCAATCCTGGAGAGTGATGGCTATTATTATTATGCTTTCTCCAAGACATGTGAAGCCAGCCAGCAAGGTGCATTTTTTCGAAATGCTCCTTTACAGCGCAGCATAACACGCTCACAGGATTGTGCAATCCACCCACTTTTGCATACCCAAGCTCACAGACATCCATGAGTGGCTAGTGTCGCTGTGACTGATAGAGGAGAGAAAGTATGCCTTCCTGCCAAAGTTGAGAGTACGGCCAATTTTGCTCTCTTGAGCCCTATTCGCACGGGATAAGTATTACCTGTGGACCTCTGGTAATTCGGAATAATTACAGAGAATGTCTGAGTTCTTAGTCCCGTGCAAATGCGCCATGTCCGTAATTTGCCAAGTAATAATTCCGCCGCGAATTACCTACTGTGTTTCGGCAAAACACAGACGTCCAGTGGTAATACAAGTCCCGTGTGAATGTGCATGTCTGTGTTTGTAATTATTAAACGCGCGTCTCTTGTACTTTTCTGGAGTGAATAATGGAGCATACGGGCGAAATTTTGATAAACAGCATTTCAGGGGCAAGTGGTAGTAGGCCTATCCCGTATTTGAACCAGATAAGCATTTTGAACTCCTGTCTACTAGTGTTGTGACGTTCACGAACGAACCGATTCTTTTGAACGGCTCCTAGGCATGAACGATGAGAACCGAGTCTCGAGCTGGGGGAGCCGTTCTTTCTGTCGTTCTTTTTCTGTACTGTGTTTCAGATGAAAAAGCTTTTGCCCAAGGACAAGAAGTAGGCTAAACAGCATTTGCCTTTTATTTATTCAAGTTTTATCTGTTTGCCTAATAGTTCAAATTGTTTTGTATATAGTTTATAATGTTGTTGTGTGATATTAATGATAATATTGTGGGAAAACTACTTTGCACGGACGTTCATTTAATTTATTCTATCGTCATTTTGTTTGTTCTATTTTTGTGTATTTTATTTATTTATCTGTTTGTCTAGTTGTATCTATTTTTCTAATAATAATATATTTTTTGCATTAATAGTTTGTTTTTTCCTATTAAAATAATCTTGTGTTCTTGTTATAACTTTATCTATTTATCTGACTGTTTAGTTGTATCTATTTTTGTTACAATTTCAATATTTTTAATATAGAAAGTTTGTTTTTTTCAATTAAAATGTTCTTGTGTTATATTTATTGTAGTTGTATCTATTTTGTATCTCAGACTTAAATATTTTTGTAAAACAAGTGTTTTTCTATAAAATATTCTTGCGTTCTTGATAACTATGTTCTTGAGTGGGTTCTTTTTTTTTTTTTACAGAAAAGCCGTTCTGCATGGACATTCATTGAAGCCCTCATTGTTTTTTAATGGTTATTTATGAGCGTTTTGGGTTACAATAATGTAAGTCTAGGTTGCTTTATATAAAAGGTATGTCCAGAAATATTGATGTCACTGTCTAAGCAGAGGGATCTGGCTTCTTTAGACGCTGTCTTCTTAAAACTGAATAAATATTTAAAAAGAGCCAAATGAGCCAGTCTTTTGAACGGCTCTTTTCAAAGAACGGATCACAAAGATGCGGATCCCATCAAAGAGCCATAAATCCCATCTCTACTGTCTACAAGACGAAACAGGATGCTGTGAACTTACGACACATCCGGTCACAATGTCTGTAAATTCAGTGAATTACAGACTTTTGCTTATCCCGTCCGAATGCGCCACACAATAACACAGAGGTGCGGGGGTAATTGCGAATTACCAGAGGTCCATAGGTAATACTTATCCCGTGCGAATCGTACTTTGGACTCCATGCCTATGGATGTCTGTACTGAGATCAGTTAATGTACATACCCAGTACTTGGTAAAATCTGTAACACTAACCATCCTGATCTCAGTTTTGAGAAGGTAATCGTTCACGTTAGAATTATGTCGTGGAAGTCTGTAACTCAAAAGTAGACAAAAAATATATATACTTACACAAAAGTAGTTGCCTTAAATGCTTTTATTGTACAGAACCAATACAAGCGTGAGTGAAATCCCGGGAGAACACTGAGGTTTGAATTTCTTCCATTAGTTTTTAAGTCGGGTCCCTTTTTAGGAGACCCACCCTAGGGCCGGCCCAGACCAGACCGCCCAAAAGAAAATGGTGGCTCCTATTAAAATCATTGTAAGAGGACTTTCTTTGTTTGAAACACAGACTTCTGATTGGCTAAAACATATCTTTTGAAAAATAGCACGAAAACAGAAAAACGCTGATGTCCATAAGTGTAAAGAACAATATTCGTATCATAAAAATAAGCTCAAACTCAGGACACATGACTTTTGCTTTTTTAGCTGCCATGTTATATAATTCTCTGCCCAACTATGTTAAGAGCTCTAAGACTACTCAGTCTACTGGGAACACTTTTCTGGTTTTTAGATACACATTTTATTCATCATTAATCATAATCTGTTTTTCTCACTACTGTATATTACTTATTTTATATTAGTTATATATTTTACAAATTTAATAATGCAGATATAGATTATTAGCACAAGTTTATACACATCTCCAATGGAAACCAGCATCAGCTGAGGGGATCTTGCGTATCAAACTTTGATACAAAATTCTTTCACACTTACCACAAACGTTAACGTTGGATGAAGGTTTGACGTTCACTATCGTAGAAGAGCACTGATAGCCACTGGAGTATAACTGTCAAAGTGTGCTTAAAGTAGCTTTTTATGAGACTTGCTTCCATAGATTTTTTCCACTTCACATCGCAAATATCCTGACGTGGCAAATGACGTTATCACAACTTGCAAATGACCATTACAGAGTGCTGGCACTCCAGACTCTTTCCGTAAATGTTAAATAAACGCCTCCTTACAGAAAGCTTCACCATGTCAATGATGAGATGTTGGTCTTTGCTAAAAGATCTGGTTCTAAGTCGGCTCAGGTTACAGTTATGGGGCATCTGCTGTACAAGTCCCTGTGTATGAGTTGTTGTGATAGAAATGATAATGTAACAGAAATTGAATCTAAACTCTACAATGGATCACTTTTTAATAACTAGCTGATGGCAGATAATAGACACTCTTGAAGGAACCAACCCAGTGGCATGCATCAAAGCTCTGAGCTATCATTCACTTGCTGTACTGTCGTCAGTTGGATGTCACCTGACTGACTATAAGACACGCCAAATATAAAAGAAAGCTGGCACTGAAGCACAAGAGGGGAAAAAAATGTTGTTTGAGATAAATTTCATGGTGAGTGTGTGGATCATAATAAAGCACCTGAAGATCAGCACACAGTCAGAAACAGGGGTACAGTAGGAGTCCATTTCTGTCCCCGAAGGTATAATTTACACTATTGTCCTCCCTAGGGCTCATTATTGGACCTCAAAGTAACTACATGTACCTTTTTAGGGCCAAAAAGGTACATATACGGTACGGTATGTTCCCAAGCAGTATATAAAGTGTACAGATACCGTAAGTACCATAGAGGGCACTGCCCCAGTGCCAAACCACTGTATCCTAAAGATGCAACAAGATCAACTGTGAGCTACTGCTCACTTACGTATCCCCCCGCCCTCGCTTATATCAGAATGCAAGCAATCGAAGGAATCTCATCTCATCTCATCTCATTATCTGTAGCCGCTTTATCCTTCTACAGGGTCGCAGGCAAGCTGGAGCCTATCCCAGCTGACTACGGGCGAAAGGCGGGGTACACCCTGGACAAGTCGCCAGGTCATCACAGGGCTGACACATAGACACAGACAACCATTCACACTCACATTCACACCTACGGTCAATTTAGAGTCGCCAGTTAACCTAACCTGCATGTCTTTGGACTGTGGGGGAAACCGGAGCACCCGGAGGAAACCCACGCGGACACAGGGAGAACACGCAAACTCCACACAGAAAGGCCCTCGCCGGCCCCGGGGCTCAAACCCAGGACCTTCTTGCTGTGAGGCGACAGCGCTAACCACTACACCACCGTGCCGCCCGCAATCGGAGGAATAGGACACTTATTATGAATGTTGACTTCAACAAATAATTAACCCTGAAACGGGTAAGTAAAGAGCAGTGTAGTTTGTAGTTGCTGAGAAAAATGTTACGAAAATTTTGTAAATCCATGTTATATGTTTCATAAATACATTCAGTCGGTAAATAGGAAGTTGATGTGCGACAGACCTGAAAACGGTACACACGGTATAGAACCCCAAGCTGAAGCGCGGTACCAAAGATCAAGCAGTTGTGATTTGTAGTTGCTGAGAAAAATGTTATGAAAATTTTGTAAATCCATGTTATATGTTTTGTAAATACATTCAGTCGGTAAACAGGAAGTTGATGTGCGACAGACCTGAAAATGGTATACACAGTATAGAACCCCAAGCTGAAGCTCAGTACTGCATACCAAGTGGTTATGATTTGTGGTTGCTGAGAAAAAGGGTGTTTCGGAGGGATGGAAATACGTAGACACGGATAAATGGATGGGTGGATGGATGGACAGAGATTAAAAAAACAGTAAACCAGTATAACCCCCCCGAAGCCTATCCCAGCTGACTATGGGCGAAAGGCGGGGTACACCCTGGACAAATCGCCAGGTCATCACAGGGCTGACACATAGACACAGACAACCATTCACACTCACATTCACACCTACGCTCAATTTAGAGTCACCAGTTAACCTAACCTGCATGTCTTTGGACTGTGGGGGAAACCGGAGCACCCGGAGGAAACCCACGCAGACACGGGGAGAACATGCAAACTCCGCACAGAAAGGCCCTCGCCGGCCACGGGGCTCGAACCCGGACCTTCTTGGTGTGAGGCGACAGCGCTCACCACTACACCACTATGCCGCCAGGGGTATAATAATGTACTTTATTATCTGAGAGTGCAGGGACTTTATCAGTATAACATCTAGCTGTCAGACCAGGCGTCATGTGAAGACCAGACAGGTGTGTCACGTGCAAACTCTCCGCTCTGATACATAAAAGGTTAGGAATTTGTCTGAACTTTCTTGTTTTGTTCTGGTCACCAACACACCATTCAGACTAACATTTTACCTGAAATCAGTGAAATTTAACTGAATTGCGTCCAGTCCCCTGGGTCAACCCTGAGCTCGGGTTACTGTCTGCGTGGAGTTTCACATGTTCTCCATGTGTCTATAGGTGCTTTCGGACCGGAGGAACGCTTTCATAGTTCTTTCTTGTGTGTCTGCACTGCAGGAACTGAGGATGATCATTCGGCGCTTTGGGATCAAACAGTTCTCGATCCTTTGCTTTAAAGGAACAGTCCACCGTACTTCCATAATGAAATATGCTCTTATCTGAATTGAGACGAGCTGCTCCGTACCTCTCCGAGCTTTGCGCGACCTCCCAGTCAGTCAGAAGCAGTCAGACGCGCTGTCACTCCTGTTAGCAATGTAGCTAGGCTCAGTATGGCCAATGGTATTTTTTGGGGCTGTAGTTAGATGCGACCAAACTCTTCC